>NC_080176.1:20203416-20570586 GCF_950295315.1 Erinaceus europaeus | reverse complement strand
GACTTCTGGGTACAGAAAGAACTGAATGCTAAGCCTCAAAGAGATAGCTGTGCAGTCCAGTTCATAGAAGCATCACCAATTACAACAGCCAAAAGGTAACAACAGCAATCCAAAGTATGGAAAAAATAAGTGAATAAGTAAGACATGATCTCTACAGAAATAGACAGTATATAGCCTTCAAACAGAGGGAGAGCCTGACACCTGGTACAGAATGGAGGGAGCACGGAGATAGTCTGGCAAATGAAATGAGTCACTCAGAGAAGGACCACGGCTCTGGTTCTCTCACGGGAGATGCAGGAGCAGGCAAGTTTGTAAACCAGCAATTTGATAACACCCAGAAGCTAAGAGGACAGTGAAGATGAGGTGTCACTGTTTCCTAAGTCCAGAGTTTCAGTTTTACAAGATGAGAACTGTTCTGTGCATGAACAGCCGTGAAGGATGTACAACACTATAGCTAATGGCAATGAATCACAAACAGAAAAGCGGTTAAAAACTGGGGGTGGGGGAGTCGGGCTATAGCGCAGCGGGTTAAGCGCAGGTGGCGCAAAGCACAAGGACCGGCATAAGGATCCCGGTTCGAACCCCAGCTCCCCACCTGCAGGGGAGTCGCTTCACAGGCGGTGAAGCAGGTCTGCAGGTGTCTATCTTTCTGTCCCCCTCTCTGTCTTCCCCTCCTCTCTCCGTTTCTCTCTGTCCTATCCACGACAACAACAATAATAACTACAACAATAAAACAACAAGGGCAACAAAAGGGAATAAATAAATAAAATAAAATATTAAAAAAAAAAAAAAACTGGGGGTGGGGAGATAGCTGACCCCCCCAGGAGAGCACAGGTCCTAACCAGGTACGACGCCCCGGGCTTGCACCTGGGACACCGCACAGGAGCACACAGCACTGGGGGAAGCTTCACGGGTGGCAGAATGGTGCTAGAGTTTCTCTCCCTCTTGCCTTTTATTTTGTGGAGCCACATCTCACTGCTCTAGCTGCTTCCTCACTCAGATACAGAGGGAGGGGCTGAGAGGGAGAGACAGCACAGCAGGGACGCTCGCTTCCTCTGGTACTGAGCCACATACACTCCAAGCACTGACCCTACACAGTGAGCAGTATCTCTGGCCTGTACACTCTGGTTTCCATTGAGTTCCTCTTCTACTTAAGACACTTTTCACTTACTTTGTTAACTTGTGGCTTTTCATTGCTGTGAGAAATTCTTTAACAACTTCAGGACTCTGATGACTGCATGGTGTTTTTGATATATACATTAATGTCTGAAAAAGAAAAAAAGAAAAAAAGGCAAGAATAAGACAAGGAACTCTGAATAAGAAAAAAAAAAAAGAAGATATTTTGTACCCTGTTGATCGTGCAATGAGAAAGGCATATTACCTCTGAGGTACTCTTCCCCCAAAGCAGTAACTTCAATCTAACCGTGAAAATCCACTAAACAGCAAACGCAAGGACTGGGGAGACAGCATAATGGTTTTGCAAAAGACTTTCAAGTCCCAAGTTCAATCTCCGGTACCACCATGAGTCAGAGATGAGCAGTGCTCTGGCCCTCTTCTCTGCATCCCTCTCTCATATTAAAATGCTGTCCTGAATAGAATCTTTGAACACAGAAAGAAAATTAATAGGAAAGCTAGAAGTCTTCCTTCCACCCCAGGTTTTCACTTCAAAGAAGTATATAATATAAGAATAATCAGGCAGCAGTATGGCAATGTTCATTTCTTTATTGTGACAACTGTTGTAAGGTTAGGGGTCAAACATAGGTAACTTCTCAGCACTAGTGTCACAACTCTTCTGGAGAAGCTTTCAAGGGAGAGAATGGGATATGGAGTTCCGGTGGTGGAATTGTGTGGAATTGTAGCCCTCTTATCCTATGGCCTGGTCGATATTTTTTTTATTTTATGAATAAATTAAAATACTTCTTGATTTTTCTCTAGTAAGAAGTTTTTTGTTTTTTGTTTAATACTGTGTGGGAGATGAGAGTTATATTCCACCACCACATGTGACATTCCATTTGCTCCTGTCCAAGAGAAAAGAAAGAGAACCACAGCATCACTCTGGTACATGGTGCTGCCAGAGATTGGACCCATGACCTCATGCTTGAGAATCCGACACGTTAGCCACTGCGCCGCCTCCCAGAGCACTCTGGGAGTACTGCTAGTGGACTGCGGAATTGAAGATGGTCTCAGAGGATCCTCTGTCCCTCGACATACGCCCAATATCAGAAATGAAGACAATCTTTTGACTAGTCCCTCTAACTTAGTACTTAGCTGACCTTTACAACTGGCCGGACCCCTTTCACCTCTACAAACAGAATAAAAACTAGGCATGAGTAGAACTATTCAAATCAGCGATGAAGCAGTCCTGACCAAGCCCTCAGCCCTCACCAGAATTAACTGACCCTCCCCTCAATGGAAGTTCAGGCAGACGCTCTAGAAGCCTGGACTTACTTCATAAGTGATAGTGTTCAAGTTCTGCTGCCCAGCGCTGGGCTTATTCTTTCCACTTTCTTTACGCTTTTCTTTCAGATCAGTTAGTAACTGGAACACCTAGGAAGATACATACAAAAGATTTTTTATAAAGAAATCTGAGACGTGTGTTCTAAGGTTGAATTATTTGGAAGGATAAACAGAATGGTAATCTTTTCTTCCTACCAAACATCATCCTAACTCTAGCATTAAAGCAAATATGAGTCTTAAGAAATATCTGAGAGGCCAGGCAGTGGCACACCTGGTTAAACACTCACGTTACAGTGCACAAGGACCCAGGTTCAAGGCCCTGCTTCCTACCTGCAGGGGGAAAGCTTCACAAGTGGTGAAGACAAAAGGTCTGTCTCTTTATCTTCCTCTCCCCTCAGTTTGTCTTTATCCAATAATAAAAATAAATAAGTAAAATATTTTTAAAAGAATTAAAAATTATTAAAAGAAAAGAAAAGGAAAGGGAGAAACATCTGACATTTTACAGTGTTCTTTCATCTAAGGCAAACAGACCAAACTCAAATCTCTTTAGAATGTTCAAAAGTGGGGCCGGGCGGTGGCGCACCTGGTTGAGCGCACATGTTACAGTGTGCAAGGACCCGGGTTTGAGCCCCCAATCCCCACCTGCTGGGGGGAAGCTTCACGAGTGGTGAAGCAGGGCTGCAGGTGTCTCTCTGTCCCTCTCTCAATTTCTGGCTTTCTCTATCCAATAAATAAAGATAACAAAAACAAAAAAAAACTTAAAAAAAAAGAATTTGCAAAAGCATAGTGTGAAAACTAATTTACAGTTTGCGGGAAAATTATGAATGTTAAATGATTTACAAAAAACAAAAACAAAACCCACCAGAGGGGCTGGGTGGTGACGCACCTGGTTGAGCACACAAGTCGCATTGCATAAGGACCTGAGCTCGAGCCCCCAGTCCCCACATGTAGGGGGGAGAAGCTTCATGAGTGGTGAAGCAGGGCTGCAGGTGTCTCTCTGTCTCTCTCCCTCTCTATCATCCCCTTCCCTCTTGATTTCTGACTGTCTCTATCCAATAAATAAATAAATACAAACAAACAAACAAACAAAACCACCCAGGAAGTAAAAACACACCACAGAACTTTAAGACAAACATTCCACATGGGAGAAACATAGGAAGTAAGGATGGTAAGGAAAATACCCTTTATCCTGCTGTGTAGATTAAACAAGAGAAATGAGGGACGTTTAAACTCCTAGACTGTAACTAAACTCCTAGACTGTTACTAGATACGATACAACCTCTCCATTTGTCATTTCTTTCAGAAGCAGTGGCCTAAAATTCACTTAATGAACCATCTCTCCCCTTGGATTCGATACCCAAATATGTAGCAGAGCCCACACTGAGATTCCTATGAAGCTGGGAGACAGCGCCCCTGGCAGGAGGCACACTTCAATCAAGAACCAAACTTTGAGCCCCTCCCCCACCACCACATGGCAGTCACATACAAAAGGAAAAGCCCCAGCAATAACCCTGGAGGCAAAAAAAGAAAGAAAGAAAGAGAGAGAGAGAGAGAGAGAGAGAGGGAGAGGACATTCTAAGGTCCACCAAAAGAAAAAATCCAAATGAATTCAGTTACTTATTTAAAAAAAAAATTTATTATCTTTATTGATTGGCTAGAGACAGCCAAAAATCAAGAGGGAAGGGGATGATAGAGAGGGAGAGAGACAGAGAGACACCTGCAGCCCTGCTTTACCACTCATGAAGCTTTCCCCCTGCAGGTGGGGACCGGGGGCTTGAACCCGGGTCTTTGTGCATTGTAATACGTGTGCTCAACCAGTTGCACCACCACCTGGCCCCCAACTCAATTACTTCTTACAAAAATGAATTCAACAACCTTCAGAAGGAAAGGCCAAGCAATCACAGTGGAAAACAGTCCACTTTAAAGCTACTTACAGGGGCCAGGCGGTGACTCTGTGGTTAAGGGCGTACATTACAGTGCGCAAGGACCCAGGATCAAACCCCTGGTCCCCACCTGCAGGGGGGAAGCTTCATGAGTGGTGAAGCAGGGCTGCAGGTGTCCCTCTCCCTCTATACCTCCTTCACCCCTCCCATTTCTGGCTGTCTCTATCCAAAAATAAATAAACAAACAATAATAAAAGAACTCATTAAAAAAAACTACTTACCTCATAATTACTAAGTAAGGCAGAGTTGGCGTTTTTCCTGCAAAAGAAAGTAAGTCATCATCACTTGTGGCTCATATCCCTCATGGGAACTAGGTGTCTAGAATAATCCTTTGTCGGGGCTGGGTGGTGGCACACCTGGTTAAATGCTCACATTACAGTGTGCAAAGACCCGGGTTCTAGACCCCGGTCCCCACCTGCAGGGGGAAAGCTTTGCAAGTGGTAAAGCAGTGCTGCAGGTGTCTGTCTGCTCATCTCTTTTTTTCTTTTTTTGCAAGTGGGGTTATTAATGGGGCTCAGTGCTCTGAGAGACAGGGAGATGAAGAGAGAGACAGAGAGGAGAGACCTGCAGCACTGCTTCACTGCTTCTGAAACCTCGCCCTTCAGGGGGGGGGACTGGAGGCTTACACTCCAGTCCTTGCACCCGGTAATGTGTGCACTCTACCAGGTGATCCACCACCCAGTCCCTCTCCGGTTCCGTGTCCCCTACCAGTTATTGATAGCCTGGCCACAGACTAACCCTGCTAACTGAGCAGAAATGGAAATCTTTAATACTAAAGTCATCACTGAAACTTGAGGCATCCTGCCAGATAGGCAGAAAACTCCCAAACTGTTCACCTGCTACTTCATATCCAAAGTGGTCAAAAGCCTGGTGCCAGCCCCCCACACCTATGGACATCGAATTTGTGACAAGGGGGCACAAAATACTGAATAGAGAAAGGAGAGCCTCTTGGGGCCAGGTGGTGGCGCACCTGGTTAAGCACTCACACTACAGTACGCAAGGACCCGGGTTCAACCCCTGGTCCCCACCTACAGGAGGAAAGCTTCATAAGTGGTGAAGTACGGCTGCAGGTGTCTCTCTCCCTCTCTATCTCTGTTTCCTTAATTTCTGTCTCTATCCAATAATAAATAAATAAAATAAATAATTAAAAGAGAGAGAGAAAAAGGAGAGCCTCTTCAACAAATGGTGCTGGGAAAATTGGGTTGAAATGTGCAGAAGAATGAAACTGAACCACATACAAGTCAATTCCAAATGGATCAAAGACTTGGATGTTAGACCAGAAATTATTAAATACTTAGAGGAAAATGTTGGCAGAACTCTTTTCCATCTAAGTTTTATAGGTATCTTCAATGACGCAAATCCAATTATAGAGCATTCTAAATAAAAATAAATCAGTGGGACTATACCAAATTGACAATCTTCAACACAACAAAAGAAACCACCACCCAGAGACTCATTATGGAATGGGAGAAGATCTTTATATGCCATACACCAGACAAAGGGCTAATAACCAAAATAAATAAAGAGCTCACCAAACTCAGCAACAAAAAAATGACCCCATCCAAAAATGGGGCAGAGGATATGAACAGAACAAAGAAGAGACCCAAAAGGCCAACAAACACATGAAAAATGCTCCAAGTCAGAGAAATATAAATATATAAAATCAGAGAAAGATAGACAATAATTAGATCCTGGTAAGAATGTCACACATCGAGAACCGGGCAGTAGCGCAGCGGGTTAAGCGCACGTGGCACAAAGCCTAAGGACTGGCATAAGGATCCTGGTTCGAGTCCCCAGCTCCCCACCTGCAGGGGAGTCACTTCACAAGCAGTGTCTATTTTTCTCTATCCCTCTCTGTCTTCCCCTCCTCTCTCCATTTCTCTCTGTCCTGTCCAACAACGACGACATCAAGAAAACAACAAGGGCAACAAAAGGGAATAAATAAATATTTTTAAAAAAAAGTCATATATCAGAAAATGTAGCAACAAATGCTGGAGGGGTTGTGGGGACAAAGGAACCCTCCTGCATGGCTGGTAGGAATATAAATGGGTCCAACCCCTGTGGAGAGGAGAGCAGTCTAGAGAACCCTCAGAAGTCTAGAAATGGACTTACCACAGGGCCCAGCTATTCTTCTCCTGGGGATATATCCTAAGGAATCAAAAACACTCACCCAAAAAGATCTGTGTATACCTATGTTCATAGCAGCATAATTTGTAATAGCCAGGTGTCTAACACCTGGAAGCAAGTCTGGTGTCCAGCAACAGATGAGTGGCTCAGAAAGTTGTGGTATACACAATGGAATACTACTCAGCTATAAAGAATGATGAATTCACCTTCTTCACCTCATCTTGGATGTAGCTTGAAGGAATCATGATAAGTGAGATAAGCCAGAAAGAGAAAGAGAAATATGGGATGATCTCACTCATAGACAGAAGTTGAGAAATAAGAACAGAAGGGGAAACACAAAGTAGGACTTGGGCTGGGTTTGGTGTACTGCAGCAAAGTGAAGGGCTCTGGGTGGGTTTGGGGGGCTTCCAGGTCCTGGTGCCTGACAGTGGAGGAGGACCTAGGCTGGGGGTGAGAGTGTTTTTGCAGAAAATTGAGAAAACTTAGACATATATCAAAAACTGTATCTACTGTAAACAATTAATCCCCCAACAAAGAAAAATCTGTTTAACAGCTAACCTTTGTTTAACAGTCATTCAAAACAAAATACCGGGAGTCGGGCAGTAGCGCAGCAGGTTAAGCGCAGCAGGTTAAGCGCACATGGTGCAAAGTGCAAGGACTGGCGGAAGGATCCCAGTTCGAGCCCCTGGCTCCCCACCTGCAGGAGGTCACTTCGCAATTAGTGAAGCAGGTGTGCAGGTGTCTATCTTTCTCTCCTCCTCTCTGTCTTCCTCTCCTCCATTTCTCTCTGTCCTATCCAACAACAGCTATGACAGCAGTAACAACTACAACAAGCACAACAACAAGGACAACAAAATGGGAAAAAATAGCCCCCAGGAGCAGTGGATTCACAGTGCAGGCACCGAGCCCCAGCAATAACCCTGGAGGCAAAAAAAGAAGAAAAAAAAGCCTTGGGGGCTGGGCAGTAGCGCAGTGGGTTAAGCCCACATGGTGCAAAGCGCAAGGGCCAGCATAAGGATTGAGCCCCCACTTCCCACCTGCAGGGGAGTCGCTTCGCAAGCAGTGAAGCAGGTCTGCAGGTGTCTATCTTTCTCTCTCCTTCTCTGTCTTCCCCTCCTCTCTCCATTTCTCTCTGTCCTATCCAACCACAACAGCTGTAACAACAGTAACAACTACAACAAGGGCAACAAAATGGGAAAAAGGGCCTCCAGGAGCAGTGGATTTGTAGTGCAGGTACCAAGCCCCAAAGATAACCCTGGAAGTAAAAAAATAACTTCTTTCGTCTATAAATAAGCGTAATACTATGACTTGTGCTAACTTATAATTAATTGGTCTGTTCCACAATGCTGTATTAGAAAGTATCTGCTTTTATAATAATCTAGAAGCAGTACAGTATGACAATTAAGGATATGAATTATGGGGAGGGAGGGTGCAGGGGGTGGCAGTGCTGGGGCTGGAACCTGGGGCTTCATACATGCGAAGTATGTGCTCACACTCTACCAATGTGCTATCTCCCTAGACCCTAGAACAGTGTAGTCACAGGGCTTCACTGCTCTAGCCCCTCCCACACACACACACAGGCAGAGACAATACTGCACCAAGGCCGTTGTACTCAGTGCTGTTACTCTCCTGTGGTGAGCTGAGACTTGAATCTAGTCACCCCCCTGGCAATGGAGGTGCCTTACCAGGTGAGCTATCACAAAGGCTCCAATTATGAAGTGAGACAGATGTGGGCTCATATTCTAGCTCTGACACTTATGTGGTATGACTTCATTACCTCCTCTTAGCTTTACATCTAAAAACAAAAAATGGGAATACTAGTACTCAGAAGTATAGTCTGACGGGGCTAGGTGGCTGGTGCAACCAGCTGAGCACACACATTACTGTGGGTTCAAGCCCCTGTTCCCCATCTGTAGGGGGAAACTTCACATTAGTCATGAAGCAGTGCTGTGAGTCTCTCTCCCTCTTTATCTCTCCTTCTCCTCTCAATTTCTCTCTGTCCTATCAAATAAATTTAACAAATAATTTTCTTAATACAGGAAGGAGTTGGCCTTGACATAACACACAACAAAGATTATTGTATGTTTTCAAGCCAGAAAGGGGGGGGAGGGGACACTGTTATGTGATAACAATGACAATTTTTCAAAAGGACCTAACTTCAAGTCCCTACTCCTACCTGCAGGGGGGATATTTTGCATAATAAAGCAGGTCTGCGGGTGTCTCTTTCTCTCCTCTCTCTCCTCCACCCCTCTCAAATTCTCTCTGTCCTATCAAATAAAATAGAAAAAAGGAAAAATGGCCACTGGGAGCAGTGGATTCATCATGCAGGCACCAAGCTCCAGCAATAACCCTGATAGCAATAAAAAGTAAATAAATAAATAAAACAAAGTAACATTTGAAAGGATTCTAACACAGGAAGAATGCACAACATTAGTATGCTTGATGTGGCTCATTTAAATTGAAAATGAAAAATTAAATCATGTCATTCTTGTCTACTTAATCAGGAAGTCAACTCACAAGGCTTCTTCCTATCTTCGCCTGAAATTGAGTTACAATCTCGCAGGTGCCCTGAAATATACTGTGATTAGGACATTCCTACCTGGAACAGACTGGGAAGAGTGTGTCTATGTGTGTTTGGTGGGGGGATATGTTATTATCCTCAAGGTCAACAGGCTTCATCCAAGGTCCCTGTTAGAACTTCACTTCCAAATCATGGTCCCTCCTCTGTTTACAAAAGACCCCAGGTCCCGGGAAATTTCTCCTGGCTCTTCCAACTTATTGCCCTTGCTGTCCAAGTCATGTTGTTGGTGAAAGAATCTAAAAACCATCAGCTACCTTTTTCTTGAAGTGATATAGAACAGAAACTCACTTTCCTGTGTATCTGAATGAACCTGTGTTTGGACGAAATATGGGAATAATGGATATTTAAAGTGGTACCACATCTGCAGGCTCTGGCTGACAGGAACTCGTGTATTCACTGACTCTATTAGGAAGGTTTTTTTTTTTTTACCCAACGTAGTGTAGTGGCTATCACGTTCGCCTCACCCTGCTCAATACTAGTGGAATAAAAGCAAACATATGTCAGGTCTTTTTTATTCAATAAAATGTCAGTTAAGTCTGGTATCTACTTTTTATTTATTTACTTTAACTTTTATTTTTTGGTATTTACTTTTTAAAAATTTTTTTTATGTTTTATTTTTTTTTGCCTCCAGGATTATTGCTGGGGCTCAGTGCCTGCACCATGAACCCACTGCTCCTGGAAGCCATTTTCCCCCCTCTTGATGTCCTTGTTGTGGTTATTATTGTTATTGTCGTCGTTGTTGGATAGGACAGAGAGAAATGGAGAGAGGAGGGGAAGACAGAGAGGGGGAGAGAAAGAGACACCTGCAGACCTGCTTCACCGCCTGTGAAGTGACTCCCCTGCAGGTGGGGAACTGGGGGCTCCAACCGGGATCCCTATGCCGGTCCTTGCGCTTTGCGCCACTTGCGCTTAACCCGCTGCACTACCGCCTGACCCCCTGGTATCTACTTTTTAAAAGTCCTAAATGAGCTGTGTGTGTTGGATTGTTTTTTTTTTTTTTTTTTTAACTATTACATTATTTAGTTTTGGCTTATTGTGGTACCAGGGACTTAACCTAGGACCTTATAGCCTCAGGTATGAAAGTCTTTTGCATAACTAATACACTACCTCCCTATCATACTGAAAATATTTTAGATAACCTTTAACCTCAGGAAGTTACTATAGTTCACAATGGGTACAGCAGCTGAATTTGCATGCATGAAGTCCTGACTTGGATCCCTGGCATCTCACATGCCAGAAAGATGCGGTGGTTCTCTCTACCATATCATTAATAAATAGATACTTTTTTTAAAAAAATTAAACCACTATAATAACCACTAAGTGGTAGGCTGTTGGGGTAAGATATCATGAGATTTGACAAGTATCAACTTAGTCAAGATATTCAATTTAACAGCAACAATAATCATGTGATAGGCTGAGAAAGTCATATTTCTTATAAGAATGGTGACCAGGGGTGTGCTAGATAGCATAATGGTTATGCAAACAGACTATCAACCCTGAGGCTCCAAAGTCTCTGGTTCAATCCCCATATCACCATAAACCAGAGCTGAGAAGTATACTGGTTAAAAAAAAAAAAAAAGTATCTGAATTTAACCATGAGACAAATCCAAATTGAGGAATATGCTTCACACAATTACTCTAGACAGATTCTTCAAATATCACTGTCATATTTGTCACAATGTTAATGTCACAGAAAGAAGCTAACAAGCTGCTCTTAACTCAGATTACAGAAGGGCTGGGGAGACAGTTTACTGGTTCGGCCAAAGACTTTCAAGCCTGAGGCCTTGAGGTGTCAGGTTAAATCCCCAGCACCAACATAATAAGCCAGAGCTAAGCAGTGCTCTGGTAAAATAATAATAATAAATTTAAAAATAAATAAGTAAAATTCCACCTTCAATGATATTGAAATGATTGGAGAAATCTGAATGTAGTTTGCATTGAATATTCTTAGTTATACCCATGATAAACTTTTTAGGTATGATAACAGCATACAAATAGGGAAACATGTTTTCCTTTTTTATTTATTTATTTATTTACTGCTGAGGAGAGAACCAGAGTGTCACTCTGGCACATGCAACACTAGGGGTTGAACTCAGAACCTCATGCTTGAGAGTTCAACACTTTATCCACTGTGCTGCCTTAAAAAAAAAAAAAAAAAAGGGTAAAATAGTGGTCCAGGAGGTGGTACAGTGGATAAAGCACTTAACTGTCAACTGTCAAGCATGAGATTCTGAGTTTGATCCCCAGCAGCACATGTACCAGAGTGAGGTCTGGTTACTTCTCTCCTCCTCCTATCTTCCTCATAAATAAATAAGCCTCTTCTAAAGTTGGTGAAATAGCACTAGGTGGTGGCTCATCCTGTAGAATGCGTACAATAACATGTGACAAGACCCCTGCCCCCCACATGCAGACGGGGAAGCTTCACAAGCAGCGGAGCAATGCTGCAGGTCGACCTCTCTCTCTCTCTCTCTCTCTCACCAGAGGGAGGGTGGGGTAAAACAATATATTCACAACTATCAATGGCTCCATAAAATGTGTGTGTGTGCACAGGAAGTACACCTGTGTCAGAGAGAGACTACAAATACAGCAGACGCTAGTAAGTGGTGACACGAGGTCAAGAGGATAAAGGTGTCTGTGGTGCCATGTCTGCAACTTTCTATCAGCTGGAGCTTTTTTTTTCCCCTCCCCCCCTTTTTCTTGTTGTCTTTGTTGTTTTAGCCTTGTTGTGGTTATTGTTGATGTTGTTGTTGGACAGGATGGAGAGAGGAGGGGAAGACAGAGAGGGGGAGAGAAAGATAGACACCTGCAGACCTGCTTCACCGCCTGTGAAGCGACTCCCCTGCAGGTGGGAGGCCGGGAGCTCGAACCGGGATCCTTATGCCGGTCCTTGTGCTTTGCACCAATGTGCGCTTATCCCGCTGCGCTACTGCCCGACTCCCCTGGAGCTTTTTCAAAATAAAAAACTCAGGAAAATGAAATGAAAAAACTATAGAATTTCACATGGTTAAAATACATTCATATGGTTTGAAATTGAGAATAGGAATGTATTTTTCTATACTGTCTCAGAATTATTAGAAACCATCAACTGGCACACCTGTTGACTGCGTATCTGTGTGCTGTTGATCGCCAGAGCAGTAAGCTGTCTGTTCTCTCTATGGACATCAATTCAGTGCCATGTGACAACTGCACGCGCACCCAGAACTTTAGAAAACATCCCCATCCACAAAACTCGATCTTCTCCTGAAGGCCTTAAAACAGCACTGATTCATGTGTTTAAAGAAAATATTCTAAGTGAACTTCAAAGACTATCTGAATTTATGCCTACAGGCAGGCAGTCAATTTCCTTCAGGAATAAACCAGCTGGGAGTCAGGCGATAGCACAGCGGGTTAAGCGCAGGTGGCGCAAAGCACAAGGACCGGCGGAAAGATCCCAGTTCGAGCCCCCGGCTCCCCACCTGTAGGGAAGTCACTTCACAGGTGGTAAAGCAGGTCTGCAGGTGTCTATCTTTCTCTCCCCCTGCCTTCCCCTCCTCTCTCAATTTCTCTGTCCCACCCAACAACGGCATCAATAACAACAACAATAATAACTACAACAATAAAACAAGGGCAACAAATGGTAATAAATAAAATAAAAATAAATAAAAGGGAATAAACCAGTTGACTGAAGTTGACTTGTTATTTGAAATACAACCTGAAGTTTGCTTTGCTTGCTGAATCAGTATAAAGGTTGCAAACAGGGAGTCAGGCAGTAGCGCAGCGGGTTAAGCACAGGTGGCGCAGAGCTAGCTTAAGGACCCGCATAAGGATCCCGGTTCGAGCCCTCGGCTCCCCACCTGCAGGGGAGTCGCTTCACAGGCAGTGAAGCAGGTCTGCAGGTGTCTACCTTTCTCTCCCCCTGTCTTCCCTTCTCTCTCCATTTCTCTGTGTCCTATCCAACAACAATGACATCAATAATAACTACAACAATAAAACAAGGGCAACGAAAAGGAATAAATATTTTAAAAAAAAAAAAAGGATGCAAACAACTTTGGAAAACTGAATCCCAAGTAAACAGAACAAAATGATCTATTGACAGAAGCCTGTATGCGCATGTGTGTACACACTCAGGCAAACAGCAGCTCTTAGTTGCCACACAGCTACCTCTTACGAATGCAATGACGAACAGGATTGCTCAAATTCACTTATTTCAGCCCGTGCTGTCGATTTAAGTCAGGTACTGAAATACTAAAGCCTGGCACAAGAAAATTGGGCAGGCAGCCTTTAAAGCCAATGGACAATTTAACCAGCAGCCTTCTCTTGGAAGCAAACAAATACCCTTCCCAGTCCTGTTAATCAACTGTCTAGTTAATTTCTCTAGACTTTTGTACTTCTGCTGTAAAATGAAGGAAATTCTGACACTTTCTCAAGAGAATATATAGCTTAGAACACACTTTTCCTAACTACATATGTTAAGATTAAGAATAAGCCAGTGTTCACATGACCAGAGAAAGAGTTCAACAGGTAGAGGTCAGGATTTTCATAATGTGGAGATTAGAATGTGGAGATTAGAAACTGTTACTTCTTAGAGGCTGTTACACTGAAGCCAACCGTTACTTGTTAGAAACTTTTACACTGAAAACAACAATTCCTTGTTACAGCCGTTACAGCCGTTAAAGCCCTTAAACTGAAACCAACCGCTCTTGTTGCGGGGTCGGTGGCACAGACTCTCCCCTTGTGTGGAAGGGTGTCGGTGGCCCAAGCTTAAGCTTGCTAATAAAAGCTCTTGCTATTGCATGTGATGCTGGTCTTCCTTACGTGAGATGGGGACTCAAGCTTCTGGGCACAACATTTGGGGTCCCGTCCAGGATCCCCATCTCACTAAAGGAACGCAAGCCTCACTGAGCCTTCAGGACCAGTCTGTCTGTATCGAGAGACCCTTGGAATCGAAGGCGGATGCGCTGGGCGGCTGCGGGTCCAGGGTCCTGGGAGACATCTCAGACCCTGCTGTAGGGGATTCAATCCCCCTCACAAATTTGGAAGGGGAGAGTGGGTCGCTCCCACGAAGCAGCGAAAGGCTGTCCTCCCATCTGTAAGGAAGCAGCAAGAGGCCGTCCTCCCATCTGTAGGGAAGCAGCAAGAGACTGTCCTCCCATCTGTAGGGAAGCGGCGTGAGACTGTCCTCCCATCTGTAGGGAAGCAGCATGAGAGGCCATCCTCCCATCTGTAGGGAAGCAGCGAGAGCTGTCCTTCCATCCATTGGTTCAGAGTGTTGGCGGCTGGGCCTCTAGCTCTGTATTTTCCTTGTGTGTGTTGTCTTTGTATTCATTATCAGTTTTGTCTTTCTTAAGTCCAAAGTCAGGAGTCAGGCTACTTCAACTCCTCTGACTATGGTCCTGGATCATTTCAAAGAATTCAAACAGAGAGCTCACAATTTAAGTCTAGGAGTAAAACAAGACCGGATAATCACTTACTGTCAAGATAAGTGGCCAACCTTCTCTACCGGTTGGCCCCCAGAAGGAACATGGAACCTGCCTACTATCTATGCTACCAGAGACGTCATCTTCGGACACCCAGACCAGATTTCTCATATCCTTACTTGGCAGGATCTGGTAGAGAACCCCCCCTCTTGGCTAAAACCTTTTCTTCCTCCACAGGGTTCAAGACCACCGTTCTTACTTTAAAGAATTCTCGTCATCAGCCTACTGCCCCCTCCGCGCCCCCTCCCACTTCCCCCTCCTACCCTATTTTACAAGGTGGTCCTGAAGTAGACCTCCTAGAGTGCCCTCCTCCCTACCAACCTCAACCTCCCCCAGTCCCACAGGAACCCCCAGCAGCAGGCCAGGACTTATGGAGCCCTCCTTGTACGAGAGAGCCCGTACAGCCCAGAGAACCCCCGATGCAGTGGCCCTGCCCCTCCGAGCCCTAGGACCCCGAACGAGAATGGCGAACAATTGATGCAGTATTGGCCGTTTTTCACTAGTGACCTTTATCATTGGAAAATGCAGAACCCTAAGTTTTCAGAAAAACCAGCAGCACTCATTGACCTGTTAGATTCTGTTATTTTTACCCATCAGCCAACCTGGGATGACTGCCAGCAGCTTTTACAGATTCTTTTTACCACGGAAGAAAGAGAAAGGATCCTCTCGGAAGCCCAAAAACTTGTGCCCGGGGTGGATGGGAACCCCACCTTAAACTCAGCCCTGACAGATGCCGGTTTCCCTCTGATAAGACCCACCTGGGACTTGAACTCACCTGAAAGTAAGGAGATGCCCGGGTCCATCGCCAGACTCGCAACCTCACTAAGGTATTGTTGGCAGCTACCACAGAATGTCCTCAGTGGAAAGGTCGAGAGGCCCATCCTCCCCGAAGGTTTGAAAACAGCAGAGGTATACTTAAGATACCTACTCCCACGACCCGACAGGCGGTAAGAGAATTCTTGGGGTTGGTGGGATTTTGCCAGCTGTGGATCCCCAGTTTTGCCAAAATAGCAAAACCCCTTTATGAAGTGACCCAAGAAGGGAAGCCTTTTAAATGGACTGAGGCTCACGAGAGCACTTTTAAACAACTAAAGCATGCCCCGTTGTCGGCTCCAGCCTTGGGACTGCCTGATATGACTAAACCCCTTCACCTTTTCATAGATGAAAAGCAAGGGATAGCAAAAGGGGTCCTAACACAAACAGTAGGGCCCTGGATGCGGCCGGTAGCTTATTTCTCAAAAAAGCTAGACTCAGTGGCGGCCACATGGCCACCATGCCTCCGCATCATAGCTGCTACGGCTGTGTTGACAGAGGATGCTCAGAAGTTGACTCTTGGTCAGAAATTGACCGTGACTACTCATGCTGTAGATGGAATCCTTCGACAACCTCCTCACAGGTGGATCAGCAATGCCCAGTTAACTCATTATCAAAGCTTGTTGCTAAAACCACCTGTCATTCAGTTCTCATCCAGATCATCCTTGAACCCAGCTACCTTGCTCCCTGACCCCGAATTAGACGCTCCCTTACATGACTGCTCTGAGATTCTGAGCTGCACATCCAGCCTCCGTGAAGGCCTGAAAGACCAGTCTTTAAAAGGAACAGAAGTGGGAGTTGGGCGGTAGCACAGCTGGTTAAGCGCAGGTGGCGCAAAGCACAAGGACCAAGGAGTTGGAATTGGGAACCTGAGGTGTTGTGCCCAGAAGTTCGAGTCCCGACCTCACACAAGGAAGACCAACATCACATGCAATAGCAAGAGCCTTTATTAGCAAGCTTAAGCTTGGGCCACCGACACCCTTCCACACAAGGGGAGTCTGTGCCGAGGACCCAGGACCCGCAACATTGTTGCTCTCCGGCTTTTTATAGTACACAGAACAAGAGCTGTTGGTTTCAGTTTAAAGGCTGTAACGGCTGTAACAAGGACTGTTGCTTCAATGTAAAAGTCTCTAACAAGTAACAGTTGGTTTCAGTGTAACAGTCTCCTCTCAATTTGTCTCTATCCAATAATAAAGAAATATATTTAAAATTGGGGGTAGGGGGAAGGGGTAGATAGCATAATGGTTATGCAGACTTTCATGCTGAGGCTCCAAAGTCCCAGGTTCAATCCCCTGCACCACCATAAACCAGAGCTGAGCAGTGCTCTGGTTAAAACAAACAAATTGGGGGACAGCAAAATAACAAAGGCAAACGTGAATCAGACAGCGCCGCGGCGCAACGGAGATCACGTCAATGGCATCAAAACCCACGTCCCAGGGAGCCGCCAAAGCTGCCACCTCCGCAGGACAGCGGCCAGCGCCCGCGCCGGCTCCGGGCCCCACTCCACGGGCTCCCAGTCCGGCCCAAGCACACCCCCGCCCCGGGGGGAAAGGGGCGAAGAGAAACACAAAAGCCTCCCTGCACCTGGCTGACAGCTCCTCGTCCAACTCGGGCAACACGCCCCTCCCGCCTCCCCAGCCCCAAGCGCTCCTCCTCGGCTCTACCTGCCCCGCCGCCCCGCCGCCCCGCCGCCCCGCCGGGGCCCGACAGCCCTGCCACAACAAGGGGGCGGGGTCCCCGTCCTCCCGCCGCCTCCCCGCACACGCCGCTCCCCCGCATGCAGCATCTCGGCTCCCAGAGCTCTAGCCGCTTGCAGCCCGAAGCCGCGACCGCGCCGGTGCCTTACACTTCCATGCCGCCGCCGCCGCTAGACGCCGGGAACCAGCAGACACACCGTCCCGCGCTCGAGGCTCCCGCCGAGGGGACTGAACGCCAGGTCGCAGGCTCCGCGCCGCGGTGCACGCTGGGATCGCCGCACGGCACGCCGGGAGCCTGGAGAGCGCAGCGCGCACTTCCGCCCCGGAGGCTTGACCCGGAAGGGTTTCCTGTCCTGTGCCCTTGAGCTGTTGAGTTCAGGCTCTAGGCAATTGCAGACAGGACTTACCGTTTTGTGATCTAGGTTTTAAGTACTAGTAGAATAAGGTTCCAGAAACACATTAGGGATAGTAGGTCTTTGCACGTCAAAAGCCCAGCCCTTGAAGAGAAGAGGCAAAGAGTCTAGGCTGCTGTCAGAAAAAATTGTAATTCAGGATCTGCGTGCATGCCGTTTCTGAAAAATGTAATGATCTGTGCACTTTTCTGTATGTATTTTATGTTTAAAAAATAGGTAACTGCGGTCAGGGGTAGATAGCATAATGGTTATGCAAAGAGACTATCATGCCTGAGGCTCCAAAGTCCCAGGTTCAATCACCTGCACCTCCATAAGCCAGAGCTGAGCAGTGCTCTAGTTAAAAAAAAAAAAAAAAAAAAAAAAAAGTTAGAAATATATAACTGGAAAAAAAAATACATAACTGGCTCTAAATGAAACCACTTATGCTAAACCAAGACTTAATGTGTAAAGTAATTGTAGTTTCAGATTTCCCGAGGAGTGAAATTAAACCAAGCAGGCTGGATTTTCCTGATCATATTTTATTGAAGATTTATTTATTTATTTTATGAAAAAGAAGAATACAGCAAAGCATCACTTGGGCACATACAATGTCAGGGACCAAACTTCAAACTTCATTGCTGGGCAAGAGAGACAGTAAAGAGACACATGTGCCTGAGGTTCCCAGATCCCAGGTTATTTTTTATTATTTATTTATTCCCTTTTTGTTGCCCTTGTTGTTTTATTGTTATAGTTATTATTATCGTTGTCTGTCTTCGTTGTTGGATAGAACAGAGAGAAATGGAGAGAGGAGGGGAAGACAGAGAGGGGGAAAGACAGACACCTGCAGACCTGCTTCACCGCCTGTGAAGCGACTCCCCTGCAGGTGAGGAGCCCGGGGCTCCAACCGGGATCCTGACGCCGGTCCTTGCTTTGCGCCATCTGCGTTTAACCCGCTGCGCTACTGCCCGACTCCCCAGATCCCAGGTTCTATCCCTCACGCCACAAGACAGAGCTGAGCAGTGCGCTGGTAAATAAATAAGTAAAACCTTCATACTTATAAATCCAGTGCTGTAGTGACTGCATCACCTCCCAGGTTGTCAAAATTGGATTTTTTCTCATTCATCCATTATTTATGCAGTAAACCTGCTTGGAAAATGAAAAGGCACTTTTTTTAATTGAGGAGGTTAATGTTTTACAATGTAATCATTGACATATACATACAATTTCATTAAGTAGCAGGCCCCCTAAGTTTTCCTATCCCACTCCCCCACCCTCCCTAGAGTCTAGCTTTTATGCAATACAAAATTGGATTTTTTTTATTTAGTAGAAAAGTAGAAAAAAAAAGAAAATTAGTAAAATCCTAATTATCAAAGGAAAAATGCAATGTGGAAAAAATACCTAAGGAAATGGGAGGTGTGAATAAACAGTTAAATAAGTATTTAAATAAGCACAAGGACACAGGTTCAAGCCCCTCGCTTCCCACCTGCACTTCACGGGTGGCAAAGCAGGTCTGCAGATGTCTTTCTTTCTCCCTATCGCCCCTTCCTCTTTCAATTTCTCTCTGTCCTATCCAAATAGTGGAAAAAAATGACCACTAGGAACAGTGGATTCTTAGTGCCAAGCCTCAGCAATAACCCTGGAGACAAAAACAAACAAAAAATGTTGAATCATACATTTTAAATGGACTAATGGTGTCTGCATATGAATTATATTTCAATAAACTAATTTATCATTGGTTGCCTATAAGAAGTGAGGGGGGTGGGACTACGGAGCAGCAGCAGCTATGTTTCTCTCCTCTCCTCTCCGTTCCTTGTCAAGTAGGAACATCTAAGGAGATCACCTGGGAGTGCAATAAGACAGGACTAGACTTTGGGAACCCACCAAATCGCCGTGAGTGCAAACACGTGTGGCTCCTAGACAGGCGCCTAAGGAGATACTCCTGGGGCTAAAGCCCGTATCTACTCTGGAGCGGCTGGTTACAGTCTGGCAGTTTACCGGTTGAGGAGCCCCCTCCAGTCTGTTTTACTAACAAAAAGACTGCTGAAGGAAGGAGAGGACTCATCTAAATCTCACCAATTTCAACTGTGAATCTCCTTCACTACTGCCCCTCGGAGCAGCCGGGAGGCCCCTGCTGATACTGGGGGGGGGGGGGGCAGAGAACTGGCCCAGAAACTCTGGAGATCTATACTCTGGTGGGCTAGAGATGGGGCTGTACAGGGAGAGCCTTTCCACACTGCTCTCCTGATGAACTGGGGAGACATGGTGAATAACTGCCACAGAACCCACAGAGGTTAAACAGGACTTGTTTGGAAACTCACATGGTCAAAAAAAAAAAAAAAAAGAGCAGCTGAATTGAACCCTGTGCTTTGGATCCTCAGGGTGTGGGAATCTCTGTGCATAATCACTGTGTTATCTCTCCCTCACCCTGCCTTATCTCTTGGTCAGGAGTGAGTGATTAAGCTAAGAAGCCTACTTATAGTTAAAAAACCCTCAGGCTCCCACAGCCTACAGGGAAGAAAAAGAACAAAAGAGGTTTTAATAGCCACTGTGCTTCAACTCAGGAACTGAGATAATATTGAAACAACTGTTAATTTCCACAACTGTGAAATCTTTAAGTACCTACTTAGACACAAGTCACTCTAGGCAAGAGTGATCAGTAATTTGAAAAGTACTGAGAGGGGGCTTCATAACATACTATGTAGACCGGTTAATACCAAGAACAAATATTGTAGAAATGAACCAGGACAAAGGTCCCGCTAAAATCCCCCCCAAAAGTTGAAGAACAGAATATGAGGTCAACATACAAATGCTAGTTAAGGAAATAATCACAGGAGTTAGTGAAGAGTTTGAAGGAATTGTCATCAGAAATGCAGAAACAACAAATGAGACTCTGTAAGAAAAAACTAATTATCTCAAGGTCATTAAAGAGCTGAAAGCTGAAATAGCTGAACTAAGAGCACAACTAGCAGAACAAGGTAAAACAGTATCAAAATAAGGTAACAGAAGAGCTGAGCTACAGAAAACAGAGGGGAGAGAGAATAGAATAAATGAGACTAAAAACAGAATTAGCAAGATCAAAGATGAATTAGAAAAAAACTAAGAAAGAAGTAAGAGATCTCAAAAAAAAGATTAAGAGATACTAAAAATAACAACAGAGACATATGGGATGACTTCAAAAGAAATAATATACACATTACTGGCTTACCAGAGGGAGAAAAGAGGGAGGGGAAGAAAGCATTCTACAGGACATAATAGCTGAGGATTTTTCTAATCTAGACAACATTAAAGACATAAAGGTTCGGGGGTCCAGCGGTTAAGCGCAGCAGGTTAAGCGCATGTGGCACGAAGCCCGAGGACTGGCATAAGGATTCCAGTTCGAGCCCCAGGCTCCCCACCTACAGGGTAGTCACTTCACAGGCGACTCTGTTTTCCCCTCCTCTCTCCATTTCTCTCTGTCCTAACAATGATGACATCAATAACAATAATAACTACAACACAATAAAAATAAGGGTAACAAAAGGGAAAATAAATATTTTAAAAAATTAAAAGAAAGAAAAAGAATCAACTATCACCAAACCTGCCCTGAAAGAAGCTCTGGAAAAAAAATAAAGAAGTGAGGGGGGATTATAATATTTAATCTTACACATCCAGTGCTTTAAGAAAATTTTTTTTCAGAGCTGGGAGTTTGCTCACCTGGTGGAGTGCATACTTTACGTCCCCAGGACCCAAAAGCACCAGCATCACATGAGAGTGCCATATACAGCAAACACCAAGGGAAGCTCCATGAATGGTGTCTCTCCCTCTGAATTTCTCTCCTTCTCTCTCTATATATGAAGTTTAAAGAGGAAAAAACTTTACCAGGAGTAGTGAAATTGCACGTGTATAAGACGCCTGGAAAAAAAAAGTTTAGCAGTAGCCCAGGAGGTAGTGCAATAGATAAAGCATTGGACTATCAAATATGAGGCCCTAAATTCAATTCCCAGCACTGTATGTGCCAGAGTGATGCTCCAGTTCTCCTACTTCTCTGATAAATAATTTTCTTAATATTCATCGATGTATATGTTATGTTTGAATTAAAGAATTATTATTATTTGCGTAACTGGGATCTCATACATGCACAATTTCACCTCTGCCAGGCCATTATTGTTGTTGTTATTATTTAGATAGACAGAGAGATGGAGAGACACCACAGCAACAGAGTTTCCCCAGTGTGTTGTGGTACTCCCATGTGGTGCTAGGGTTTGAACATAGTCCACACACATAGCAAGACATGCACCCTACCTGGTGAGTTACCTCTCTGGTCCCTTAAAAACAACTAATTTATTTGTTGATTTAAAAATTAACAACTGGGGGCTGGGCAGTAGTACACACACAGTTAATCACACACAGCCCAAAGCACAAGGATCCTGGTTCAAGCACCTGGCTTCCCACCTGCAGGGGGGAGGGGTCACTTAACAAGTGGTGAAGCAGGTCTACATGTGTCTATTGTTCACTTCCCCACTCTGTCTTCCCCTCCTCTCTTGATTTCTCTCTGTCCTATCCAATAACAACAACAACAATAGCAACAACAACAATGGAAAAAAGATGGCTGACAGGGCAGGAGCAATGGATTCATTGTCCAGCAATAACCCTGGAGGCAATCAATCAATCAATCAATCAATGTCTTTGTTATTTTTTAATAGAAAGATGTCTATTTAAAAAAAAAAGTCAGGAGTTGGGTGGTAGTGCAGCAGGTTAAGCGCACGTGGCACAAAGCACAAGGACCAGCATAAGGATCCCGGTTCGAGCCCCTGGCTCCCCACCTGCAGGGGAGTCGCTTCACAGGCGGTGAAGCAGGTCTGCAGGTGTCTATCTTTCTCTCCCCCCTCTGTCTTCCCCTCCTCTCTCCATTTCTCTATGTCCTGTCTAACAATGATATCAATAAAACAACAATAACTACAACAACAATGTAAAAACAAGGGCAACAAAAGGGAAAATTAAAAAAAAAGTCAACAAAGTCATATCTATAATCACACCTGAAGCCCAGCTGATCTGTTTTCTGTGACTGGTCTATAAAGAAGCACTAAAGATGCTCCTTGTAGAAGTAATTCACTCTGAAAACACATAGCGATGGCTCATTCAGAGGTAATGATACACATGTGACTGAGGCGTATTCCATGCTCCACCTGACCTGAGTTGGAGAACCAGCTCCAGACATCAAACTATAATGCTGTAATGGGACAGATGGATCAGAAGAGGGAGTGACTAATGAGGTGAAGAGGCGTCCCAAAGCCAGGGGTGTTTAAGCTATGTGTGGGGAAGTTTGCACATGGCGCAGGCTTTGGGAATGGGCTTCTGTGCCAGGGAGGCCTCTGAGTGTCCAGTGATAAAATGACAAAGATCCAGAGTCTCCAAGGAAAGCTGCCGAAAGACTCTGGGGGTCATATGCAACCACACAACCTGTTCTCTGAAGGCAGCCGAGTAGCCAGAAGTCAAGCCCTTCAAAGACATCCCAGAATGAGCATGTGCAGGAAATAAACCAGCCAACAAACTTCTCCCAGATGGCTGGAGTCCCTGCTGCCTGGTTCCTACTTTGAGATTTGAAAACTATGTTACGTCCAAAGCAAACCTCTACAGATGAACTGTATATGATTTGAGATACTTGACTGAATTGACAGCAGATTAAACATTCCCAAAGAAATGCCTGATGAGGGGAGTCGAGCTGTAGTGCAGCAGGTTAAGCGCAGGTGGCACAAAGCGCAAGGACCGGCGTTAAGGATCCCGGTTCGAGCTCCCAGCTCCCCACCTGCAGGGGAGTCGCTTCACAGGCGGTGAAGCAGGTCTGCAGGTGTCTATCTTTCTCTCCCCTCTCTGTCTTCCCCTCCTCTCTCCATTTCTATCTGTCCTATCCAACAACAATGACATCAATGGTGACTACAACAATAAAACAGCAAGGGCAACAAAAGGGAATAAATAAATAATAAAAAAAATTAAAAAAAAAAAGAAATGCCTGATGAGACAGAAGTTGAAAAACAAGATCAGAAGAGAAAACACAAGTAGAACCTGAACTGGAGTTGGTGTATTGCACCAAAGTAAAAGACTCTGGGGTGTGGTGGGGGGGAGAGTACAGGTCCTGGAAAAGGATGACAGAGGACCTAGTGGGGGTTGTATTGTTATGTGGAAAACTAAGAAATGTTACGCATGTACAAACTATTGAATTCACTGTCAAATGTAAAACATTAATCCCCCAATAAAAGAAAAAAACATAGGGAGTCGGGCTGTAGCACAGAGGGCTAAACACACGTGGCGCGCAACGACTGACAAAAGGATCCTGGTTCGAGCCCCTGGCTCCCCACCTGACTCATGAAAATCAAGCAATGATTTTTTTGTGTGTGAGGATGAGGGGCCAAACTTTTTTTTTTTTTTTTTTTTGGAACTGGGACCTCAGACTTGCATGATTTCAATGCTCCCTGGCTGAGTTTATTTTCCCCATCCAAATAGACAGATATAGACACAGAAAGAAGGAGAGCTGTATCATCAGAATTTCCCTAGCTGTCCTGGAACCTCCCATGTGGTGCCAGGACTCTAACCTGTTCCACATGCCCGATAAGGCATGCACCCTACTCACATGATCTATTTCACAACCCTCTAAGTAAACGTTTTCTAGTTCTTTCCTTTTTGAAAAGGATTTACTGTTTTCTTTCTTTTTCTCTTTTTTCAATATTTATTTATTTATTTTCTTTTTGTTGCCCTTGTTGTTTTTATTGTTGTTGTAGTAGTTGTTGTTGGATAGGACAGAGAGAAATGGAGAGAGGAGGGGAAGACAGAGGGGAGGAGAGAAAGATAGATACCTGTAGACCTGCTTCACCGCCTGTGAAGCGACTCCCCTGGAGAGCCTGGGGCTCGAACCGGGATTCTTACTCTGGTCCTTGTGCTTTGCGCCACATGCGCTTAACCCGCTGCGCTACTGGCCTACCCCCAATACTTATTTTCTTATTAACAAGAGATAGAAAGAGAGAGAAAGAGCCAGAGCATCACTCTGGCATGTGTGATGTTTGGGATTGAGCTGGGAGCTGCGTGCTTGAGAATTTAATGCTCAAAGCAATGAAATAGCTCACTCAGGCAGTGTATCGCTTTGTCAAGTGCACGACCCAGGTTTGAGCCTGCCCTCACCGCAATGAATAAAATATCGGTGCTTTAGTGCTTTAGTCTCTTTCTTTTTTTTAAATATGTAAAGTGACATATATATATATATATATATATATATATATATATATACTAGCTATAGAGACAGAGAGAAATTGAGAGGGGAGGGGGAAGATAGAGAGAGAGAGACAGAATGACACCTGCAGCATTGCTTCACCACTCATGTAGCTTCCGCCTGCAAGCAGGGACCAGGGGCTTGAACCTTCGTCCTTATACACTGTAACATGAGCGCTTCACCAGGTGCGCCACCATCTGGCCCCTCTTTAGTCTCTTTCACTCCTTCTCGGTCTCTGTCCAAGAGAGAGAAGAAAAGGGATGGAGAGATCAATGGTTTATCCACTGCACCACCTCCCAGGACATGTAAGTAAATTGTCTAAAAATTAATTTAAAATTGTCATCGTTCTGCTGTCGGCGAAGGGCCCAGCAATTTGTCTTGCAGTTGTTAGCTGACATGTTATACATTCTTTTTTTTAATTTTTTATTTAAGAAAGGATTAGTGAACAAAAACATAAGGTAGGAGGGGTACAACTCCACACAATCCCCACCGCCCAATCCCCATAACCCACCCCCTCCCATGGTAGCTTTCCCATTCTCTCGCCCTCTGGGAGCATGGACCCAGGGTCGTTGAGGGTTGCAGAAGGTAGAAGGTCTGGCTTCTGTAATTGCTTCCCCGCTGAACATGGGCGTTGACTGGTCGGTCCATACTCCCAGTCTGCCTCTCTCTTTCCCTAGTAGGGTGGGTCTCTGGGGAAGCTGAGCTCCAGGACACATCGGTGGGGTCTTCAGTCCAGGGAAGCCTGGCCAGCATCCTGATGGCATCTGGAACCTGGTGATTGAAAAGAGAGTTAACATATGAAGCCAAACAATTTGTTGAGCAACATGTTATACATTCTATCTCACACTCTCCAGTCAGTTTGTTAATGTTTTTATTCAGGTTTTTCATATCTGTCTTGATGTTTTGTGCAGGGCTTTGTAAATTACAGGATAGAGATGTCAAATCTCTCCTTGTAACTTTGGAGCTCATTCACCCCTTCAGTTCTGTTGTCTTGCTTCATCTATCTTGATGCTATGTTATTAGGGGCGCTTACATTGGCAATACCATTTGGATTGCTAACTCTTAATGATAAAATGGACTTTTATTATATAATGACCTTTTTATCTCTGATAAGATATGTTGCCTTAAGATTTACTTTGTCGGGGCCAGGTGGTGGCTCACCTGGTTGAGCGCACATATTATGGTGAGCAAGGACCCAGGTTCCAGCCCCCAGCCCCCACCTGCAGGGGGGGAAGCTTCACAAGTGGTGAAGCAGGACTGCAGGTGTCTCTGTGCCTCTCTTCCTTCCCTCTCAATTTCTGGCTGTCTCTATCCAATAAATTAAATAAATAAATAAATAAATAAATAAAAAGATGGGGGTCAGGCAGTAGTGCAGTGGGTTAAGCTCAGGGACCAGCGTAAAGATCATGGTTTGAGCCCCCGGCTCCCCACCTGCAGGGGAGTCGCTTCACAGGCGGTGAAGCAGGTCTGCAGGTGTCTATCTTTCTCTCCTCCTCTCTGTCTTCCCCTCCTCTCTCCATTTCTCTCTGTCCTATCCAACAATGAACAACATCAACAACAACAATAATAACCACAACAAGGCTACAACAACAAGGCAACAAAAGGGAAAAAAATGGCCTCCAGGAGCAGTGGATTCATGGTGCAGGCACTGAGTGAGCCCCAGCAATAACCATGGAGGCAAAAAAAAAAAAAAAAAAAAAAAAGATTCACTTTGTCTAGTATGAATATAGCCATTCCAGATTTTTCTGATTAGTCTTTATATGGCACTTTTTTCTACCCTTTTTGTTAAAAAAATTTATTATTTATGAGAGAGAGAGAGAACCAGATTATCATGGTGACACATGCAGCTCCAAGAATAGAATAGAATTCCAAGAATAGAATTCACGACCTCAAGCTTCAACACCTTATTCAGTGTACCAGCTCCCAGGTGGCATTGTCCCTTTACTTTTTAAAATATATATTATGTATTTATTATTGAATAGAGAAATTGAGAGGGGATATATATATATATATATATATATATATATATAGAGAGAGAGAGAGAGAGAGAGAGAGAGTAGAGAGAGAGAGAGAGACCTGCAGCCATGCTTCACCACTTGTGGTGAAATTTCCCCCTGCAGATGGGGACCAGGGGCTCAAATCTGGATCCTTGTAATGTATGCACATAACCAGCTATGCTACCACCTGGCTTGCCTTTTATTAACTTGTCTACATCCCTAGTTTAAATGGATTTCCTGTTGATAGCATGAAGTTGGTTCACTGACCATGCCTTTTATCTCTATCTGAAAAACAAACAAAACCCCACAACTCTCTATCCTCTCCCTCCTTCTTTGATCTCTTATTGTATGTCAATAAATGAATAAAATAATATAAAAGAAAAAGCAATAGTCCAATGGGATAGGTGGAACCAGGCAGATGTAAAAGCCCCCAATGAGGCCCTGATGACAGGAAAAACAAAGGGGGGAAATAAAGGGAAAAAAATAGGAGGTCAGGCGGTAGCACAGCGGGTTAAGTGCACACCTGCAAGGACTAGCGCACATGGTGCAAGGACTGGCCTAAGGACCCCTGTTCGAGCCCTTGACTCCCCACCTGCAGGGGGGTTCACTTCATGGGTGGTAAAGCAAGTCTGTAGGTGTCTTATCTTTTTCTTCCCCTCTCTATCTCCCCTCCTCTCTACATTTCCCTCTGTCCTGCTCAACAACAATGACAACAATAACAACCACAATAATAAACAAGCGCAACAAAAGGGGGAAAAATAGCCTCCAGGAACAGTGGACTCATGGTGCACTGAGGCCCAGTAATAATGCTGGAGGCAATAAATAAATAAATAAATAATAAAAAGAATCCCATCTACTTCAGTGTCTGCCTTCTGGGCTCTAGCTGCGGGCTCCTCTGATTTGTCTATTTCTTGTTTTTGGTTTTTTTCTCCCTGCTCCAGTTTTACCTCTTTATCTGTCTGCCATTCCTGCGTTCCAGCATGTCGCGGCTTCCACACTGGCCAAGCTTGTTGTTTGCTGCCAGCAGAACTCGGTGGGACAGGCCTTCTACCACGTGCCGCCATATGAGCTGCTAGGTTACCCCCTTCCAGCCCTAACTCCCCTGCAGCTTCCGTTTCTTGACCTGTAAACAGGTTTTTATATTTATATATGTCTTTATTTACCAGAGCACTGCTCAGCTCTGACTTCTGATGGTGCTGGGGATTGAACCCTGGACATCAGAGCCTCAGGCATGGAAGTTGCTTGCACAACCATTATTCTGTCTCCTCAGCCCAAGGAGTTTTATGAAAATGAAATCATTAGCATCGAGTTTGGCACCTACTGAATGACCCATGTTGGGTATTGGGGGGGAGTATCTATTCCTGCTTTCCAGTACCCTTCCCAGCTTCAATTTATATATTTATTTTAATTTTGAGATTGATTTATTGTTAATGAGAGAGGAGAAAGAGACAGAGAGAGACAGAGCATCAGTCTGCTACACGTGATGCTGGGGATTGAACTCAGGATCTCATGCTGGGGTAAGTCCAGAGGTTTAGACACGGCACCACCTCCTAGATCACAGTCTCAATTTCTTTTTTTATTTTATTTTACTTTACTTTTATTTCTATTGGGGGATTAATGGCATACAGTAAATAAAGTTGTTGGTATATGTGTAAAAAGGCTCAGTTTTCTGCAAAACACTCTAAGTCCCCATGAAGATCCTCTTCCACCATCATGCACCAGGACCTGAAAATTGTTATGGAAAACAAGTGAGTTCAGTAGTGCACACTCTTCTGATTTCCCCTGTGTGGATATTTTAATCTATGTGCCTGGTGGAGAATTGTCTTTCCTCTGTGATATGCAGCGTAAGACTCCATTGCCTTTGTGCTTGCTCTCCTGGCAGTTAAAACAGTGGCTGTAGTCGCTACCCCTCCTCCCCTCCACATTCCTAAGCTAATAGGCCAGAGACAAAGATGCTAAAAGATATAGACAGCTAGGGAGGAACACAGCCATCTCAGGACTGATACACAGCAGGCACTAGGCCTCCTCTTCTCTGCCCATACCAAGGCCACAGATAAGAAGCATGTATAGCAATTACGTGAAAGATTGCCTTTGTCTGTTTCTGCCTACTTTGCAATAGTGAAATAAACCTGCTCCCTCTGTCTCCTACACACCGGTGTAATAAAACTCTCTTTCACCAAGAACCTGCTCTAGTCTTGTGCTTTGAGGATCATTTCTGCAACAAAACCTCCCCTTCCCACCTCTCCCCTCCTCACAAAGTCCTTTACTTTGGTGCAATACACAAAGCCCAGTCCAAGTTCTGCTTTGCATTTCTCCTTCTGTTCTTATTTCTCAACTTCTGTCCATGAGTGAGCTCATCCCATATTCATCCTTCTGTTTCTGACTTATCTCACTTCACATGATTTCTTCAAGCTCCATTCAAGATGAAGTGAAGAAGGTGAATTCATGGGGGTGGGGGGAGTTTGGAGTCAGGTGGCGCACTGGATTAAACACACATAGTATGAAGCACAAGGACTCGCTCAAAGATCCTGGTTCAAGACCCCAGCTCCCCACCCAGCAGGGTCACCTCAGAAGCAGTGAAGCAGGTTCTGTAGGTGTCTATCTTTCTCTCTTCCTCTCTATCTCCCCTTCCCCTCTCAATTTCTCTCTGTCCTATCCAACAAAATAGAAACAATGGCCTCCAGGAGCAGTGGATTCATACTACTGGTACCAAGCCCCAGTGATAACCCTGGAGGCAGAAAAAAAAAAAGTGAATTCATCACACAGATTCAGTTTCTTCCTGAAATGGTGTGGCTGCTCAATCTTTCTGGGTGCTCCTGACTGTGGCTTCATGTCTGTGGGGTCCTGCCAATTTTCACACTGGTGTCCCAGGAAGAGGAACGAGGCTTCAGACATTAACACTCGACACTACTCATATCCTGACATTTGACCCAATGCCCTCTCAGTTTTGGGGACCATATTACTGGTCTCAGACTTCCTGTCTGCCCACTGGGCTGCTGCAGCCAGGTTCTGAGGCTCTAGAAGAAGAAGGAAGAGGGATGAGAGTAACAGATAAAGCCAATGAGGTCTTGTTTCCAAGAAGCTCACAGTAGGGTAGAGAGAAAGATCCAGAATTCACAAGTACTGTCACAAGACTGCTGTGTGCCCTGGTTTCCAGGATTCCAGTGATGCCCACGGCTGGACACCTAGGCCTTCAGCAGAGTCCTGTTGACAGCGACAAGACTGCAAACTGTTGTGCAGGAGGCAGTGTGGCAAACAGCAAGTGAAGGCTATTTAAGGGAAGAGCATTAAGGAAGGCCATAGTAGGGGGCCATGTAGGTCTCCATGGAGACAGGCACCTGATCAGCTGGGTTGGGCCAGGTGGTGGTGCACCCAATACAGTGCACACATTACCATGTACAAGGACCCTGGTTCAAGTCTCTTTGCCCCTATGTGCGGGGGGGGGGGGGGGGCTTCACATATGCTGGAGCAGTGCTGCAGGTATGTCTCCTTTGTTCACTCCCTCTTCCTCCCTCTCTTCCTGTCTCTATTTTTCACCCTCTATCAAAAGTAAATAAGAAAGCAAGAAAAGAAAAAATAAAAAGATCACCTGGGTGCCTATGACTGATCACCATGAGCTTTAAAAAATGTATTTATTTATTAATGAAAGGAAGGAGAGGGAGAAAGAACCAGAGCGTCAGTCTGGCACATGCAACTCTGGGAATTGATCTCAGGACCTCATGCCTGAGAGTCCAATGCTTTACGCATCATACCACATTCCTGGCTGTTACCTGGGAGCTTATTAACTTGGCATCTGGCAATTGTGGCCCACTGAAATGTTCACCCACTTTTAACATAAAAATCTGGGGGCCCTCTCCACATTTTTTTTTGTCTCTAGAGATTGCCCATTTACCTTTTTTTTTTTAAAGAATTTATTTATTCATGAGAAAGATAGGAGGAGAGAAAGAACCAGCCATCACTCTGGTACATGTGCTGCCAGGGATCAAACTCAGGACCTCATGCTTGACAGTCTAGTGCCTTAGCCACTGCGCCACCTCCTGGACCACTACCCTTTTTTTTTTAAATCAATTTGCTTATTTATTTATTTTTATTTATTTGTTAACCAGAGCACTGCTTAGCTTGTGCCAAAACTCTTTTAGAACAGAAGTTTAAGACTGGACTGTTAGCAGCAGCTTGGCCCATCATTTTTGATGGATAATTATTAATTAATCATGATGTTGTAAATGATGTCCAATTAAATTTACTTGTCAAGGCAAAAATTAAGGAGTTGAAGCAAGGCATTTATTCTTTTGCAAAAGGGCGTGCCACCAACAGTCAGGCAGCAGCAGCGCGCCCCCCTCACCCTTCTCCCATCTTTTATACCTGAGGGAAGCGCTGTCTCCTCCACCCCTGGGCTGGGCCTTGGAGCTTACAATCTCTCTGCACCTGAGGGGTTAATTCAACTGGTAGAGCATCAGACTTTCACACCTGAGGTTCCTGGTTCTGTCGCCTGCATTGTATGTACTTGGTGGTGATCTGGCGAGTCCTCTCTTCACTTGCCTGCCTCATGAAATCCTATCTCTCTCTCTCCTTCCCTCCCTCCCTTTAAAAACAAAAGAAAGAATACTGCCTGCTTCAAGAAGCTCTACAGAGTGTCTAAATAAGGACAGGAGGAAGAGAGTCTTAGGGTCTCTGCTGGAGGATTAGCAAGCACTGCAAGAGACTATTATCTGACCTAAAGAATACAAAACTACTGGCCACAGGGATCATAGATAACAATTTATTAAAAGAATGTCTGTACTAAACAGTTGTTCTATTCATGTTCCTTTGAAGAGAAGACCTAACCATCTCTCGCGATGACAAGGGATTTTTTTCCTGGGTACTCCAAGAAGGGTGTCCTCTCTGTGCTGTCTGCACATATCTGCCACACTCTGTAGAGCTTCTTGAAGCAGGCAGTATTCTTTCTTTTGTTTTTAAAGGGAGGGAGGGAAGGAGAGAGAGAGATAGGATTTCATGAGGCAGGCAAGTGAAGAGAGGACTCGCCAGATCACCACCAAGTACATACAATGCAGGCGACAGAACCAGGAACCTCAGGTGTGAAAGTCTGATGCTCTACCAGTTGAATTAACCCCTCAGGTGCAGAGACATTATTTCTTTCCCTCATTTAAAAAAACATTTATTTATTTGAGAGTATGGGGACGGGGGAGCAGGAGAGAAAACCAGAGTATCACTCTAGCACGTGCTATGCTAGGAATCAAACTCAGGATTTCATGCTTCCAAGTCCAATGTTTCACCCGTTTTCAGGCGGCAAAGGCAACATTTCTTTTTCTTTTTCCTCAGTGTCTAACTCTCCCAGCACTCAGCAGAACAAATGATTGAGCGTGCGTGCCATTTCACCTAATGTGTCTTGCGGGCTCGCTGGGCCAGGGACGGGTGTCTCAGCCTCAGGCTCCAATCAGGGGTTTCCGGGACCGGGTGCTCAGCCACCTGGAGCGCAGCCACCAGGACACCGCCTTCCCCGCCCCCTACCGGACCCTGAGCGAGGCGTGGCTCACCCGAAGCCCCGCCCACAGGAGCCGGGTCCTCCACGGGGATTGGAGGGTAGTGGCAACGCCCACCTTTAGGGACCATTTGGGATTGGTGAGACGCTGCCAGGAGGCGGGGCTGGATGTGGTGATGCAACCCCAGCCAGAAAAAGCCGCGCCCCCGGGCGGCGGGCCGCAGATTGACTGCGCGCGGGGCGGTGGTGAGTGAGGGACGCGGGCGGCCGGAGCCCGGGAGGCTGGGGCACGCGAACTGCGCCCGCCTGCACACCTCCAGAGGCCGAGCAGGTCATCAGTCGGGTCTTATCTTCCAGATCCGGAGGACCGAGGCTCCCGGAGGAGGAACCGCCCAACATGGCATCGGAGGTGAGCGGGAGCACGCGGGTGCAGGTCTCCTGATCCCAGAGCGACGAGGAGGAGGGTCGCCCCGGGGTCCTGCCGGGGCTGTGACCTGCGCACGGGGTTCTCCCCAGGCTGCTCTGGTGATAAGCGCCCTGCTGGCTCCAGGCACTCCCAGAGGCGCACCTGCCAGAGTGGTGCCTTCCTGGGTCATCCCTTGCTGACCCCTGACCCTTCGCCCTCACGTGGTCGCAGTCGCCAGCACCCCCGCACTCGGCCAGTGGCCCTGACCTAGCCTGACAGCCGTCCACCTGGAGTGGAGGTGCTGGTCTCTCTTTCTCGTCCCCGATAGCCCCCCTCCACACACACTGTTGTGACAGTTGTCCTTGTGAAGCAGAGTCCACTGGACGCTTGTGTTTGCGGAAAGAACCAGGACGCAGGAGACCCTGCGTGGCTTGTGGCCCCCCTGCCCGGCTGCTTCCTGTCTCACTGGCCTCTGCTCCTTGAGCTCAGGGACTCCGGGGGTTCTCTGCCTGACCACTGAGTGCTAGGATGGACCTCACTGTTTCTGTCTGGCAAACGGGATAATGATAGTTGCCTCAGCTATAAGGCACTGGATCATTATGTCAGTCTTTCAGATAAAAGGGGCTGCTGTGCTTGATGCCAGGGAAGGGGACCCTGGTCCTGGGAAGCTGGAGGTCTGGGTTCTAGTCCCCTGTGGCCCTTCCTAGCTGGCAAGACACTTTCCCTCTTCTGGGTCTTGGATGGTTTATAGGAGTCAAATGTCTAAGGAGACCTGTCCTGTTTGCTTCTGGATGGTGGTGGAGGGCCAGGGGGCATGGCCTGGACTTTGGACTCAAACAGACTTGGCTTCCAAAGACTTTTATTCTGAGCCTCTTTCTTCGTTGGAAGTTTGATAAGTGCCCACTATGGGCTGGGGAGACAGCATAACAGTTCTGCAAGAGAATCTCATGCCTGAGGCTCTGAGGTCCCAGGTTCAATCCCCAGCACCATCATAAGCCAGGGCTGAGCAATGCTCTGGAGTCCCCCGGCCTCTGTATCTGTATCTCTCTCATCAAAATAAAATAAGTAAAATATCAAAAAGAATGCTCACCTGGCAGGAGGGTGTAATGATACCTGTGGAATACCTCCCACAGGGCCATCAAACAGTAGGTGCTCAATAAGTAGTGGTTACTGATACAATAATAAGACTGGTATTTCCCTCATGTGTTCATATATAAAAATATATATGCATATATATATATATATATATCAGAAAAAATGAGAGGGAAAGGAGGGATAATGAGAGAGAAAGAGAGAGACACCTGTAGACCTGCTTCAATGCTTGTGAATCTTGTGAAGTTTGCCACCTACTGGTGGAGATTGTAGGCCTGAACCTGGGCCCTTGTGCATGGTAATAATGTGTGTGCTTAACTGTGCATATCACCACCCCTGCTGTGCATATCACCACCTATGTTCCATCGCTGGGGAGCCAGAGACGACCCGAACTGCCCCTGCGGCTACAGACAGACTATGACCCACATAGTCAACGACTGCCACCTTTCCAGATTCAAAGGAGGTCTCAAAACTTGACATCAGGCTCAACCTGACGCTGTTGACTGGCTACGGAAGAAGGGCAAACGCTAGAAGAAGAAGACCACCCCTGCCATTTATTTATTTATTTGCCTCCAGGGTTATCGTTGGGGCTCAGTGCCAGCACTACGAAGCCACTGCTCCTGGTGGCCTCTCCCCTTTTTTTTTTTTTTTTTTCATTTTATTGGATAGGACAGAGAGAAATTGAGAAGGGAGGGGAGAGAGAGAAAGATAGACACCTGCAGACCTGCTTCACCACTCAGGAAGCTTCCCCCTGTAGGTGGGGAGCTGGGGGCTCGAACCTGGTTCCTTACACTTAGTACTATGTGCGCTTAACTGGGTGCACTGCCCAGCCCCACTCTACCCTTTACCTTTAAGATTTATTTTACTTATCACATATGAGAGTGAGAGAGGCTCATATGAGACAGAGAGAAATAGCAAGAGAGACAAGCCAGAGTACCACTCTGGTACATGCAGTGCTGGGAATCGAACTGGAGACAGTAGGCAAGAAAGTCCAAATCCTTACCAGTTAAGCTGTGTCCCCAGTTGTTCCCTTGTATGTTCTCCATAGGCTGTTCATCCTGACTCACCCCACAGGGCCCCTGCCCTCAGCCCCAGGGGGCTCATTCTGGTCCAGATGTGCTGTGCCTTGGAGCTCTAAACTGTTCCATGACATTAAGTCTGGTGGCCTTTTAAGCCAGCTAGAAGGATGAGAGTTGAGCCCCACAGAGAGAGCCATAGGGAGCCAGGTGACCTCAGCTTGCCCAGGCCGCTCTCTGTGTTTGCACTAATATGTTTGGCTGCAGTCCCACTCTTAAGCAGTTGTTGTTATTACGAATAACCCAGACAAAGAGGCCAGGGCAGACTGGAGGCGGTGCCAGGCCCCTGGCCACGGGTTAGACCAGCTCCTAGTCTTTTCTGGCTGGACCTGGCTTTCTGGCCCTGTGGGTGGGACCAGGATCCCCTCATGGTGCTCTGCTGGAAAGCTGGGTTTGAGGTGGGGTAGCCGAGGGGTAAGGGGCAGACCCAGCTACAAAGGCTGAGGGGGTGGAGGTGGCCTCCACAGGGCAGAGTCCTCTGGCTGAGGCTGATGGGCACCAAGGGGTCAGCCTGGGGCCCGAGCACAGGGGGCCTCCCGGGGTGCTCATGGGAGCTAGGGGTGGAGCTAGGGCACGCCCTGGTCCCCAGCGGCCCTCAGCCCCTCCTAGAGGAATAATTAGAGTTTACCAAGTGCCGAGCACTGGGCTGTGTATGTACTTAGCTGCTTTTTCCTGAATGGAGTGATCACAACACCTCTATCAAAGAAGTCCTGGTATATATTTTCTTTCTTCCTTTTTTTTTTAATTTTTATTTTTTGGATAAAGACAGAGAAAAGGAGAGGGAAGGGGGAGGGAAAGAAGGAGACGCCTGTAGCTCTTCTCCCCTGCTCATGATGGTTCCCCCTTGCAGGTGGGGGCTGGGGGCATGAACCCAGGTCCTTGAGCACTATAATGTGTACACTCAACCAGGTGTACCACCACCTGACCCCCCCATCCCTGTTTTAAAGAGGGATCACCCAGAGGCTTAGAAGGTGTTAGGTGTCCACAGGCAGGGGCTAACGGAGGTCTGGGACACTGTAGGACAAAGGAGGACATATGTCCCCAGTGGCCACGGCAGTTCCCTTCTCCCCTCCCCCTCATTCACAGCAGAAAGTGCCAGTGAAGCCACATGCCCACTCTGACCCCCAGCACACTGTCCTCAAAGTCCTGGGCACTCAGGGCACTTGGACTGAGCCCCAGGCTTTCTGCGCCCTCCCCGATATGTGCTTGACCCTCACCCATGTCCTCTTTCAAAACAGAAATGCCTCTGTGCCATTCCTCTGCCCTTGGCCCCTGGAGGGCAGAGGGTCAAACAGTGGCCTCCTAGAAGGCCAGTGGGAACAGGTATGTTGGGGTGCTGTGCATCCCCCCAAGCTGTGGGCTGAATGCTATGAGTTACAGTGACTTCTTACCTTGCATGGTGTCCAGAAAGGTCCAGCGGTTGTGCTATGGCCTCAGGCGTGTCTCTATATGGAGCAGTGTCACATGATGGGAAGGGACCCTGTCTTGTGTGTCCAACCCCCCCACACACACTCACTGCCTTGATTCATGCATGTCCTTGACCCTCTCTAACTCAGTTTCCTTTCTTCTTTCTTTCTCTTTTTCCCTTTCTCTTTCTTTCTTTCCCCTTGCTTATTAGTGAAAAAGAGTGAGATCGAGAGAACCAGAGCATATCTGGCACATGTAATGCCTGGGATTGAATTTGGGACCTCAGACCCAAGGGTCCAATGCTTTACCCAACCGCACAACCTCCAGGATGGTCAACACTTGGTTTTCTTTTGAGTCCAGAGAGGAGACAGCATAATGGTTATGCAAAGAGACTCTTATGCCTGAGGCTCTGAAGATCCAGGTTCAATCCCCCACACCACCAAACCAGAGCTGAGAAGTACTCTGCTAAAAAAAGAAAAACAACAAACAAGCAGAGAGAGAGAGAGAGAGAGAGAGAGAGAGAGAGAGAGACATCCTTTCTGCTGAGTGTCAGCTACCATCAGACTCAACGACACTCCCCAAAGTCCCTTTGCAAGATGTCCTCTTCTCCAGGGTGGGGGAAGCTTAATTGCTCTTGCAATTTCCAGAGTGGAAAGCTATGGGGTGGCCGATTTGTGGGTGCTGTGGACCCCATCATGGAGAAGTTCAACTCATCTATCACCTATGACCGGAAACTGTGGGAGGTGGACGTGCAGGGAAGCAAGGCCTATAGCCGGGGCTTGGAGAAGGCGGGGCTCCTCACCAAGGCTGAGATGGACCGGATACTCCAAGGCCTGGACAAGGTACTGTACACAGCCCAGGCCCCCTTTCTGTCCTCACCATCCTGCTCCTATCAAATGCTCCCCGACATGTCCTTTCCCCTTGTAGTAAGCCTCTAGCCATGTGCCTCACTCAGTCTCTTCATTCATTGTTTTAAGTCACTGTTATTAGACTGGTTACATAGCATAGTGGCTGTGCAGAAAGACCTTCATGCCTGAGGCACCAAAGTTTCCAGATTCATTTTTAAAATAATTTTTTAATATTTGTTTATTCCCTTTTGTTTTATTGTAGTTATTGCTGTTGTTATTGATGTCATCATTGTTGGATAGGACAGAGAGAAATGGAGAGAGGAGGGGAAGACAGAGAGGGGGAGAGAAAGACAGACACCGGCAGACCTGCTTCACCGCCTGTGTAATCCTTTTGTCGATCCTTGCCCTTTGCACCATGTGCGCTTAACCCACTGCACTACCACCTGACTCCCAGGTTCCAGATTCAAACTCCAGTACTGCCAGGAGCCAAGTAAAACTTAATTAATTAATTTTAAAGAGAGGCAGAGAGAGAATGACAGAGACCACAGCACGAAAGCTTCCTTCAATATGGTAGGGGTCAGGCTTAAACCAAGCAGCCCTGTTTTATTTGATTATTTTATTTTATGTTTGCTACCATGGCTACCACTTGGTGCCTGCACGACTGCAGTGCTCCTGGCTGACCCCTTCTTTTCCTTTTTTAAATAGAATGATGGTGATAAACAGAGCAAGAAAGAGAGACAGAGAGAGGAGAGACACCCATGAAGATCCCCCCTCCTCCTCCAGGGACTGCCACGGTGGTGGTGGCTGGGAGCTGGGACCTGGGTCCCTGCACCTGAGAATGCATGTACGGGGGGGGGGGGGGGAGCCCTTCCCCCACTTTTTTTCTCTCTCTCTCTCTCTTTTTTTATTGCCACCAGGGTTATCACTGGGGCTTCATGCCAGCACTAAGAATCCACCACTCCCGGCGCCCATTTTTTCCTTTTTTTTTTCCTTTCTAATTTTTATTATATAGAACAGAGGAAAATTGAAAGAACAGGGAGATAGAGAGAGAGAGAGAGGGAGAGAAAGGGATACCTGCAGACTTGCTTTATCAATTGTGAAGTGGACCCCCTGCAGGTGGGGAGCAGGTGCTCAAACCAGGGTCCTTGCATTTGGTAATATGTGCAGTTAACCAGGTGCCCCCCCTCCCCCCTTCATCCTTTATTGCCCCCCCCCCCCCCCCCGTGGTCCCATGGCTCCTGGGCAGATGCCTACTCTGGAGCTGGGCCTCTGCAGCTCTCCCAGGACAGAGACAGTCAGGGACCAGGGTGAGGGGTGCCCAGGGAGGGATCCTTCTAGCTGCCTGATACCTGGGTCCCCATCCCTGCAGGTGGCTGAGGAGTGGGCCCAGGGCACCTTCAAGCTGAACCCCAACGATGAGGACATCCACACAGCCAACGAGCGGCGCCTGAAGGTCTCACCCACTCCGCCTCCCCGACTTAGAGGGGAGCCGCTCTTTCCCTGTCCCCTAAATGGCGGCATCCTGTTCCCTCCATCACTGGCTGATGGGTGTGGGAGACCCCAAACCAAGGGGCCTCAGCAGAGATGGCGGCAGCGGCTTGGACTCTGGGGAAGGGAGGGTTGTGGGGGGGGGGGGGCACGGGTTGCCCCCCCCACCCTGCCTGAGCTGACCTCACTGGGCCACAAGTCCCGCCCTCAACCTGAACGCGGGCCCCTCCCTCCACCCCCAGGAGCTCATCGGTGACACCGCAGGGAAGCTGCACACTGGCCGGAGCCGCAACGACCAGGTGACAGCGGCCCCCACCTCTACCCCCCAACACACACACACACCGACCCCTCCCTCGTCCCCACACGCGGCTACGCCCCTCCTCGCCCCGCAGGTGGTCACAGACCTCAGGCTGTGGATGCGGCAGGACTGCTCAGCCCTCTCTGCCCTCCTCCGGGAGCTCATCAAAACCATGGTGGATCGGGCAGAGGCGTGAGTGCCTGAGGCGGGGAGGGTCTGAGCGCAGGGGTGAAGCCAGCAGAGGAGCCAAGCCCTGGGGTAAAGAATGGAGGGAGGCAGAAGGGCCGCATTGGGGACGGTTTTTGCTGTCCCTCTTCCCTCCCTCCCTCCCTCCCTTCCTTCCTTCCTTCCTTCCTTCCTCCTTCCTCCTTCTCTCTCTTCCTTTTTTCCCCTTTTTTTGTTTAATATGCTTATTTATATTTATTTATTTATTTATTACCAGAGCACTGCTCAGCTCTGGCTTATGGTGGTGCAGGGGATTGAACCTGGTGCTTATTTATTTTAATGAAAGAGAGAAAGAGACCTTAGAGCACTACGCAGCTTATGATGTTGTTGAGGACTGAACCTGGGACCTTTGGGGCCTCAGGCATGAAAGCCTTTTTTGTCACCCTTATGCTGTCTCCCCTGCCTTCTTTCCTTCCTCTCATCCATCCATCCTTCTATCTATCTATATTAATCATTAATGAAAGAGGGAAAGAGAGAGAACCAGAACATCATTATGGCATGTTCAATGCTGGGGATTTGAACTCAGGACCTCTTGCTTGCAAGTCAAGCACTCTAGCCACTATGCCACCTCCCAAGCCATTCACCACTCCATTTTTCTTTTTTTTTCCCCATTTTTTTCCATTTTTCTTTTTAAATTATTATCTTTATTTATTGGATAGAGACAGCCAGAAATCAAGAGGGAGGGGTTGATAGAGAGGATGAGAGGCAGAGAGACACCTGCAGCTCTGCTTCAACACTTGCAAAGCTTTCCCTCTGCAGGTGGGGACTGGGGACTTGAACCTGGGTCCTTGTGCATTATAACATGTGTGCACTCAACCAGGTGCACCACCACCTGGCCCCCAACCACTCCATTTTTCCCACACCCTGTATCTCCTGCTTACTAGGCTTGGGGGTGAGGTGTGGACAAGGACGAGAGAACCATCACCCTAGGTTGGGGTGCTGAGGAAATGGGAGGTGATTTGCGGTGATGAAAATGTTCTCAAATTGGTGTGGTGATTGTTGTACATTAAAGTATACAGTTCTCTTTCCTTCCTTCTTTCAGATTTACATATCTATGAGAGAGAGAGGTACCAGAGCATCATTTTGGCACATTCGATGCTGGGGATCAAACTTAGACCTCATACTTGATAGTTCAGTGCTGCTATAGTCACTGTGCCACCTCCTAGACCACTGTTTCCTTATTTTTTAAATTTAGTTAATTAGTTACTTAATTAATTAATTTCACCATCAGGGTTATTGCTGGGTTTGGTATCAGCACTACAAATCCACTGCTCCTGGTGGCAATTTTTTCTTCTTCTACACCCCCCTTCTTTCTATTTTTAATTTTGTTAGGACAGAGAGAAATTGAGAGGGGGTGGGGGGAGAGCAGGAAAGAGAAAGAAAGACAACTGCAGACCTGCTTCACCGCTTGTGAAGTGTCCCCCACCATAGGTGGGGAGTTGGGGCTCAAGCCCAAGTCCTTGTGAATGGTAATGTGCACCACTGCCTGACCCCATACTTTCTTATTTTTGAAAGACTTCTTGAATGAAAGAGCAAGAGAACAGACAGAGCCTCTTTGGCATATGTAGTGTGGAAGATCGAACCCGGGGCCTCACCCATACAAGGCATGTGCTCTAACACTGAGCCACCTCCCTGGCTACTGTAGCATCTACTTGAAATGTGTGGATTCTGTGTGTATTAGGCTTCACTAAAGCTGATAGCTAAAAATAAATAAATAAAACCCAGAGTCACCCACCCGAGCACCACTGCCTCTGCCCTGCCTGCTCAGGGGAGCTGTTCTGGGGAGTTCCAGGAACTTCTCTTGCACTTTCTCAGTTTTCCAATGTCAGGGAGTACCCACCATGCCCCCTCCTTCTCTGATAGGGCCCTGCACAGTCTGCTGCCACCTCGATAGGACCCAAGATAATGATGAAATCTGCTGAGGCTCCTGATGGGCTGTTCCTTGGATCTTATTACTTTGTTTCCCATTCCTCATCCTCTTATTCTTCCTCCTCTTTCTTCTCTTCCTCCTTCTCAGGACTGATTTATTTTAGTGGGTGAGAAAATAAAAATAAATAATGTTAAAAACTGGGAGGGGGGGAGTCGGGCGATAGCGCAGCGGGTTAAGCGCAGGTGGCACAAAGCGCAAGGACTGGAATAAGGATCTAGGTTTGAGCCCCGGGCTCCCCATCTGCAGAGGAGTTACTTCACAGGCAGTGAAGCACGTCTGCAGGTGTCTGTCTTTCTCTCCTCATCTCTGTCTTCCCCTCCTCTCTCCATTTCTCTCTGTCCTATCCAACAACAACATCAATAATAACAACAATAATAACTACAACAATAAAACAACACGGGCAACAAAAGGGGATAAATAAATAAATTTTTTTTTAAACTGTTAAAAAAATGGGAGGGGGTCAGGTGGCTACATACCTGGATGCCAATGCACATTATAATAAGCAAGGAAGGACCCTGGTTCAATTCGCCAATCCCCACTTGCAAAGGGAAAGCTTTATGAGTGGTGAAGCAGTGCTGCAGGCATCTCTCTCTCCCTCTTTATTTTTCTCTCTCTCTCTACCCTCCCCTTCTAATTTCTTCTGTTTATTAAAAATAAAATAACAAATAAATAATGTTATTATTATAATAATAATTATTATAAAATAGCTCAATACAGTATTGAGCTATTTCTCCCTGGCCCTCCCAGCCCTTCTTGACATCTGTCCTCTGAGATGACTTGGTCTCAAGTGCAGGCAGACCCTGTCCCTTCCCTGCAGGGCCCCAAGCTGGGAGGGTCTCAGCTGTCAGGGGTGGGCCTCCCGTGACTCCCCCAACCCCCTAGAGCTCTTACCCACTCCCCCTTCCTCCAGGGAGCGGGATGTTCTCTTCCCAGGCTACACACATCTGCAGAGGGCCCAGCCCATCCGCTGGAGCCACTGGATCCTGAGGTGAGGTGGGATGCCTTGGAGGTGGCTGAACTGGTAGTGGGTCTTCAGGCTGCTGACCCTCCTCTCCCCCCCACATCCCATAGCCATGCGGTGGCCCTGACCAGAGACTCTGAGAGGCTGCTGCAGGTACAGAAGCGGATCGACGTCCTGCCCCTGGGGAGGTGAGGCCTCATCTCTAAGAACTTGGGGAATGGGGGGGGGAGGGCTTCAGCCATTATTAGCAGGACTCCTAATGGTAGAAAGAGGGGGAGGAGATGGAAGCACAGAGGGGGGACGAAAGGTGGCTGCAGGGAGCCCTGGTCACTCAGAACCCCCTGTCCCCACAGCGGGGCCATTGCAGGCAATCCTCTGGGTGTGGACCGGGAGCTGCTGCGAGCAGGTGAGGCACCCTGTGCTCCTCCTGGGGACATCATGCCCTCAGCACCTGTCGGGACCTGAGAACACGCACTTGAGTGGGGTGGGAGTGGAGTGCAAGTCCACTGAGGGAAGTCTTCATTTATTACTCTGGATGCTGAGACTGGGGATGCTCAGAGGACCCCTTGTTGGGGTCCATAGTCATGGGGAGACCCAGGTCCTTAGCCTCCCTACTGGGACCCATGTAAGAGACACTCTCTTGAGACGGGTGGTGGTGCACCTAGTAGGGCACACGAGTTATATGAAAAAATAAATAAATAAATAAATATGAGAGAGAGACTTTCCCATGGCCTGGGAAGTGCAGTGGATAAGGCAGCAGACTCTCACACTTGAGGTCCCCAGCATAGCATAGCCCTAGTGATGCTCTTATTCTCTTACTCCCTCTTTCTCTCATTACTAAAAATCTTTAGAAAGAGACCCTACAGGAGTTGGGCGGTAGCGCAGTGGGTTAAGCTCACATGGTGTGAGACTCAAGGACCAACTTAAGGATCCCGGTTCGAGCCCCCAGCTCCCCACCTATAGGGGGGTCGCCTCACAGGCGGTGAAGCAGGTCTGAGGTGTCTATCTTTCTCTCCCCCCTCTCTGCCTTCCCCTCCTCTCTCCATTTCTCTCTGTCCTATCCAACAATGATGACATCAATAACAACAACGATAAAAAAAACAACAAGGGCAACAAAAGGGAAAATAAATAAAATATTTAAAAAAAAGAAAGAAAGAAAAGAAAGAGACCCTGCTCGGGAGCCGGGCAGTGGCACAGTGGGTTAAACACACAAGGACCAGCGTAAGGATCCCAGTTCGAGCCCCTAGTTCCCCACCTTCGGGGGGAGGGAGTCGCTTCACAGGCGGTGAAGCAGGTCTGCAGGTGTCTCTCTTTCTCTCCCACTCTCTGTCTTCCCCTCCTCTCTCCATTTTTCTCTGTCCTATCCAACAACGACAACAGCAATAACAACAACGATAAACAACAAGGGCAACAAAAGGAAAGAAAATAAAATTAAAAAGAAAGAAAGAGACCCTATTCTTGTTCCAGCCCTCCCCACCTGCCCTCCCACAAAGGGTGCCCAAGGGAAGGCAGCCGGGCCACTTGGTTGGGGGGCAGAGGAGACCCTTCCTGTGCCCCAGCCCAGCCCTGCCCGTCTCGCTCCTTGTCTAGAACTGAACTTTGGGCACATCACGCTCAACAGTATGGACGCCACCAGCGAGCGCGACTTCGTAGGTGAGTCACGGGGCTTGGTCTGTGTGTCTGTCACACAGCAGCCAGGCCTCCAAGTCCCACTCGCCCTCCCTCACTCTGTGCCCCAATTCCAGCTACTATGTAGCCTCCTCCCTCCCCTTTTCCAACCCACTTGGAGCTTCTTGGGGAAGTTCAAGCCCCCGGTCCCCACCTGCAGGGGAGAAGCTTCACAAGCGGTGAAGCTGTGCTGTTAAGTGTCTCTCTGTCTTGCCCTCCCCTCTCAATTTCTCTCTGCCTAGCTAATATAAGAAAAATAAAAATGGGGGGCATACATATTAACAATTGTAAGGACCCAGGTTTGAGCCCCAGCTTCCCACCTGCAAGAAGGACCTTTTACGAGTGGTGAAGCAAATCTGCAGATGTCTATCTTTCTCTCCCTCTCTCTGTCTCCCAGTTCCTCTCTGTCTTATATATATTATATATAATAAAAGTTGGGGGGGGGAGGAAAAATGAGGAAAAATGGCTGCCAGGAATGGATTTGTAGTGTTGGCACCAAGTGCTAGTGATAACATTTGTGGGGGGGAAAGAAGAGAGAAAGAGAGAAAGAAAGAAAATGGTCCAGAAGGTGGTGTAGTGGATAAAGCATTGGACTATCAAGCATGAGGGTCTGAGTTCAAGTCCCAGCAGTGCATGTACCAAGTGATGTCTGGTTATCACCCCCACTTCCTATCTTTCTCATTCATAAATAAATAAAATATTTTAAAAAGAAAATTAAAAAGTAACCAGAAAGAGAGAGATGGAGAGAGAGCTAGTGAGAGAAAGGCTCAAGGGCCAAAACACCCGCCTCCCACTCCCTCCTCCAGCCGAGTTCCTGTTCTGGGCCTCGCTGTGCATGACCCACCTCAGCAGGATGGCCGAGGACCTCATCCTCTATGGCACCAAGGAATTCAGCTTCGTGCAACTCTCTGATGCCTACAGGTGAGCCCCAGCCTGCCTCCTTCCTCCCTCCTCCTCCTTCCTTCCTTCCCCCCTGTGCTGCTGAACCTGCCATAGGGCAGGAGGGGGTCCCCCTCAACCCCTCTGTCTCTGTCCCCAGCACTGGCAGCAGCCTGATGCCCCAAAAGAAAAACCCCGACAGCCTGGAGCTGATCCGGAGCAAGGCGGGCCGCGTGTTTGGACGGGTGAGCAGGGCAAGGGTGGGGGTGGCGGGAGGCCTTTGGGCTAACTTAGGGAGACACCTGGAGGGGCTTCTGGGGTGAACTCCAAAGTTCAGCCTCCTGAGTCCTCCTCCCCTCACCCCCATCTCTCAGTGTGCTGGGCTCCTGATGACGTTGAAGGGTCTTCCAAGCACCTATAACAAGGACTTACAGGTGTGAGGCTGGGGTGGGGCAGGGCACCCCATTCTGCATGGGCACCCCATCATAATTCTCAAGCACCTCAGAGTCGCCCTGTGCCCTGTCCTTGACCAACCCTGAGCCCTCCCTTATTCTGGGTGTGTGTGTGGGGGGTGCTAAGGGTCCCCAGTGGAAGGCAGTGGGCGTACTCAGTGTTGGACCTTCACCCCTGCCACTGCCTAATAGGAGGACAAGGAAGCTGTGTTTGAAGTGTCAGACACCATGAGTGCTGTGCTGCAGGTGGCCACTGGCGTCATCTCCACACTGCAGGCAAGACACCCACCCCTGTCCTGGGCCCCTGAGCTCTGCGGTGGGCTTGACTGTGGGAGTGGGAGTGGGGGGCAGTCTGCTTGTCTTGCCCTGGAGATCAATGTAGGGACATGGCTTAAGATGATGAAATACGGGAGTCAGGTGGTAGCACAACATTTCCTCAATAAAATGATCTTCAAAAAAAGGGTAGCATGCTCACATGGTAGGGCACACGTGTTACCATATGTTACACGTCTTCACCATATGTGAAGACCCAGGTTCAAGCCTCCACTCCCCATCTCCAGGAAGAAAACTTCATGAGTGGTGGAGAACGACTGCAGGCATCTCTCTTTCGTTCTGTCTCTTTCTCCTATATCTCTTTGTCTCGCACCCCCTAGCAAAAAGAAAGGAAAAGGAATGAGGCTGGGCAATGATGCATTCAGTACAGTGCACATATTACCATGTGCAAAGACCCCGGTTCAAGCCCCTGGTCCCCACCTGCAGGGGGGAAACTTCATGACGGGTAGAGCAGTACTGCAGGTGTCTCTCTGACTTTCTTGCTTTCTCTCTTCACCTCCCTACTTTTTTTTTTTTTTACCAGAGTACTGGCCAGGTCTGTTTTTTGTTATTTATTTATTTATTTCCCTTTTTTATTGCCCTTGTTGTTTTGATCATTGTTGTAGTTATTATTGTTGTTGTTATTGATGTTGCCAGACAGGACAGAGAGAAATGGAGAGAGGAGGGGAAGACAGAGAGGGGGAAAGAAAGATAGACACCTGCAGACCTGCTTCACCGCTTGTGAAGTGACCCCCCTGCAGGTAGGGAGCTGGGGGCTTGAACTGGGATTCTTATGCCACCCATTGCACTGCAGCCAGATCCCCTGTTTGTTTTTAATTTATTTTATTTTAAATTAATTTAATCTTTTGCCTCCAGGGTTATCACTGGGGCTCGGAGCCTGCACTAGGAATCCTTTGCTCCTGGCGGCCATTTTTTCCATTGTTGTTGTTGCTGCTGCTGCTGCTGCTGCTGTTGTTGTTGGGGTAGGACAGAGAGAAATTGAGAGAGGATGGAAAGACAGAGAAAGATATAGACACTTGCAGACCTGCCTCACTGCTTGCAAAGCGACGCCCTGCATGTGGAGAGCTGGGGGCTTGAACCGGGATCCTTGCTCCTGTCCTTGCGCTTCATGCTATGTGTGCTACCACCCAGCCCCTCAGGTCTGGTTTATGGTGGTGCAGGGGATTGAACGTGGGACTTTGGAGCCTCAAGCATGGGAGTCTTTTTATATAACCATTTTGCTATCTACCCCTGCCTTTCACCTCCCTATTTCTGTTCTATCAAATAGAAAGGGGAAAAAAAAATAGGAAAGGGAAAAAAAAGGTCACAGGGAATAGTGGGACCATGCAGGCTCTGACTGGCAACCAGAACCCTAGTGGCAAAAAAATAGCAGAGGGGACCTCGAAACTAGAACTGGCAACTCCAAGGTCCCCGGCACTCAGGACTGGCCTCCCTGCCTCCCCTAGATTCACCGTGAGAACATGGAGAAGGCTCTGAGCCCCGACATGCTGGCCACCGACCTTGCCTACTACCTGGTCCGCAAAGGGGTGAGTGTCTGTGACCAGGTAGTGGTGTCAGGAGCCCCCAAGTTGGGGTAGGGGGTGGCCAGGGAGGGCACAGACAGAACAGGGGAACCCAGGGAGCAGAGTCAGCATGCATTGCCCTCTGCTGTGGTCCCCTCCAGATGCCCTTCCGCCAGGCCCACGAAGCTTCTGGCAAAGCCGTGTTCATGGCCGAGACCAAGCGGGTCCCCCTGAGCCAGCTGTCGCTGCAGGAGCTCCAGACCATCAGGTGCCTCCCTCCCCACCCCACCCCGATACTTCCCAGGAGGCTGGTCTGGGTACCCCAAGCCGGGTGACCCTGCGGCCTGGCTCACACCCACCCACTCCCCCAGCCCCCTGTTTGCAGGTGACGTGAGCCACGTGTGGGACTACAGGCACAGCGTGGAGCAGTATGCGGCCTTGGGTGGCACGGCGCGCGCCAGCGTGGATTGGCAGATTGCCCAGGTGCGAGCACTGCTGCGGGCACAGCAGGCCTAGGCCCCGCCCCGCCCCCACCTCCAATAAAGACCCTGAGGGGGTATGTGTCCTGTCCAGCCTGCTATCTTGCGCAGTTGGGGTCAGGGGCCGGGCAGCCAGGAAGTCAGGAAACCCAGATGACATCTGTCATGACTGGGAGGCAGGGGAGGAGACTGACCTGCAGGCCTCTCCCACCAGGGGAGGGAACAGTGGCTCCCGGTAAAGCCCCCGAGCTGCTGGGGGCGCCTGGGTTGCATGGTTAACCCCGTCAGTCCATGCCCACCTCCTGCCCCCAGTGTCCCCTAGGCTACCCGCACCCCCCACACACACCCTTCCCCTTGCTTAAGCTGCTCAGCCTGCCATCATTATGGGGTGTCCTGGGACTGCAGAGCAACCCTTGCCCTTGGCAGGGCATCAGGATGTTTAGTTGTAAAGTCACCCATCAAGTCTGTGATGCTGGGTGCTCTGTACACAGGCATAGAACAAAGTCACATGCAACCACATGGTAGAGCACATGGGTCACCATGCACGTGGATGCGGGTGCAAGCCCTCAGGCCTGCCTGTACTGGGGAGGTTTCACAAGCGGTGAAGCAGGTCTGCAGCTGTCTGTCTGTCTGTCTCTCTCTCTCCCCGCCCCACTGCCCCCATTTCACCAGGAATGCAGGCACTGAGCCTCAGCAATAACTTTGGTGGCAATTAAAGAGAGAGAGAGAGAGAGAGAGAAGGAAAGAGAGAAAGAAAAAAGAAAGAAAGAAAGGAAGAAAGAAAGAAGAGAGAAAAAGAAGAAAAAGAAATCAATGTACAGCTAAGTTAAGTTTCTCCTGTGGACAGTAAGGTGAGGGTTATGCATGGCACCTGCCTGGGGCTGCAGTTGAGGGCGGGGTGCCCACACTGAGTGTGCAGAGTGCCTGGGCCAGGCCTACATACAGCCTGTGCAATGGCATGGAACCCCCGAGGAGATGCAGGGTCCCCTCTCCCCTCTTACACACATATCACAGACACTGATGAGAAGGTCTGAAGGGGGCCTGGTGGTAGCGCACCCAGTTAAGCTCATGTATCACCAGGCATAAGGACCCAAGTTCAAGCCCCCACTCCCCACCTGCAGGAGGAATGCTTCATGAGCAGTGAAGCAGGTCTGCAGGTGTCTCCCTTTCTCTCCCCTTCTCTATCTCCCCTCTTCTCTTGATTTCTCTCTGTCCTGTCAAATAAAAGCAGAAAAGAAAAGAAAAGGAAAAAATAGCCAAAGTGCAGACACTGAGCCCCACTGATAACCATTGTAGCAAAACAAACAAAACAACAACAAAGGTCTGCAGTCTGTGTCTTAATCTTAGTCTGTGTCTCTGTCTAACAACAGAGATGAGGTCAGGTGGTGGTTTGATCCCCTGTCTCTCTTCCTCTTATCAAAAATGGGGGGGGGGAGGACACTGGGAACAGTGGAGTTGTGCAAGCATAAAGCCCCAGAAACAACCCTGGTGGCAAAGGAAAGAAAAGGAAATGAAAAAAAAGAGTCAGGCAGTAGCGCACATGGCGCGAAGCTCAAGGACTGGCCTAAGGATCCCGGTTCAAGCCCCCCGGCTCCCCACCTGCAGGGGAGTCGCTTCACAAGCAGTGAAGCAGGTCTGCAGGTGTCTATCTTTCTCTCCCCCTCTCTGTCTTCCCCTCCTCTCTCCATTTCTCTCTGTCCTATCCAACAACGATGACATCAATAACAACAACTACAACAACAATAAAGAACAACAAGGGTAACAAAAGGGAAAATAAGTAAATTTAAAAAGAAAAGGAGAAAAGACGGCAAGCAGAATAGCTCATTTGGTTAGTGTGCAGCTTTGCCATGTGTCAGACCCAGGTTTGACTCCAGCCTCCAACACACTGAAGGAAGCTTCAATGCTCTCACTCCTACTCTGCCTCTGTCAAAAAAAAAAAAAAAGAAGAAGAAAGGAAGAAAAAAAGAAACAAGCTGAACATGGAAAGCTGAATAATCCTAGATGATTCTGGGAGCAATGAAAATAAACATTAAGTGTAAATGTTAATTAAAAAACCAAAACTCCAGGGAGTCGGGCGGTAGCGCAGCGGGTTAAGCGAACGTGGTGCGAAGTGCAAGAACCAGCCTAAGAATCCTGGTTTGAGCCCCTGGCTCCCCACCTGCAGGGGAGTCGCTTCACAGGCGGTGAAGCAGGTCTGCAGGTGTCTGTCTTTCTCTCCCCCTCTCTGTCTTCCCCTCCTCTCTCCATTTCTCTCTGTCCTATCCAACGACGACAATATCAATAACTACAACAATAAAAAAAATTTTTTTTAAATAAAAAAAAAAAACACCAAAACTCCAGCAGTGCCAAGGTGACAAAATTCCCCAAAGGGGGTAAAGCAGTGGGTCACAGAATCTTCTAGAGCAGTGATTCTCAAAGTATGGTTCTGACCTTCACCTTCTACTGGAAACTTTTATTTTTTTAATGCAGACTTTGGGGCCAGGTAGTGGTGCCCCTGGTTGATTGCATATGTTACCATGCACAAGGACCCAGGTTTGAGCCCCTACTCCCTACCTGCAGGGGAAAAGCTTTATGACCACTGGAGCAGTGCTGCAGGTATCCTCTCTCTATGTCCCATTCCCTATTTAATAATAATAATAAAAGGAAATATGGCCACCAGGATCAGTAAATTTGTGGTGTTGGCACCAAAACCTAGTGATAACCCTGATGGCAATAACAAAAATTGTTACCAAGGCTTAGTGGTTCAAAGAAACATGGACATAGTATCTTTTATTAAATATTTACTTATTTATTCTCTTTTGTTGCCCTTGTAGTTATTGTTGTTGTTATTGTTATTGCCCTTGTAGTTATTATTGTTGGATAGGACAGAAAGGAAAATGAAGACAGGAGGGGAAGACAGGGAGAGAGAAAAATAGACACCTGAAGACCTGCTTCAGCGCTTGTGAAGCAATTCTCTTGCAGGTGGGGAGCCAGGGGCTCAAACCGGGATCTTCATGCCAGTCCTTACACTTTGTGCCACCTGCACTTAACCCACTGTGCTATACCGCCTGGCTCCCATGGATATACTATCTTATAGTTCTTGAGGGCAGAGTCTGAAATCACCTGCTAGGGCACCTGCACTGCCATGCAAATAGCCCGGGTTTGGGCCTCCAGCACACCACATGGGAGCACTATGGTGTTAGGGGAAGAAGCTTCGGAGCAATGGTGGTCAGTCCATCCATCCATCATCCATCCATCCATCATCCATCCATCCATCATCTGTCATATACCACCACCTGTCTCTCTAACCTATCATCCATCCATCTATCTGAAAAAAGTTAGCCCAGAGCAGTAACACTGCACATGTGTGAGGCCCATGTGGCAACATCAACAAAAATCTGGACTTGGTTTCACTGAGAGAAATAAAGTGTCCGCAGGGCCACCTCTCCACCAGAGTCTCTAGGGAAGAAGTCACTCCTTGTCTGGTCCGATGTCTGGAGGCCCCCTTCATTCTTTGGCTTTGCCGTCTCTCTCCGGCTTCATGTTCATCAGGATTGCCCCTTCACCTCTTTCCAGTTCTGAGTCTCTGCTCCACTTGTCTTACCTGACTACCTGAGTGATGGTTCAGTCTCCTGCTTATGGTGACGTTGGATCTACATGAATAAATTCAGATATTCTTTTTCTATAAGATCATTACTCACACACTTGAAAAGGCCCTTTTGCTATGCTACTTAGCATGTTCATAAGCCTTGGGGATTATAACGTCTTTGGGTAATCTTTCAACCTACTATATCCTGCTGTCTGGCTCTCAAAAGATTCCTGTCTATCTCACATGCACAAATACATCCACTCCATCTTTCAAAGTGTCCCAGCTCATTACAGTACTGATTCAAGTTCAGATTTTCCTGTAAATCCCATCAGTTCAAACCCCCTGTCTTATCACCTAAGTCAGGTTTTAGATGGGAGGAGGCAGTGGATTCTCAAGCATGAGGTCCTGAGTTTGAGCCCTGGCATTGAATGTGCCAGAGTGAAGCTCTGGTTTATTCTCTCCCTCTTTAATCTTTTAAAAAAATATTTATTTATTCATTTTTCCTTTTTTATTGCTCTTGTTGATTTTTTTATGGTTGTTATAGTTGTTGTTATTGATGTCATTGTTGTTAGATAGGACAGAGAGAAATGGAGAGAGAAGGGGGAGAGAAAGATAGACACCTGCAAACCTGCTTCACTGCTTGTGAAGGGACCCCCCCCTTGCAGTGGGGAGCTGGGGGCTTGAACCAGGATCCTTACGCCAGATCTTGCGCTTCGCACCACATGCATTTAACCCACTGCACTATCGCCGGACTCCCTAATCCTTTTTTTTTTATTATTGGGATTATTTGTTTACAGTAAATACAATTGTTGATATATGTGTAAATTTTTCTCCATTTTCTGCAAAATACTTTCACTCCTAGCCTAAGCCCAACTCGACCATCATGTACCAGGACCTGAAAGACCCCCACACACCCCCAGGGTCCTTTACTTTGGTGCAATACAGCAACTCCAGTCCAAGTTCTACTTTGTGTTTTTTCCCTTTCTGTTCTTACTTTTCAACTTCTGTCTGAGTGAGAGCATTCCATATTCATCCTTCTCTTCCTGGCTTATCTCACTTAACATGAGTCCTTGCAGCTCCATCCAAGATGAAGTGAAGAAGGTGAATTCACCATTCTTAATAGTTGAGTAGTATTGTGTATATATGCTGTAAGTTTCTGAGACACTCAACTATTGTTGGACACCTGGATTGCTTCCAGATTTTTGGCTATTACAGATTGTGCTGCTATGAACATAGGTGTACACAGATCTTTTTGGATGAGTGTATTTGATTCTTAAGATATATCCCCAGGAGAGGAATTCCAGGGTCATAGGGTAGGTCCACTTCTAGCCTTCTGAGAGTTCTCTGGACTGCTCTCCACAGAGGTTGGGCCAGTTTACATTCCAACCAGTAAAGAGGGCAACGTCTCCAGCATTTGCTGTTACTAACAGAAAACACCAGAATTGCCAAATCAATCTTGAGAAAAAAAGAACAAAACTGGAGGCATCACACTTCCAGATCTCAAACTATATTACAGTATTGTAATCAAAACTGCCTAGTAAAAAAAAAAAAAAACTGCCTAGTACTGGAGTAAAACAGAATTGAAATAAGCCCACAGGAGTCAGGTGGTAGAATGGCGGGTTAAGCACACGTGGCGCAAAGTGCAAGGATCAGCTTAAGGATCCCAGTTCAAGCCCCAGCTCCCCACCTGCAGGGGAGTCGCTTCACAGGTGGTGAAGCAGGTCTGCAGGTGTTTATCTTTCTCTCTCCCTCTCTGTCTTCCCCTCCTCTCTCCATTTCTCTCTGTCCTAACAACTATGACATCAACAACAATAAAAAAAAACAAGGGTAACAAAAGGGAAAATAAATATTAAAAAAATTTTTTTAAAGAAATAAGCCTGCACACCTGTGGACATGTAATTTTTTGACAATAGGTCAAAACTATTAAATGGAGAAAGTTTCTTCAATAAATGGTGTTGGTAAAATTGAATTGAAACATTTATGAGATTATAATTATGTGAGCTAATTTAATCTTTACCACGACCACCTGAATTGCACAGGTTCATGGGTATAGAAGAATTTTGCTGCAAGATGGATCATACTAGTTATAATCTCATTAATACCATATTTATTTATTTTGCTTGCTTGTTGCCAACAGGGATCTATTGCTGGCGTTCCCGGCCTGCATGACGAATCTGTCACTCCTGGAGGCCATTTTTTTTTTCTGTTCATTCTTTCAACTTATTTATTTATATTTTTTATAGAGACAGACAGAAATTGGGAGGGAAGGAGAGAAGGAGAGAGAAATACCTGCAGCACTGCTTCACCACTTGTGAAGCTTCCTCCCTACTGCAGGTGGGGACTAGGAATTTAACCCTGGGTCTCTGCATGACAATGTGTGTGCTCTGACAGGTGTACCACCACCTGACCACCCTCATTTATTTTTAATGACATACTTATTCATGAGAAAGAGAGGGAAGGAGGGAGAATGAGCATCACTGTGGCACTGGCCAACACCAGGGGATCAAAATCAGGGCCTCATCACCGAGTTCAACACTTAGTCCATTGCGCCACCTACTGGCAGTACTAATATCTGGTTTATTTTTTTAATAGATAAGAGTTTCATTCTTCTAAACGTTTCGACCCAATTTTTCCAACACCATTTATTGAAGAAACTTTCTCCAGAGATTTCACATATGGCACTGGAGGTTGAACTAGGACCTCAAGTATTAGAGCCCACCAATTATGCCTACCAATTAGATGGTGTATACCAATGAAAGCTCTACCAATTGTGCCATTTTCCCAGCCACTGAAAATCTTTTTTTTTAAAATTTTTTATATTTATTTATTCCCTTTTGTTGCCCTTGTTGTTTTATTGTTGTAGTTATTATTGCTGTTCTTGATGTCATCGTCGTTGGATAGGACAGAGAGAAATGGAGAGAGGAGGGGAAGACAGAGAGGGGGGAGAGAAAGAGAGACACCTGCAGACCTGCTTCACCACCTGTGAAGCGACTCCCCTGCAGGTGGAGAGCAGGGGGCTCGAACCGGGATCCTTCCGTTGGTCCTTGCATTTTGCACCATGTGCGCTTAACCAGCTGTGCTACCACCTGACTCCCTGAAAATCTTTCATAACTTTTTTAAAAAAAGAAGTATAGAATAGACAACGGTATTACTGAGTGTCGCCATAATAGTCAAAACAGGCTGAGTAAACATGTAACATAAAAGCCACTTAAGGGGATGCTGGGAGAGGTTTCCTATGTTATGTCATTGTATTTCGGTCACAGACTCACTTTCATCGTTTTTACTAGTGATTTCAGACAAAAACAAAAAGACTCTTGACTAAATTTGTAGAAACCAGAGAACCATGGCATCATTTAGTGAGTGACATCGATTAGGGAAATTATCAACGTGCACTTTTTCAAATAAGTACAGAATAAAACATATTCAAATAAGTACTGAATGAGACATCTCCAGGGCACAACAATGGAGTCTTGTTGACCTAGACCTCACCAGTTTTTGTGCCAGTAAAAGACTGGGATGGGGGGCGCGGGGGTTCAGGTCCTGCAACATGATGGCAGAGGAGGACCTAGCCTAGAAGGGTTGGAGAAAAAAGCCTTCTTTAAATATCATGCTGAAGTCCAGATAACTTATGTTAGAGCCCCCCCCCCCTTCTAGAAGAGAAAGAGAGAAACCACAGCACCGGGCTGCAGGTGTCTGTTGTCTCTCTGTTTCTCTCCCTCTCTATCTCCCCCTCCCTTCTCAATTTCCATCTGTCTTTATCCAGTAATAAATAAATAAATAGGGAGAAGGAAAGGTAGACATCTGTAGCACTGTCTCACCACTCTTTTTTTTTTCATTTTTTAAATATTTATTTATTTTCCCTTTTTGTTGCCCTTGTTTTTCATTGTTGTCGTAGTTATTATTGTTGTTGATGTCGTTGTTGGATAGGACAGAGAGAAATGGAGAGAGGAGGGGTTAGACAGAGAGGGGGAGAGAAAGACAGACACCTGCAGACCCGCTTCACCACTTGTGAAGTGACTCCCCTGCAGGTGGGGAGCCGGGGCTCCAACCGGGATCCTTACTCCGGTCTTTGCGCTTTGTGCCACGTGTGCTTAACCCGCTGCGCTACCGCTGGACTCCCTGTCTCACTACTCTTGAAGCTTTCTCCCTGCAGGTGGGCGCTGAAGGTTGAACCCAGGTCCTCGTGCTTTATAACATGTTTGCCCTACCAGGTGCAGCACTGCCTGGCTCTTACCAATTCACTTTCTCTCTGTCTCTCTCTGTCCCTGTCTCTGTCTCTTTCTTTCTTTTTTAAGATTTATTTATTAGAAAGGCAGGAGGAGGGAGTCCGGCAGTTACGCAGCAGGTTAAGCTCACGTGACGCAAAGTAATGATCCGGGTTTCGAGCCACCAGCTCCCCACCTGCAGGGGAGTCACTTCACAAGTGGTGAAGCAGGTGTCTAGCTTTCTCACCCCCTCTCTGTCTTCTCCTCCTCTCTCCATTTCTCTCTGTCCTATTGAACAACGACGACATCAATAATAACTACAATAAAACAAGGGCAACGAAAGGGAATAAATAAATATATTTTTAAAAAAGGCAAGAGGACAGAAAGGAACAGACATCACTCTGGTACATGTGCTGCGGGGATTGAACTCAGGACCTCATGCTTGAAAATCTAATGCTTAATCCACCGCACTACCTCCTGGACTACAACTTTTTAAAAAAAGATTGTATTTACTTATTAATGAGAAAGGTAGGAGAGAGAGAGAGAACCAGACATCGCTCTAGTACATGTGTTACTGGGGATTAAACTCGTGACCTAATGCTTGAGAGTCAGTCCAATGCTTTATCCACTGTGCCATCTCCTGGACCAACCAGTTCATTTTCTAAGTGAGTACTATCCATTCCATTCAACCATCCATTTCTTTATTTTTATAACAGTTTGTGGAGTGGTAATTTGCATTCTGTAAAGCATATACCTTTGAAGTGTTTGTTTACTGATTTTTCAGTGCGTACAGAGTTGTGCAGTCCGAATCAGTCTGAATATACCAGAACCCATTCTGGAATATTTCATCACCTCTCAAAAGAAACCCACATGCAAATTTTGTGCTTTAGAGAAAGAAAAAAATATCCACAGAATGGTGGGAAAACATGCCAGCCACTTTCCTGGGCAACTGTCTTCAGCAGTGCCTCCTGGAACCTTAGCTCTGCAGAGCAGTACTAAACTCAGGAAAGACAGATACAAGCTGGGGGTATGAATCGACCTCCCAATGCCCTTGTCCAGTGAGCGGAGAAGCAATTACAGGAGCCAGAACTCCCACGTACTGCATCCCTAAAAGAACTGTGGTCCATTCCCCCAGAGATAATGCATGGGGAAGTAACCAGAGAGCTCTGTTGCCCATTCCACCAGGACCTGAAGCATTTGCCACCAGAAATCTTGTTTGTATACCATCACTGAAAGAGAAGTACTAAAACACCAGAGGAAGTCAGTCATTGTTTCTCTTATCTGAGAGAGTAGAGGGAAAAGGAAAGACACCCAGAAATAGTAATAAGTGTATGAGTGACTTAGAAAAGAAGTGATGGCAGAACCATAGAAAAAAAATGGGGAAATATACACGTCCAAATACATAGATGTAGAGAGACAGCTATAAAATTAGCCCATATCTGAGACCTTGGGAGGACTACTCTAGTTTCCTGTGGTGGGGATGGGGGACACAGAACTCTGGTGGTGGGTGAGAACTATATGGAATTATACCTCTATTATCTGATTATTTTGTAAATCAGTATTAAATCACTAATAAAAACAAAAAAAATTTAAAAAGTGTCAGTCATTTAATTGATGGGGGTTGGTGTCTAGAATGTAAAAAATAGCTCTTGCATCTTAAAGGGGGAAAATTCATCTTTTTTTTTTAAATCACTTGTTTTTTTTTTTAATATTTATTTTATTTATTCCCTTTTGTTGCCCTTGTTGTTTTATTGTTGTAGTTATTATTGTTGTTGTCGTTGTTGGATAGGACAGAGAGAAATGGAGAGAGGAGGGGAAGACAGAGAGGAGGAGAGAAAGAGTCGCTTCACCGCCTGTGAAGCGACTCCCCTGCAGGTGGGGAGCCGGGGTTCGAACCGGGATCCTTATGCTGGTCCTTGTGCTTTGCGCCACCTGCGCTTAACCCGCTGCGCTACAGCCCAACTCCCAAATCACTTGTTTTTATTCGTAGTGTACAACTTAATGGTTTTTGAAGATTTTATTTATTTGTTAATGAGGAAGATAGGAGGAGAGAGAAAGAACCAGACATCACTCTGGCAATGTGCTGCCGGGGATCGAACTCAGGACCTCATGCTTGAGAGTCCAAAGCTTTATCACTGCACCACCTCCCGGACCACGGAAAATACATCTTAATTAAAAATGAGTAAAGAATTTGAAGTGACACATGTTCAAAAAAGATATACATGAACCCATGAAAGATGTCCAACATTACTAGAGAAAAGCTTGATTCTTTGTCATATGTAAATCTCTTTATCTCACACATATGGACATCTAATTTTCTTTTTTAATTTCTTTGTTGGTGGATTAATGGTTTACAGTCAACAGTAAAATACAATAGTTTGTATATGTGTAACATTTCCACATAACAATACAGCCCCCACTAGGTCCTCCTCTGCCATCATGTTCCAGGACCTGACCCCTCCCCCCCACCTAGAGTCTTTTCTTCTGTTTGTTTCAACTTAATTTTTCCAACACCATTTGTTGAAGAGACTTTTCCCATTAAATAGTCTGTACACTTTATCAAACACTAGATGTCCATAGGTGTGGGGACTTACTTCTGGGCTCTCAATTCTATTCCACTGGTCAGTGTGTCTATTCATGTTCCAGTACCAAGCAGTTTTGATCACAGTGACCCTATAATACAATTTGAGATCTGGGAGTAATGCCTCCAGTTGTGTTATTTTATTATTATTATTATTATTATTATCTTTAATTATTTATCAGATAGAGATAGCCAGAAATTAAGCGAAAGAGGGCAATAGAAAGAAAGACACCTGCAATACTGCTTCACCACTCATGAAGCTTTCTCCCTGCAGATGGCACTGGGACCTTGAACCCCGGTCCCTGCAGACTGTAATGTGCACTCAATCAGGTGCTATACCACGCAGCCCCAGTTCTATTCTTTCTTCTCAAGATTTTTTTTTTTTTTTTTTTTAGCAATTCTAGGTCTTTTCTCGTTCCAGATAAACATTTGTAGCATTTGTTCTATTCTCCTAAAAAAAAAATTGGTTGGGATCTCGATGGGAATTGCATTAAATCTGTATATGGCTCTGGGCAGTATATTCATTTTACTGATGTTAATTCTTCCAACCCATGAACATGGAATATCTTTCCACTTCTTTGTGTCTTTTTCTATTTCCTTGAGTAGTGACTCATAATTTTCAGTATACAAGTCTTTCACTTCTTTGGTTAGGTTTTATCCTAGATATTTTATTGTTTTTGTTGCTATAGTAAAAGGAATTGACTTCTGGATTTCAACTTCTTTTACCTTAATGTTTGCGTAGAGGAGTGCCACTGACTTTTGAATGTTAATTTTGTAGGCTGACACCTTACTGTATTGCCTGATGATTTCCAAAAGCTTCTTGCTGAATTCTCTAGGTTTTTCTATGTAAACTATCATGTCATCTGCAAAAAAAAAAAAAAAAAAAGACCCAGAAAGTGACTTTTTTTGTAAAAAAAAAAAAGATAGACCTGGGGAAACAGCATAATGGTTCTGCAAAAGACTTTCATGCCTGAGACTCTAAAGTCCCAGGTTCAACCCCCAGCACCACCGTAATCCAGGGCTGAACAGTGCTCTGGCAAAAATAAATAAACAAGTAAATAAATAAATAAATAAATCGATCATTAGATAAATAAATAAAAGCTTCTTGTGAGCAAGATATAAGCAGAAGCGGTTAATGGAAAGATACATGGACCCACATGGGGTCAAGGGAGGCGCTGGTGGTTAGGTGACTTGCTAGGCAACTGGGATTTAAAATGCTGGTCTGCAAAATAGCTCTCTTGGCTAGTGTGCAGCTTTGCCATGTGTGCAGCCCAGGATCGGGCCCAGTTCCCACCTTGTTGAAGAGAGCTTTGGTGCTGTGGTCTCTCACTCTGTCTTTTTTTTTTTCACTCTCTGTCTTGATCAAACAAACAAACAAACAAATAATTGTCCACGTGCTTCACCCCCTTGGAGATGCTCAGTGATGGCCAGTAAAAGGGGGTGGGTAAATGAACCTCCAGACCCACAACCCCACTCCTAGGACACACTGGAGGGCCTCACAAGTGAGCACAAGGTCACAGTAGGGACAACCTAAATGTTCAACAGAAAAGGCTAAAACCTGTGGCGGTATGTTGGGGGCTGAGAGACAGCTCACCTGGTAGAGCGCGTGCCTTCTCGAGCATGGAGCCGTGGGCTTGAGCTCTGGTATCACGTGGGAGGCATCACAGAGAGTGGAGTGGTGCTGTGGCATCTATCTGTCTCCTTCTCTGTCTCCCTCTATCTGAAAATAACCAGGAATGGAAAAGTCGACCCAGGGACGGTGCAATCAGACACGCACAAGGTCCCGGCACAAGTGAATACACAGATAATCAAACAATGGGCTACTCGCCACCAACTAAGACCTACACACACCCGTGTTACATGTATCCACGTGGGTAAGTCCGGCCAGAGGCAGCCACGTGGTCGTGTCTGGCCTCCTGGGGGTAGGCCTCCCTTCTCCCAAGGAGAGACAGAGATGGCAGTGGGTGGTGAATCTGTTTCCCAAGTGCATTCAGAAAAGAGAAATGGACGAAGTCATTTAAGAATATGCTCAGTGTCAGGAGCACGTCCAGAAGATGCAAGAAGGTGCTGGGAGAGGGTGCGATCGTCTGTTGGCCTATCAGAGAAGCGCAGACACCACAGGCCCATATTCCTCTGGCTTTAAGTTCTCTTCTGCTTCTTTTCCTACTTCACTTAGTATGGTTTTTAATTTTAATTATTTATTATTGGAGAGAGACGGAAAAATTGAAGAGAGCAGAGAGAGACAGAGAGACACCTGCAGCCCTGCTTCACCACGTCTGAAGTTTTCCCCCTGCAGGGGCTTGAACCTGCATCCTTGCGCACTGTAATGTGAGTGCTTAACTAGGTGTGCCACCACCTGGCCCCATTTAGTACGTTTTGAGCTCTTCCAGTATGCCTTTTTCTCTTGGGGCTAAGAGAACACTGATCTTGAGTCTTATGTTCACAGGCGGTGAAGCAGGTCTGCAGGTGTCTGTCTTTCTCTCCCCCTCTCTGTCTTCCCCTCCTCTCTCCATTTCTCTCTGTCCTATCCAACAATGACGCCATCAATAACAACAACAACAACAATAAACAACAAGGGCAACAAAAGGGAAAATAAAATTTAAAAATAAATTAAAAAAAAAGAAAATTCAGGAAAGTTATACCTCTTCTTCCTGCAGTTACAGACTATAGGTACTGTAGAACCAAATAACATAAAATCGCTTATGTCAAGGGTCAAATAGAGACTGTCAACCCAGGCTGACAAAGGAAACCTACCCTAAACTTGTGAGAATTTACGGTCCTTCTCAGAAATCATCAGAGGCTATCAGCCAATAGGCACACACGGAGTTTCTTCACATCATCTCTGAACTGCCTTGCTCAACTGGCTTGGCTAATCTGATGCAGAGAGAGAGAGAGAGAGAGAGAGAGAGAGAGAGAGAGAACCTCTATGTCAGAGCCAGGTGGTGGCACACCTCGTAAAGCACACACATTACAGTGTGCAAGGACCCAAAGTCATGCTCCCAGTCCCACCTGCAAGGGGGTAGTTTCACAAGAGGTGAAAACAGTGCTGCAGGTGTCTCTTGATATCTCTCCCTAACTCCCCCTTCCCTCTCAGTTTCTCTTGGTCCCTAGCCAACATAATCAGTTAATAAATATAATATAAAAAAGAAAACCACGAGGCAGCCACCCACTCTACTAAAAAGAAGTTCCCATATTTGTGTCGCAAGCCCCTTAGACTGCTAGCAGCTCGAATCTCGTTGCTCCTATAGCTCTGAGTTTCTTGTCTGCAAATTGCAATCTTGCAAGGAACTCCTGTTGCTGCTTTGTTTAATTCAGCATGCAAACTGTGCTCTTCACATTTCTTGGGTGTCCGAAGTGGCAGGTGAAGCGACACTCATGGTGGCTTCCCTCTGGCTGTCAGAAGCGAGCACAGACCTGCTTCACCACTTGTGAAGCGACGCCCCTGCAGGTGGGGAGCGGGAGGCTCGCACGGGAATCCTTCTGCCGGTACCTGCACTTTGCACCACATGCGCTTAACCCGCGGTGCTACCGCCCGACTCCCCTGTTCAAGTCTTATACATTAAACCTTGAGAAAAAGAGAAATGCAATTCTAGAAGCCATGGCAAAGTCCACTTAGCCTCTTAACCAAACCTCCCTATTCATCTCAAAAGGTTTGTAGCTATTGTAAAATTCTGGATTCAGGAAACAAGTCTTTCTTTTTTTTTTTTTCCCTGTGTGAAGCTTGACCCTCATGCATGTATGATTACTCTGCTCCTGAGGTCATATTTCCACTCAAACATGAGGGGAGACATAAAGCACCAGAGCTTCCCCTAGTACTGCTGTGACACTCTCATGTGGTGCTGGGGTTCAAACCTGGATCTCCTGCATGGCAAGGCACATGCCCTACCCAGTGAGCTACCTCTTCAAACCTCAAGTCCTCCTTGAAGGAACTTGCATTATTTCCTGTGCCTTTGAGATATTCTACTTGGCCTTCCTGAAACTCTTATCTAGCTTGCTGAAATGCAAACTTCTGGGAGGTAATTCTTATTTTTGTAGGCGGAGGTAGAGAGAGATAACTCAAGGTGTTTGCACATTAGATGTTCATACCTGAGGTCCTCAGGTCCCAGGTTCAAACTCCAGCGCCCTCATAACCCAGAGCTGAGCAGTGCTCGGGTTCCTCTTTGTCTGTTTCATTAAATAAATCTTTAGAAAATAAATAAAGTTTTATAGTAAGCAGAGCTCAGGCAGTGGCTCTCCAGGCCGAGCTGTGACTTAATCAGGCCTCAGGTCGTGAGGTTGACCCCCAGCACCACATGGGAATATCAAACACAGTCCCAACGGAACTCCACAGATGACAGGCAGTGCTTTGTGGTCTCTTGTTGCTTTCTCCCTTCCTCTCTTTCATAACATAAGGAATAAAAAGTTGGGGGCCAGGTGGTGGCAGACCTGGTTAAGCACACACATTACAGTGTGCAAGGACCCGGGTTCAAGCCCCTGGTCCCCCATCTGCAGGGGGAAAGGCTTCAAGATGAGTGACATAGGGCTATATGTGCCTCTCTGTTTCTTTCCCCTTCTATCTCTCCCACCCTTCTCAATTTCTGTCTCTATCTAATAAATAAGTAATTTAAAAAATAAGTAATATTTAAAAAGATTTAAAAAGAGAATAAAAAGTTGGAGGGGCCAGGCAGTGCCACACCTGGTTAAACAAACATGTTAGCCTTCGCAAGGATCGGGCTCAAGCCCTCGTCCCCACCTACAGGGGGAAGCTTCACCAGCAGTGAAGCAGGTCTGCAGGTGTTTCTCTCACTCTCTTTATCTGCCCTTCCCCTCTCAATTTCTCTCTGCCCTATCAAATAAAGTTAATATTAAAAAAAAATTCTTAAGAAATGAATAAATTTCGCCTGGGGGGGGAGGGGCAAGTGGTAACACACTGGGTTAAGCGCACGTGGCACGAAGTGCAAGCACCAGGGCAAGGATCTGGGTTTGATCCCCCATCTCTCGATCTTCAGGGGCGTCACTTCTCAAGTGGTGAAACAGGTCTGCAGGTGTCTATCTTTCTCTCCCCCTCTCTATCTTCTCCTCCTCTCTCGATTTATCTCTATCTTATCCAACAACAACAACAGCAGCAACAACAACAATAAAAAATGGCCTCCAGGAGCAGTGGATTCATAGTGCAGGCACTGAGCCCCAGCAGAAACCCTGGAGGCAAAAAAATAAACAAAACCCAAAAACCCTGTAGACTAGTTTTCCCAGTTTTCTTTTATTAGAGATGCCTAATAAAAGATTAAGTTTTTCCCTGGGAAACTGAAAGTTACTTTTGATAAAAAGATGACAGTTAGAATTTGATTTAGGAAAGTTGTTGAAACTTCAAAAGGTTTGAACATTTGACTAGATAGAATCCTTGATTACTATGAAATAATTGACCATTTAGCCAAAGTGATAATAGAAAGTCAAAGGTCAATACAAACACTCCATGGTTTGTGAACAAAACTTAACTATTTTGAAACTGAGAAAACTGGTTTCAGGGACCCGGTGGTGGCACACAGGGTAAGCACACATAGTACAAAATGCAAGGACTCGAATAAGGATCCCGGTTTGAGTTCCCGGCTCCCCACCTACAGTAGGATTTTAAAAAAATATTTATTTATGTGTTCCTTTTGTTGCCCTTGTTGTAGTTATTGTTGTTGTTGTTGATGATGATGTTGTTGTTGGATAGGACAGAGAGAAATGGAGAGAGGAGGGAAAGACAGAGAGAGGGAGAGAAAGATAGACACCTGCAGACCTGCTTTGTGCCACCTGTGCTCAACCCGCTGTGCTACCACCAGACTCCCTAATTTTTGGAATTTTTAACTGGTAATTTTATAGAGGTTTACAAGATTTTAAAATCACAAGAGCATAGTTCCACACTGCCAGCACTCTCAGAAACTCTTAGAGACAGTTTGGCTACTTCACCTTCTCTTTCATCTCCTTCTCCTCCTCCATAAACTTTGTGTGTTTTCTTTTTTCTAGATATCAGTGAAACCATCCAATAGTTGTCTTTCATGTCTTTACTTACTTCACTCAGCATCCAAGAGGGAAAGGGACAATGGGACTCTTGGGGTTCAGGCGGTAGCTCAGTAGGTTAAGGGCACATGGTGCGAAGGGCAAGAACTAGCGTAAGGATCCCGGTTCGAGGCCCCCTTACCCCCCTGCTCCCCACCTGCAGGGAGGTCGCTTCACAAGTAGTGAAGCAGGTCTGCAGGTGACTACCTTTATCCCTTCATCTCTCCATTTTTCTCTGTCCTATCCAACAACAATGATAGCAATGACAACAACAACAATAATAACAACAATAATGATAAAAAAACAACAAGGGCAACAAAAGGGAAAAAATAGCCTTGAGGAGCAGTGGATTCATAGTGTAGGCACTGAGCCCCAGCAATAAGCCTGGAGGCAAAAAAAGAAGGAGAAGGAGAAGGAGGAGGAGAAGGAGGAGAAGTGAGACTCTCCTTTGATCTGGCAACTTCTCCCCTAGGGATTTACCCAAAGGGGAAAAAAAAAGCTATCTCAAGAGACCTGTGTACACCTGTATTCAGAGCAGCAGTTTGTTCTAGCCCAAACTTGGAAACAACCCAAATGCCCAACAACAGATGAGTGATTAAGAAAGTCCTGGACTGGGAGTCGGGCTGTAGCGCAGCGGGTTAAGCGCAGGTGGCGCAAAGCACAAGGACCGACATAAGGATCCCGGTTCGAACCCCGGCTCCCCACCTGCAGGGGAGTCGCTTCACAGGCGGTGAAGCAGGTCTGCAGGTGTCTATCTTTCTCTCCTCCTCTCTGTCTTCCCCTCCTCTCTCCATTTCTCTCTGTCCTATCCAACAATGACAACAACAATAATAATAACTACAACAATAAAACAACAAGGGCAACAAAAGGGAATAAATAAATAAAATAAATATTTAAAAAAAGATTTAAAAAAAAAAAGAAAGAAAGTCCTGGACTGTCTACACAGTAGAATACTACTCCACTGTAGAAAACAATGAAATCATCTCTGTTACTCCATCTAGGATGGCACTTAAAGGAATCCTGTTAAGTGAAATCAGTCAGAAGAAGAACAAATACTAGGTAATCTCACCTATAGGTGGAACTTAAGAAACAAGGGAAGAGTGAGAAATGTAAGGTGAAATTTCTGTTGAGAGTCATGTATTGCAGCAAAGCAAAGGACTCTGGGAAGGAAGAGATGGAAAGGGACAGAGAGGGTCCTGGGGACCCAGTGCATGATGCTGGAGAAAGACTTAAGTTGTTGGTGGAAGAGGTGTGCAGACACCTGTCAAAGGGAAATAAGAAAATCTCCACAAGACAACAAATAACCCCATCCAAAAATGGGGGGAGGACAGGGACAGAATATTCACCACAGAAGAGATCCAAAAGGCTGAGAAACACATGAAAAAATGCTCCAAGTCTCTGATTGTCAGAGAAATGCAAATCAAGATAACAATGAGATATCACTTCACTCCTGTGAGAATGTCAGACATCAGAAAAGGTAACAGCAGCAAATGCTGGAGAGGGTGTGAGGTCAAAGGAAACCTCCTGCACTGCTGGTGGGAATGTAAATTGGTCCAACCTCTGTGGAGAACAGTCTGGAGAACTCTCAGAAGGCTAGAAATGGACCTACCCTATGACCCTGCAATTCCCCTCCTGGGGATATATCCTAAGGAACCCAACACATCCATCCAAAAAGATCTGTGTACACATATGTTCTTGGCAGCACAATTTGTAATAGCCAAAACCTGGAAGCAACCCAGGTGTCCAACAACAGAGCAAGTTGTGGTATATATACACAATGGAATACTACTCAGCTATAAAAAATGGTGACTTCACTGTTTTCAGCCGATCTTGGATGGACCTTGAAAAATTCATAAAGCATAATCACTACAGAATTTTTCCACAAGTTAGGAAATCATGAAAAGCAAAGTGGAAATGACAACACAAATGCTAACATTTCACATCTTTTTTTTTTTTTTTGCCTCCAGGGTTATTGCTGGGGCTCTGTGCTAATCCACTACTTTTCGAGGCTATCTTCTTTCTGTTGTTGGTTGGATAGGACAGAAAGAAATTGAGAGAGATGGAGATGAGAGAGAGAGAGAAAGAGAGAAAGATAGACACCTGCAGACCTGCTTCACCACTTGTGAAGTGATCCCCCAACAGGTCGGGAGCTGGGGGCTTCGAACCAGGATCCTTGAGCTGGTCCTTGTGCTTTGTCCTATGTGTGCTTAACTTGCTGCACTCCCACCCAGCTCCTCACATCTGCCTCTCTCTGCACATCCATGCAGACATAATCTTTTAAAAAAATATTCATTTATTTTCCCTTTTGTAGCCCTTGTTGTTTTTTATTGTTGTAGTCATTGTAGTTATTATTGTTGTTGTTGGACAGGACAGAGAGAAATGGAGAGAGGAGGGACAGAGAGGGGTAGAGAAAGATAGACACCTGCAGACCTGCTTCACCGCCTGTGAAGCAACTCCCCTGCAGGTGGAGAGCCAGGGGCTCAAACCGGGATCCTTATGCTGGTCCTTGTGCATTGCGCCACCTGCACTTAACCCGTTGCGCTACTGCCTGACTCCCCAGACATAATCTTAACATTGGGACCATCCAGTATATACTTTTGGATCCTGCTTTCTCTTATTTTTATAGTGTAGGCATTCAGGAAAAAGATGTGAGAGTGTGACAGTTTCACAGGTCCTGAAATACACTTTTACTATCCTGGGGACTCTGCTTCCAATATGGAGGTTCATTATCAAAAGGCTGTGGGACAAAGTGATGGCACACCTGGTAGAATGAGCACATTGCTGTGCACAAAACCCCAGTTTAAGCCCCCGGTCTCCACTTGCAGGGGGACAGTTTCATAAGCAGGAAGCACTCTGTGTCTCTCCCTCTGTTTCCTTCTCAACTTCTCTCTGTCTCTATTTACAAAATACAGTAAATTTGGGGGGGCAGACAGGGAACAATGGCTGCTGAGAGAAGTAGATTTTTTATGTATAAGCTTTGAACCCCAGACATAAACCTAGTAGTAGTAAAAGAAGGAAGGAAGGAAAAAAAAAAAGGAAGAAAGAGAGAAGAGAGAAAGTAAATTTTTTTTGGTGAGGATGAAATGGAAACCAAATGAGGGTTTGGTTTCAATTTTGGCTTACTGTCCTGCATACCAGAAAGCCAAAAGCTATCACAGCAGAGTTTGCAAGAAGGGAAAAACTTTACTCCAATTCCAAATACATTGAAGGCAGGAGCAATGTTAAAGCCTCCCTTTCTGTCTCTCTGTTTCAGGAAATATTTGTACAGGTAAGGAAGACCTTGTGGACTGGCATAGGATCCCGGTTTGAGCCCCTGGCTCCCCACCTGCGGGGGGGGGTCACTTTACAAGCCGTGAAGCAGGTTTGTAGGTGTCTTTTTCTCCCCCTCTCTGCCTCCCCTCCTCTCTCAATTTCTCTCTGTCCTATTCAACAACAACAATACCAATGGCAAAAATAACAATAAGGACAACAACAAGGGCAACAAAATGGGAAAAAAAAAAATGGTCTCCAGGAGCAATGGATTCATAGTGCAGGTACCAAGCCCCAGCAATAACTCTGGAGAAAAAAAAGGAAAGAAAGAAAGAAAGGAAGAAATAACAAAAGAAAGAAAGGAAAAAAGGAGGACCTTGGAACTTCTGTCTTGTCTTTTTTTTAAAAAAAGCAGGAGGTGGGTTTCAGGACAAATAGGATGGAGGGATCTTGAGCAAAAACAGGAATTTGGCTTTAGGATAAATAGGATAGGGAACTCCAGGTCATCAAGGTCATAAGGCTTCCTGGATTATGATGTGTTTCTCTTCCTCTTTGTTTCCTCCTAACATATAATATGTAAGTGGGACATATAACATATAATATGTAAGTTTTTTTTTTAGCTTTTTTGAAAGTGGCAAACAGGAACTGAGGGGTGGAGGGTGTCTGAATGAATTTCTGCTTATTCCTTTCTGCCAAAACCGCTGAAGCATTTGCTTCTGCAAAGCAGCTCTTATAAAACAATTGTAAGGCTTGAGAGATAAGTCAGTGGGGCCTTGCCTCGCCAAATGTGCTTCTGGGGTTCAAACCCTAGCTCCACATGATGTGACAAAGCAACAGTGCAGTGGTTTCTCTCCCCCTTTGAAGCAAAAAAAAAAAAAAACAAACACAAAACAATGAAAAAGTTGGCTGGGATTGGTGACATCAAGCGTGGTGACATTCAAAGCCCCAGGTTCAATCCCCTGTATTACCATAAATCAGAGCTGAGCAGTGCTCTGGTAAAAACAAAACCAAACCGGTGTTATTTTTGTTTCTTCAAATGTATACATGTCAGATTGCTTTGTCCTTGTAAGGTTCTTGTTTCAAAGAAATATTTTAATTTTATTATTATTATTTTGGCCAGCTAACTGGGGGCATAAGCCCCTGCTCCTTGTGGTTTTTAGCACCAGCAATGCCATGAGGGAGTCCTGGGCTGCAAATGTGTGTTCCAGGTGACCACAGATGGAGGTCCAAGGTCAAGGACATGGCTAAATTTCTACGACAGCTTGCCACTAGCATTGGAAGTTAAGAGGTTTCCTGGGCTCACTAGGTGTCAGGAAGAAATGGGGAGGCAGTGTGGAACCAAATTAGGCAGTACTTATTACCTGTGCTCTAGGACCCAGATTCCAGGAAAACTTCAATGTCTTCTTCACAAAATTTCAAATGGTGCACATTCTACTGTCCTGGGGCACAAAAGACTTCCATGCCTGCAGCTCCAAGGTCCCAGATTCAATCCCCAGCACCTTCTCCAAATAAGCCAGAGTTGAAAAATAATAAATAAATAAATTTATTGTTCCTTAACTATTTGAGCGAGGTTTTTCAGAGTACTAGTTTCCCCTTCTTTAGCGAAAAAAATAAATGTCGCTTTAATTATGTGTGTGTATCCACTTCCTGCCTCATGGACCCCGGGAACTATTGCTAACAATTTTAGAACTGTTGGTATGCGCAGGGTAGAGTCCAGTCATCTCTGTTTGGACTGCAGGTTCTGGACACATTGCAAAAGCGGAAGAAAGAGATGCAAGGGCAGGGCAGAGCAGGGCGTCACGGAGCCCAGGCCCTTCGCCCTTCTGGGCTGTGGCTGGAGGCTGGAGGTCATTCCCCTGATGACTTTAGCTTTCAGTTGGGAGGAAGGACTCCTCTCAACTTCTACCTTTGGTTGGCAAGCAAGCAGTACGCATGCTCCCAGTAGCCCGGCTCCACTCCCGGGCTACTTCAGGCCTGGCAGTGCCATCAACAAACATGGCGCAGGTGGCCTCAGACAGTATACGTCACCACGCCCTACCTCGGCCCCTCCCACCGGCGGCGGCTGGCAGGCTGCTGCAAGGCTACCGGGCGCGGGCTGCGGCGCAGGAACCATGCTCCCGGCACTGGCTGCTACCTGGGCCACGCTCGGCCCGTTGCTTTGGGGGTGCGGGCTGGCGCTGCAGGGCGGGATGCTGTACCCCCGAGAGAGCCCTTCGCGGGAGCGCAAGGAGCTGGACGGCCTCTGGAGTTTCCGCGCCGACTTCTCGGAAAACCGACGGCAGGGTTTCGAGCAGCAGTGGTACCGGGCTCCGCTGCGGGAGGTGCGGGCCGGGCGGGGCTCTTGGGGACCCGCAACGAGTGGGTGTATGGGCGGCGCTGCGGATCGGGAGGCGCCAGACCTGCGGGGCCGGGGTGCACCGTCCTGGGGGTGCACGGTCCTCGGGGTGCACGGTCCTGGGCGTGCACGGCCCTCCGGGTGCACCGTCCTTAGGGTGTACGATCCTCGGGGTGCATCGTCCTCTGGAAGCGGCTGCGGCGGGAGTGGGGAGCAGCCGGCTCTGGGGAGTTGGGGCTCGGCTGTGCCCTGGAGCCCCGGCAGCCCCACACCGCGTCTCCGCTCAGATCTGAAGTCCGCGTATCCGTGGGGCCCGGACTGGCCTGTATGTGCACCGGGCGCCCCCCTGAGATCTGCACCGCAGGCCCCGCAGTCTGCCGTGCTCTTTGCCCCGCAACCCGGGGCTGGAGAGGAAGAGGGGGCGGGGCTGGTACCAGCCTTGAGCCCTACTGTTTCCTCAGCCGGGGCAGCCCTAGCGCCTGTCAGCTGACCATCTTCCTGGATTCAGGGTCTGGACTCTGCAGCTCCTCCTCTTCCCAGTCTGGGTAGTGAGCCTAGGCTCACCCTCTCCTCTTCCCAACCCCCTCTTTCCCCCCTCTTATCTATTTTAACATTTTATTTATTTGTTTGGTCATCGCTTGGGGCTTCGTCTCCTGAACAGCCTCCCCCCACATATAGTAAAAGGGAGACTGAGAGAGGGAAAGACACCACCGCCCAGGAGCTTCTTCCAGTGCAGCAGAGACTGGGCTTCTACCTGGGTGACTGGCACACATCACAAAACAGATGCGCTATCAGGGGAGTGAGCTTGTCAGTCTCACACCACCCTCCCTCCCCAGACTCAGCTCCTCAGAGCACTTGATCAGCAAATCAGCCTGTCAAGACCTGTGTATGTGTGTGTGTGTGTGGGGGGGGGGGCAGGGTCTGACCTATGACTGGGGGATACAGTCCTAAGGAGCAGAGAAAATCCCCGCCTCCAGATGTCTGGGGAAGCTTCCAGGCTCACTGAGCAATGTCCTACTCCTGTCAGGATGCCGGGAGCCAGTGTTCTGTGGGCCCCAGCTCCAAAAAGCCTTCTTGGCTCCTGAGATAGTTCTGGTCATGCTCCATATCCTGCCCAGCTTTAGTTAGTTGTTTTTTCTTTTCTTTTTCTTTTTACCAGAGCACTGCTCAGGTCTGGCTTATGGTGGTGCAGGGGACTGAACCTGGGACCTTGGAACCTCAGGCATGAGTCTCTTTGCATAACCATTATGCTATCTACCCCAGCTCCCAGCTGTAGTTTCTAAATAGCCCTCATTACCTGACAGCAGAAGCCTTACGCAGCAGCCACCCACCCCCTTTTTTACATTATGGGCCTGCGGTGGAGCAGCTCACTTGGATAGTGTGTGACCCAGGTTTGAATCTGGCCTATACTGCACTGAAGGAAGCTTCAGTGTTGTGGTGCTCCTTTCTCTTATTCTCAGTCTCTAACCAAAATAATAATAACAGTAATTGTTATTATTTATTAATTTATGGACCACCAAAAGAGCTAACTTGATTTGGCTAGTGGGCTGTTTTGCCATATGTGTGGCCAAGGTTCAAGCTTGGCCCCTACTGCATTGAAGGAAGCTTCAGTGCTGTGATCTCTCTCTCTCTTCCTTTTATGCCTCTATCAAAACAAACAAACAAACAAACCCCCCAAAATTATTTATTTGAAAGAGAGAACAAGAACCAGAGCACTGCTCTGGCACATGCAGTGCTGTAGATTGAACTCAGGACCTCATGCTTGAGAGTCTGACACTTTATCCCGGCCACCACCTCTGGGCTGCCTGTTCGCCTTTTTGCTGGCTCAGCGCTGTGGGTGTTCTCCCAGCACCACTGAGTCCTGAATGGCTGGGGGGCCGCTTTTGCCGGAGGGGTCCCCTGGCACAGAGTGCTAAGCCCAGTGTTTCTTCCTGCAGTCGGGCCCCACCCTGGACATGCCGGTACCTTCCAGCTTCAACGACGTGGGGCAGGACGCGCGGCTGCGTGGCTTCGTGGGCTGGGTGTGGTACGAGCGCCAGGCCGCCCTGCCCCAGCGGTGGACTCAGGACCCGGGCACCAGGGTGGTGCTTCGGGTGGGCAGCGCCCACTACCACGCCTTGGTGGTCAGTGCAGGGGATGGGATGGGGGGTGCACCCCTGTGCGGGGGTGGCGGAAGGGGCAGTACCTGGCTTCCAGTGTGCCCCCCACCCTGATGGTGGCCTCTTGATGCCCCTGCCCCCCCCTACGCTGGGACCTGTGCCCCGGGTTTCTGTGTATGTGTGTGTGTGTGGGGGGTGCCTGGCCGACCGTCCCCTCCTTACCCCGGTGCCCCCACCCTGTCTTCAGTGGGTAAACGGGGTCCATGTGGCAGAGCACGAGGGGGGCCACCTGCCCTTCGAGGTGGACATCAGCAAGCTGGTCCAGAGCGGGCCCCTGTCCTCCTGCCGCATCACCATCGCCGTCAACAACACGCTCACCCCCAACACCCTGCCGCCAGGGATCATCCTCCACCAGTCAGATACCTCCAAGTGAGCACCCCCTTACAGGCCCCCCAAGCCCCACCCACCAGGCGGGGCGCCCCTGACTCTGGGAGGCGGAGGTCCAAGGGCCCAGGGTGAAGGCCCTGCTGGCTTCTGGCCTCTTGATGCCCTAGATACCCCAAGGGTTACTTCGTCCAGAACACATACTTTGACTTCTTCAACTACGCGGGGCTGCACCGGCCAGTGCTCCTCTACACCACACCCAGCGCCTACATCGACGACATCACCGTCATCACCGCCCTGGACCAGGACATCGGTAAGGCTCCCGGGGCTGCCCAGCCAGGCCTGGCCACACTCAGCTCCCTGTGGAGGCCATGCTCTGGGACTAAGGATCTCCGAGGAGTTCTCTCTCCCCGCTCCCTCCCTTTTTCCCCCTTTTTTGCCACCAAGGTTATCACTGGGGCTCAGTGCCTGCTCTGCTTACCATTCACATTTCTTTATTTTTTTTTAAAATTATTTATTGGATAGAAACAGCCAGAAATTTAGGGGGAAGGAGTGACAGAGGGAGAGAGAGAGAGAGAGAGAGAGAGAGAGAGACCGACCTGCAGCACTGCTTCACCACTTGCAAAAGTTTTTCCCCTGCAGGTGGGGACTGGGGGCTTGAACCCGGGTCCTTGCACATTGTAGCATGTGCGTTCAACCAGGTGTGCCAGCACCTGGCCCCATTGCTCACATTTCTTAAACTATTTTTATTTGGGGGGAGTCGTTGGGTGGTAGCACAGTGGGTTAAGCGCATGTGGTGAAAAGTGCAAGGACCTGCTTAAGGACCCCGGTTGGAGACCCCAGCTCCCACCTGCAGGGGAGTTGCTTCTTTCTCTCTCCCTCTCTGTCTTCCCCTCCTCTCTCCATTTCTCTCTGTCCTATCCAACAATGACGACATCAATAACAATAGTAACTACAACAATAAAAAAACAAGGGCAACAAAAGGGAAAATAAATATGAAAAATATTTTTAAAAACTATTTTTATTTGAAAAAAATATATATATATTTGTTTGTTTTATTATTTATTTTTTTCTTTCTTTTTTTATATTTATTTTATTTATTTATTCCCTTTTGTTGCCCTTGTTGTTTTATTGTTGTAGTTATTATTGTTGTTGTCGTTGTTGGATAGGACAGAGAGAAACGGAGAGAGGAGGGGAAGACAGAGAGAGGGAGAGAAAGATAGACACCTGCAGACCTGCTTCACCGCCTGTGAAGCGACTCCCCTGCAGGTGGGGAGCCGGGGTTCGAACCGGGATCCTTATGTTGGTCCTTGTGCTTTGCGCCACCTGCGCTTAGCCCGCTGCGCTACAGCCCGACTCCCTGTTTGTTTTATTTTAATGTGAGAGATACAGAGACATAGATGCAGAGAGAGAGAGAGAGTATGGCCAGAGCACTGGGGAGCTCTTGCTTTTGGTGGTGCTGGGGATTGAACCTGGAACTTTGGAACCTCAGGTGTGAAAGTTTGCACAGCCATTATGCTGTTTCCCTCACCCTGAACCCTCACATTTCCATATTTTTCTTTCTTGTAGCTTGAGGGTCCGAGACAGAGCAAGATAGAAAAGGAGCAGGTGGGCAGGTGGTGGTGCACCTGGTTGAGTGCATATGTTACAATACTTAAGGACCTGGGTTCAAGCCTCCAGTCCCCACCTGCAGGGGGAAAGCTTTGCAAACGGTGAAGCAGAACTGCAGGTGTCTTTCTGTCTTTTTTCCTCTCTATCACCCCCTTCCTTCTCAATTTCTGGCTGTCACTATCCAATAAATAAAAAAAGATAATAAAGAAAATTAAAAGAGAGAGAGACCACTACTACTAGTGAAACTATGCCCCCTGCAGGTGTTCCCATGTGATGGCCCAGAGTTTGAACCCAGGTTCTTGTGCATGGTAATAGGTGCGCTTCACTGAGTGAGCCTCCTGCAGGCCCCTCTCCCAATATCTAACCTTCCCAGCTTCTTGTTCCACTCAAGAAGCTGAAAATCCGACCTGCCTCAGCCAACAAAGGCGTCAGAAACCACCCATCTTGCCTAAACTTCATTTTATAAGGACAGGAGATCTGGGGAGAAGTGGGGCTTCCTGAAACTCCAAAGCTCAGGAAGAGTGACTCAAGACTCCTGTAAGGACTCCTTAACAGAAATGACCTGTGGGCCCCTGTAGAGCACACACATTACCACGAGCAAGGACCTGAGTTCAAACCCCTGGTCCCCACCTGCAAGGGGAGAAACTTCACAAGTGGTGAAGCAGTGCTGCATATGTCTCTTTATCTCTCTCTTCCTCTCTACCCCCTCCTTCATTTTCTCTCTTTATCAAAAAAAAAAAATTAACAAGGCTGGGGAGACAGCATAATAGTTATGCAAAAGCCTTTAAGCCTAAGACTGTAAGATCCCAGGTTCAATCCCTAGCCCCACCATAAGCCAGAACTGAGTAGTGTTCTGGTCTCTCTCTCTCCCCCCCTCTCCGTATCTTTCCCTCTGTATCTACTCTTATCATTAAAATAAACTAAATAAAAATATTTTTTTAAAAATCTTTAAAAAAAGCTTTAAAAAAGAATTATCAACAACAAAGGAAGAAAAAATGGCTGACAAGAATGTTAGATTTATCTTGAAAGCACACTAAGCCTCAGAGACAACCCTAGTGATTAAAAGAGAGAGAGAGAGAGAGAGAGGAGGAGGAAATGAAAAAGACTCCCATTAGCAGCGGGTTCATCATGCAGGCGCCGAGCCTGAGTGATAACCCTGGTGGCAATAATCTATATATTCCATATCCCCTTCCCACCTTTCCAACTGTGCCAACATGGCCCCTGGTTGCAGACTAAGCAGAAGAAATAAACTCCTGTTGGCGTGGAGCTTGGTAGTGGCTGCAGGGCCACAGTCCAGGCCGCCAAACCCAGTTCTCACCCCTTCCTCTTCTCTTATGAATCCCTCTCTCTCTCTCTCTCTCCCTCCATCCCTCCCTCCTCACAGGGCTGGTGAACTACCAGGTCTTTGTTCAGGGCAGTGAACACTTCGAGCTGGAGGTGTTTCTCTTGGATGAAGACAGCAAGGTGGTGGCCAAGGGTACGGGAGGCCGGGGCCAGCTGCGGGTGCCGGGTGCCCACCTCTGGTGGCCGTACCTGATGCACGAGCGGCCGGCCTACCTGTATTCGCTGGAGGTAATGGGGGTTCACGTCTTCTGTCCACGCCCAGCACCCCCCAGCCTCCAGCAGGTTTTGGAGCTGGAGGGGCAGCCCTGGTCCTCTGAGCTTCCTGGGCCACTGGATGGGCTCCCGACCTGAGTTTGTTTTTTCCAGTTTTTTTTGTTGTTGTTGTTCTTGTGTTGTTTTTTTGTTTTTTTCCTTTTGGGAGTAGGCAGAGGGTACTAAGGGTTGAACACAGGGCTTGTGAGGCCCAGTCAAACACTGGGCCCCAAGAGGCCCAGTTTTGAAAAACACACCCCTGAGGCAGAGGAGGGAGAAGGCTTCTTTTACTAATAGCAAAAACCCATAGTTTCTCTCCCCTTTTCTTTCTTTGCTTTTAATGAATCTTTCTTGTTCTTTTTAAAAATTAGTTATTTATTTCCTTTTGTTGCCCTTGTTGTTTTGTTGTTGTTATTGGTGTCGTTGTTGTTGGATAGGACAGAGAGAAATGGAGAGAGGAGGGGAAGACAGAGAGGGGGAGAGAAAGACAGACACCTGCAGACCTGCTTCACTGCCTGTGAAGCGACTCCCCTACAGGTGGGGAGCCGGGGGCTCGAACCAGGATCCTTACTCCGGTCCTTGCGCTTTGTGCCACCTGCACTTAACCCACTGTGCTACCACCTGACTCCCTCTTTCTTGTTTTTTTAAGTCTTTCATTTTCTTTTTGATAGAGTCAGAGAGAAATTAAGAGGGGAGAGAGACAGAGAGATACCTGCAACACTGCTTCACCACTTAGGAAGCTTCCCCCCTGCAGGTGGGGACCAGGGGCTTGAATCCTGGTCCTTGTGCACTGTGACATGTGTTCTACCAGTTGTGGCATCAAACAGTACCAAATTTCTGCCTTTTTCTGGTTGCAGTGGTTGACTACTGTGTGTGTGTGTGTGTGTGTGTGTGTGTGTGTGTGTGCCTGCATGTGCTTGAGGGCGGTCCTGCTGAAGGGTGGGCTGTGTGTGCTGCCCTCAAGGGTGTCCCCCTCCTGTCAACGTGGCTTCCACAGGTGAAGCTCACCGTGCCCATGGCCGCTGGCTCCATCTCTGACTTCTACACGCTTCCTGTGGGGATTCGCACTGTGGCTGTCACCGAGAGCCAGTTCCTCATCAACGGGAAGCCTTTCTATTTCCACGGGGTCAATAAGCATGAGGATGCTGATGTGAGTTGGGACCCCTGAGGTGGGCTATTTCTCTACTTCACCCCCCCCCCCCATAGAAATTGAGGGCAGCTCAGAGCAGCTGAGCAAGTTGCTGGGCTGGATAGGCTCATGGGGTGACTAGAGGGACCTGACTATCTTATTTATTTATTATTATTTGTTTGATATTATTTACTTATTTATTATTGGATAGAGACAGAGAAATTGAGAGAGGAGGGAGAGATAGATAGAGAGACACCTGCAGACCTGCTTTGTCACTCATGAAGCTTCCCCCTTGCAGATGGGGACCAGGAGCTTGAACCCGGGTCCTTGAGCACTATAATGTGTGTGCTTAACGAGGTGTACCACCACTTGGCCCCTGTTTATTTATTTATTATTATTTTAATATTTATTCCCTTTTGTTGCCCTTTTTTATTTTAGTTATTATTGTTGTTGTTATTGATGTTGTTATTGGATAAGGCAGAGAGAAATGGAGAGAGGAGGGGAAGACAGAGAGGGGGAGAGAAAGATAGACACCTGCAGACCTGCTTCACCGCCTGTGAAGCGACTCCACCGCAGGTGGGGAGCCCGGTCCTTGCGCTTTGCACCGCCTGCGCTTAACCCGCTACGCCCGACTCCCTATTATTATTTTTTTTACCAGAGTATTCTTGAGATCTGGTTTATGGTAGTGCTGGCATTGAATCAGGGACCTTAGAGCCTTAGACATTAAAGTATATTTTTTAATATTTTTATTCCTATTCAATAAATAATATTTATTGGTTGGAGACAGAGAAATCGAGAGGGAAGGATTCAGCGGAGAGGGAGAAAGAGAGAGACACCCGCAGCCGCGTTTCATCGCCCATGAAGCTTCCTCCCCCTTTGCAAATAGGGAGCAGGGGCTTGAACCCTGGGGCCTTGTACCTGGTACCAGGTGTGCTCCAAGGGCTGGGCTATCTCTCCAGCCCAAACGGCGGGACTCTTACAAGGGTCGCTGTCCCCTGCCGTCCCCCAGATCCGAGGGAAGGGCTTTGACTGGCCCCTGCTGGTCAAGGACTTCAACCTGCTCCGCTGGCTGGGCGCCAATTCCTTCCGCACCAGCCACTACCCGTATGCGGAGGAGGTGCTGCAGCTCTGCGACCGCTACGGCATCGTGGTGATCAACGAGAGTCCCGGCGTGGGCATCGTGCTGCCGTGAGTGCCCGCCCCGCCCCGCCCCGCCCCGCCCCGCGCGCCCTTCCCCGCGGTCGCTGAGTGATCCGCCGCCTCTCCCGCCCGCCACCCGCAGCCAGAGCTTCAGCAACGTGTCCCTGCAGCACCACCTGCAGGTGATGGAGGAGATGGTGCGCAGGGACAAGAACCACCCCGCCGTCGTCATGTGGTCTGTGGCCAACGAGCCCATGTCCTCCCTCCAGCCCGCGGGTTACTACTTCAAGTGAGTATCCCGGGTCAGGGAGCGAGCACAGGGGGTTCTGCAAAAAGACTTTCCTGCCTGAGGCTCCAAAGTCCCAGGTTCAATTCCCAGTGTCGCCAGAAGCCAGGCTGAGCAATGCTCTGGTTAAAAACACAAACAAACAAAATGGGGGCCCGGGTGGTGGCGCACCTGGTTGAGCGCACATGTTACAGTGCACAAGGAGCCGGGTTCGAGCCCCTGGTTGGAAAGCTTTGCAGGTGGTGAAGCAGTGCTGCAGGTGTCTCTCTGTCTCACACCTCCCCCTCTCTTATTACCCCCTTCCCTCTCGATTTCTGGCTATCTCTAGCCAATAAGTAAAGATACTAAAATAAAAAGTAGGTATCTTCATGTCCCGCCGGACTGGCTCAGGGATGCCAGCACAGCCTTGACCAGCACCCATGTGAGAGTCAGCTTCCTCTCCCACCCGAGATTTGAGGATGACCAGACCTCATCAGTTCAAAGGAACCATATCCTTCCCTGTTTGAATTGTCATTCCAACCCAGTGAGACCCAGGTTTTCCTTTTCAGAGTTAAGTTTTGGATGCATTGCTTACATTGCTTTAAAGAAAAAAAAGTCAGGGCCTGTGATGCAAAGAAGACATGGTTATAAAGTGATATAGGGGACCAGGGAGATAGCATAAGGGTTATTGCAAAAGACATTCACACCTGAGGCTCTGAGGTGTCCCAGGTTCAGTTCCAGACACCACCATAAGCTAGAGCTGAGCAGGGCTTTGGGAAAGAAAAGAAGGTGTGTGTGTGTGTGTGTGTGTGTGTGTAGGTGAAAGGGGAAGCAGGGCTGCAGGTGTCTCTCTCTCCATCTCCCATTTCCCATTTGATTTCTGTCCTATCAAAATAACTCTTTCAGAAGGGCATTTTGAAAAGTGATGCAGAGCTGCACAAGCCTGACTCCCCCAGAAGACCCAGTAGGCGGTCAGAGCTGCACCCAGATGTGAACTCATTCTCGAAGCACAGCTGTATGAGCTGGTGGCAGGGCTGCCACCGCATTCGTGACTGGTGCCATCTGTGCCAGTTTCCGTCTGCGCTGCACATTTCTAAGATGTTGGACCACGCTGGGGAATGTGTCAGACAAAGCAGAGTATGATCTTCCCTCACTTTTATTCATTGAAAAAAAAATTAATTATTGATGATAAAGGGCTTCTGCCTCTCCCCCAGCATTGCAGTGCACAGCAGCGCCACTTGGGGGTTCACTGTCTCTGACACAAGTGAGGACAGGGGCTGCTGCTCCTTGACCTCCTTGTCTTCCTCCTCCTCATCTTCCTCTTCCTCCTCCTTTTTTTTTAAAAAAAAAAATCTATTTATGTTGGATAGAGACAGAGAAATTGGAAGAGGAGGGAGATATATAGAGAGAAGAGACAGAGACACCTTCAGCCCTGCTTCACCACTTATGAAGCTTTCCCCCCTGCAGGTGGGGACCAGGGGTTTGAATCTGGGTCCTTGTGCATTGTAATATGTGCACTTAACCAGGTGCACCATTTCTGTCTCTGGGGCCACTTCTTACAGTCCTGCAAGGACATCTGTGCACCTGCCAGAGGCCGTGGGCCATGGAGTCACACCAGAAGTAGCCAGTGCCCCCTAGTGGCCCTGAGCAGAGCTTCTTCTGCAGTAGCTGCCAGGCTGTGAGAGAGGCATTATCCCACATGAACACGAAAGTATATGGGGCTTGGGGGGCAGTAGCTGTGCCAGTAGACAGAACTTTTGCTGCAAAGGTGAAAGTGGTTAGGCTCCGAGGAATGAATGCCTGAGGCTTTAGATACGCTTTGGTGCGAGGGGGAGAGGGAGATGGCTGAGTTCGGGAGCAGCACAGCCGGGCCAGGTAGGGATAGGTCCACCCGGGCTGGAAACCGCAGTGAGGCCCTGCAGCTTCTCAACCAACAGACGGTCAGCGCGGGTTTGGGACTTGGGGGTGGGGAGTCACAGTGTGGAAAGCGTAGCCTTCTAAGACGAGGAACGCTGGTGGGGGGCGGGGGGGAGAATGAGAAGAAGAAAGAGGATGTGAGGCCAGAGAAACAAAGTGGAATGAGGTAAGCCCACAGGGGAGCCTGGCTGCAGGCCGCTCCCTGCGTCAGATGCTGCTTCTCACCGTCCCTCCCTGAGTAACACGGCTCAGCAGTGAATGCCATTATTTCATTTATTTGTTTTGAATAAAGACAGAAAAATTGAGAGGGGAGAGGGAGAGAGACACCTATAACTTTGCTTCACTGCTCACGCAGCTTCCCCTCTGCAGGTAGGGATTGGGGGCTTGAACCCAGGCCCTGTGCCTTCAGCCAGGTGCACCACCTGGCCTCATATACCGTTATTTTATTTTACTTTTTATTTTATTTCATTTTATCTGTTTATTTTGATAGAGACAGAAATTGAGAGGGAAGGGAGAGAGAGAAAGAGACCTGCAGCCCTGCTTCACCACTTGTGAAGCTTCCCCCCTGCAGGTGTGGACCAGGGGCTTGAACCCAGGCCCTTATGCATTGTAATGTGTTCGATCTACAAGGTGTGCCACCAGCCTTCAATGCCATTATTTTATTTATTGATTGATTGATTGCCTCCAGGGTTATCACTGGGGCTCAGTGCCTGCTCGAATCCACTGCTCCTGGAGGCTGTTTTTTTCCTTTTGTTGCCCTTGTTGATTTTTATAGTTGTTGTGGTTATTATTATTGTTATTGATGTCGATGTTGTTGGACAGGACAGCGAGAAATGGAGAGAGGAGGGGAAGACAGAGAGGGAGAGAGAAAGATAGACACCTGCAGACCTGCTTCACCGCCTGTGAAGCAACTCCCCTGCAGGTGGGGAGCCAGGGGCTAGAACCCGGATCCTTACGCCGGTCCTTGAGCTTATGCCACATGCGCTTAACCCGCTGCACTACCACTTGACCCCCAATTGATTTATTTTTATTTCATCTTAATTGAATTTTGTTTATTTTTTGGCATCAGGGTTATCGCTGGGGCCTGCACAGCTTCAAAGTCCATTCAGTGGCCATTTTGCTTTCCCTCCCAGTGGCTGTTTCCCCCTTTCCTCTAGATATTTATTGGGTGAGAGACAGTAGAGACATAGGGAGAGAATGAGAGAGAGAGAGAAGGACACCTCAGTACTGTTCCACCACTCATCGGCTTTCCCCTGTAGGAGACCCCAGATAGTGGTGCCCTGGGACTCCAAGCCGGGTCCTTGTACATGGTAATATGTGTGCTGTACCAAGCAAGCCACCTTCTGGCTCCCACCTTTTCTTAAGAGAAGCCGTCACTGACTCTCCATCTCAGTTCTGTGGCCCATTATTGTCGCTCAGACCCCTGGGCCTCCAATTTGGTAATCCTGCTGCCATGTCACTGGTGAGGAGCCATTACAGGAATCCTCTGTCCCTGCTGCTCTGAGGAGCGAGGCTGGAGCTGCGCAGGGCTCCCCTGGGTGCCTGGCCCACCCCCCATGGTCTGTCTCCCAGCACGCGCCCCTCAGTGTTTAAATAACGTTCCAGTCTTTTTTCTTTCCGCCACCAAGCCTGTTATTGCTGGCACATACTGCCCACCCAACAGCTCTACCCCACTGCTTTTGTTCCTTTTCTTTTTTCATTTATTTATTTTTAGACAGAAACAGACGAGAGGATGAAAGAGACCACAACATCAAAGCTTCCTTCAGTGAGATGGGGGCCGGGCTTGAACCTGGGCCACACACAGGACAAAGCAGCACACTATCCAAGTGAGCTATTTAATTTTTTTTTTTTAATATTTATTTATTCCCTCTTGTTGCCCATGTTTTATTGTTGTAGTTATTATTGTTGTTATTGATGTTATTGTTGGATAGGACAGAGAGAAATGGAGAGAGGCAGGGAAGACAGAGAAGGGGAGAGAAAGACAGACACCTGCAGACCTGCTTCACCACCTGTGAAGCGACTCCCCTGCAGGTGGGGAGCCGGGGGCTCGAACCGGGATCTTTACACTGGTCTTTGCGCTTTGCACCACGTGCGCTTAACCTGCTGCGCTACCGCCTGACTCCCCCAAGTGAGCTATTTCAGTGGCCATTTTTCTTTCTTTACTGATAGAGAAAGAGAGACGGAGAGGGAGGGCGGGAGTCCCAGGTTCAATCTCCCCACACCACCATAAGCCAGAGCTGAGCAGTGCTCTGGTAAAAAAAAAAAAAAAGAGAAATGGAGAAGGGGAAACAAAGAGAGGTAACTGTAGCCCTGCTTCACCACAGGTGGGCCTCGGGCATGGCAACTTGTGTGTTCTACCAGGTGTACCACCGCCTGGCCAATACTCCATTCCAGCCCATACCCCATCCATCCTGTTTTCAAGAGCTCAGAGACGCAGAGGTTGTTTCTGGGCAGTGCCTATTCACCCTGTGAGGAAGGCCCCTGCCCTGGACATTGGGATTTGGAAATGGATAAAAACCAATTTTAGCGTTTTTTCCCCCCTCTACCAGAGCACTGCTCAGTTCTGGCTCATGGTGATGCTGGGGATTGAACCAGGCCTATATTAGCTTTTAGACTCTAGACCCTGCCTGGCCATCTTATCTACCCTCTGAAGTGGCAACCTGCCAGCCTCTGAATGGCCCACAGTCCCAAGACCCTCTGTGAGGAGGGAGATATGTCTTTCTCCTTTGGGAATACTTCTCCAGGGCAGGCTGAGGGGGGACCCAGGACAGGGGTCCTGCCTGGGGAGTCTGATTTAAGGTTAGAGGACCGTGTACTGTACTTAACTTAAGCCGTCCGTCCCTCAGGGTGGTGAAGAAGACTGAGCTTTTGTTTTTAGTTTGTGTTGGGGGAGGTGTGGGGGGAGGGGACCGCTTCCCGAGACTGATGGCTCCTGTGTGCTCTGCCTCCCACCCCCTGTGGACAGGACGCTGATCGCCCACACCAAGGACCTGGATCCCACTCGGCCTGTGACCTTTGTGACCAACTCCAACTATGAAGCCGACCTAGGGGTGAGCCTAGGGGGTCTCCACACCCCTCCCGCCCTTTAGTCCTGCCTTGGCACTTGCTAACACCAACTTCAGGGAAGAGCCAGGAGTGACCGGGCCCACCATGCCCACAGGTGGCCTGTGAGAGGCCCGCTTACTCACAGGTGGTGTGTGACACCGCAAGTTTGGGCACAGGGACATCTTAATTTATTTGTTAATAATTTTATTGAGGGGTTAATGGTTTACACACATAGGTATGATTTCTCATCTGTGACGGGTGAACCCTCCACCCCACTTCCCCAGAGTCCTTTGCCATGGTGCGATACATCAAACCCAGTCCATGTTCTACTCTGTGTTTTCCCTTTCTGTTCTTGTTTCTCGACTTCCATCTATGAGGGAAATCACTCATCCTTCTCTTTTTGGCTTATCTCACTTAGCACGATTCCTTCAAGCTCCATCCAAGATCAAGTAAAGACTTTATCCTTTTTAACAGCTGAGTAGTAGTCCCATTATCTTAGCTACCCATCTATTGTTGGACACCAAGGTTGCTTCCAAGTTTGGTCTGTTGTAAGTTATGCTGCTATAAACATAGGTGTACAGAGGTTTCTTCAGATGAGTGCATTTGTCTCCTTGGATATATGTCCAGGAAAGGAGGTTTTTTGTTGTTGTTTTGTTTTTACTAGAGCACTATACAGTTCTGGCTTATAGTGATGTGGGGGATTGAACCTGGGACTTCAGAACCTCAGGTATGAAAGTCTATTGCAGAACCATCATGCTGTCTCCCCTTCCCTGCACAGGGAAATTTACTTCATACTCAGTTCATAGTTCTGCTTTCTACACCTTGGTTCACTTTTCTGTACCTCAAGACGCCCCCAGAATGGCAGCAGTTTTTAAAGGAAGGTGCTCAGTGTCATCAGTGGTCAGTGTTTCTTCTGGCTGGTGATCAGAATCACTAAGGGAGGCATTTTGGAGGTATAGGTGTGTGGGTTCTGAAACACTGATGGATGGAATCTATGATGTGAACCTCAGCTCGCACCATGCTCCTCAAGGGCCCAGTGGTGGTGCGTCCAGTTGAGTGTACATGTTACCATGCACGAGTACCTGGGTTCAAGCCCCCAGTCCCTACCTGCGGGAAGGGTGTGTGTGGGGGGTGGGGTGGGGAGGGACACTTCATGAGCAGTGGAGCAGTGCTACAGGTATTTCTCCTCTCTCTGTCTCTCTTTCCCTGTCAATGAAAAAGGAAAAAAAAAAAAAAAAAGGCTGCCGAGTGATAACCCTGGTGCCAGACTAACAACCGAAACTCCTCAGTGTCCACATCACCACTCTTCTGTGGGAAGCCCTGATAGGACCTTCTCGGGCTGCAAATGGAAGGGACAAGCTCACACAGTGATCCAGCCACAGGGCCTCGCTCATGTTCATGGCCATAGCTCTTCTTCAGGAACTTGAGTGGCACTGAAGCTCTGAATCTTGGGAACAAGAATCTGCTCCCTCACTGGAGAACTGAAGGCCAGTGTTTAAGAGACAAAGTGCTACAGGAAGGGAAGCCATCTTTAAAATGATGGATGTGAAGACACTATGTCCAATAATGATCATAAAAACATAGACCTTGTGTGGGGCACAGAGACAGAGCAGGCCGGGATGTTCCTGGAGCCCCTCCTGTGCTCGGGTTGGGTGTGGTGGTGGTAGGGTGGGGACTTCATATGACACTATGGTTGCAGGTCCCCCTCGCCCTGGTGACACTAGAACAGTGTGTCCACCCAAGGCCACCTCCCCTCACTTCCTCTGCCTCTCCCCCCATTTCTGCTATGGTCACATGGGAAAGAGGGGCCTCTGAGAGGAAGTGCAGGTTTGGGAGGTTGACGTCTGTCCAGGCGACTTGAGTGACCAAGCATTTGAGCTCTCCAGTCAGCTGCTCGGACCTGGCTCAGCTACTCTCGGGCCCCGCCTGGCCATCTTATCTACCCTCTGAGGCAAGAGCATGGGACCACCCCAGATTCTCTGTGAAGAGAGAGAGACAACATATTTTTCCTTTGGGAACACTTCTGTGGGGCAAGTGAGGGAGCATCAGGACAGGGGTCCTGCCTAGTGAGGAACAAAACCCATTTGGGATGGGCCCTGGGCTCCACGGAGGCCATTGGTCAAGTGCCCTCAGAGCTTAGCTGCAGCCAGGCTGCGGTGTTGCGCTTGCTCCATGCAGGCCGTGCCTGGATTGTCTTTCCTGTTTATGTGAGCATCACAGTTGTGTTCTGCTTCTCCCACTCACCCTCTCTGCCACGTCCCATGAGTGTGAGTCCTCAGACCCTGGCAGTCTGGTGAGCGCACTCCACTGCCCTCGTCTAGGTGCTGTATGTGGACGTCATCTGTGTGAACAGTTACTACTCCTGGTACCATGACTCTGGGCACCTGGAGGTGATTCAGCTGCAGCTGGCATCCCAGTTTGAGAACTGGTATCGGACCTATCAGAAGCCAATCATTCAGAGCGAGTATGGTGCGGAAACCATTGCTGGGTTTCACCATGTAAGTGATGCAGAAATGCATGTGGCTGTGGCAGCCCAGGAGCTGGTACAGTGGATAAAGCATTGGACTCTCAAACTTGAGGTTCTGAGTTTGATCCTCAGCATCAAGTGGGCCAGAGTCTCCAGTTCTCTCTCTTCCATAAATAAATGTGTATGTATATGTAATTGTGAGACACCAGAGCTCTCCCCTGCCGTAAAAGATGTCCTGTGAGGGTCAGGCGGTAGCCCACTGGGTTAAGCGCACATGGCGTGGACCTGCATAAGGATCCTGGTTCGAGCCCCCGGCTCCCCACCTGTAGGGGTCGCTTCACGAGTGGTGAGGCAGGTCTGCAGGTGTCTATCTTTCTCTCCCCCTCTCCGTCTTCCCCTTCTCTCCATTTCTCTCTGTCCTATTCAACAACAATGACATTAATAACAACAATAATAACAACACCCATAAAAAAACAACAAAGGCAACAAACGGGGAAAAAAAAAGATGTCCTGTTTATTTTAAAAAAATAACTTTATTTTAAGGAGATACACAGAGAGAGACCAGAACACCGCTCAGCTCTGCCTTATGGTGGTGCTAGGGCTTGAACCTGGGACCTCCAAGCCCTTGGGCGTGAAAGTCTTTTGCAGAACCATTATGCTGTTTTCCCACCCCTGTCCTGTTTATTTTGACATGATACTGGAGATGGAACCAAAGCATGTTATATACCACTATGTCACTTCCCCAGTCTAATAATATTATTATTATTATTACCCTCTCAGATAGTGATGTCATTCATTGCCCCAAGCTAGATATACCTCCTTCTTTGCCACTCCTGCTTCCCAGCCCTTCAGGGTCCTCAGTGGCTCCCTACAGGCTTTGAAGGCTGGACTGAACGGGGCTGTTCCTTCTACCTGGAACATGTCAACACCTGTTATAGCCATAGGTCCTTGCTGTGTATGGGTCTCAGCTGAGACGCTCCCTCCTGGCCAAGTCTCCCCGGCTGCCCCATGTGGAGACTTCTGACTTCTGTCTGCCCAGTCTCCAGCTCAGCATTTCACTGTCCCTTCATAACAGCTATGTTTGTTTGTTCGTTTGTTTTTACATAAAGAGGCAGAGAAAGAAAGACCACAGCACCGAAGCTTCCTTCAATGCAGTGGGGGCCGGGCTTGAACCTGGATCACAGAGCAAAGCAGCGCACTACCCAAGTAAACTATTTCACTGGGGCCTTGAACCTGGCTCCTTGCGCATTCTAACTTGTGCGCTCAACTGGGTTTGCCACTGCCCCTCCCCCCATTAAGACTTGAGTTTTTAAATTGTCATCTTAAGACATCTTTACTTTCAGTGTAATCCTGCTTTAAGATGGCACAGTGACCAGGGTGCTGGACCTGCAAATACAAGTTCCTGAGTTTGATCCCCAGCATCGCATGTACCAGAGTCATGCTCTGGCTTTTTCTTCTCTCCTGTTTCTCTCTCTCCTATAAATCAGTCTAACAAAAGAAACTCGTTGAAGGCTGGTGAAATAGCTCACTTGGGTAGTGTGCTGCTTTGCCGTGCGCATGCCCCAGGTCCAAGCCTAGTTTGATTCTGACACTGTGGTCTCTTCCACTCTGCCTTCTCTGACTCTGTTGAGAGATTAGCTGAGACCCTGGAGGTGGTGCAGCAGGTCAGTGTTGGACTCCAGGCATGAGTTCCAGAGTTTGATCCCTAGCATCGCGTGTACCAGAGTGCTGCCCTGGTTCTCCCTCCCTCTTTCTCATCAGTGTCAATAAATAAATCTTAAAAACAAACAAACAAAAATGGTTTACTGCACCAAAGTAAAAGACTCTGGGGGTTGGGGGAAGGAGTTCAGGTCCTGGAACAGGATGACAGAGGACCTAGTGGGGGTTGTATTGTTCTGTGGAAAACTGGGAAATGTTATGCATGTACAAACTATTGCATTTACTGTCGAGTGTAAAATATTAATCCCCCGATAAAGAAATTAAAAAAAAATCCAACCAAAAAAAAAAAAAGCCTGTGACTGGGCTATGTCACCTTTTCCTGAAACCTGTGAAGGGGATTGGAAATAATGCTTTGCAGTTTCAGGTAATGATTCCAAATAAATATATTTTTTTGGGGGGGTTGAGGGGGAAAGAGGGAAGAATAGGATAAGGCAATTACAAATTATGTTTAGAAATGAAGCAGTTGGGCTGGGGAGATAGCATAATGGTTCTGCAGAAAGCCTTTCATGCCCAAAGAACCAAAGGTCCTAAGTTCAACCCCCAGCCAAAGTCAGTGCTCTGAGGGGGAAAAAAAAATGAATTTTTGTTCCTAATGCTATTTCTTTTCTTTTTTTTCTCCTTTTTTTTTTTACCAGAGCACTGACCAACTCTAGCTTATGGTGGTGCAGGGGATTGAACCTGGGACTTTGGAGCTCAGATCTTTGCATAACCATTATGCTATCTACCCCCGCCCTTAATGCTGATTTTCTTTTTTTATATATATATGTTTATTTTATTTAATTTATTTATTCCCTTTTGTTGCCCTTGTTGTTTTATTGTTGTAGTTATTATTGTTGTTGTTGTTGGATAGGACAGAGAGAAATGGAGAGAGGGAGGGGAAGACAGAGAGGAGGAGAGAAAGATAGACACCTGCAGTCCTGCTTCACTGCCTGTGAAGCGACTCCCCTGCAGGTGGGGAGCCGGGTTTCAAACCGGGATCCTTATGCCGGTCCTTGCGCTTTGCGTCACCTGCGCTTAGCCCGCTGCACTACAGCCCGACTCCCTAATGCTGATTTTCTACACAAGCACAGGGAGTTCTATGGTTACTACCACTCACTGTGAGGACACAGACTTTGATCACCACCAGGCAGCTCCTTGATCTAACACTTTCAATGCTGCTGGTTCAGACTCTTAAGAATCACTCTGCCCTGAACCCCCAGGATCCGCCACTCATGTTCACCGAGGAATACCAGAAGGACGTGCTGGAGCAGTACCACTTGATCCTGGATCAGAAGCGCAAAGAGTACGTGGTTGGGGAGCTCATCTGGAATTTCGCTGATTTTATGACTGACCAGAGTAAGTTGCCATCTGGCTTATGGGGCTCCAGTGGTTTCTCACCTTCTCCAGGTTGGCGTTTTAATTCAGGACGTTGGGTTGTGAGGGAATAAGGGGAAAAGCGGCTCTGATCAATCAACTATGTGGAGACTTTACTCCAAGAACTTGAGGGTAGGAAGCAGTAGTCTTCCTGCTACCCAAATCACTTTGTGGAGGGAGGAAAGGAAGGAAGGAGGGAGAAAGGGGCCAGGTGGTGGTACACCTGGTAGAGCACACTCTGTCATGTGCAAGGACCCAGGTTCAAGCCTCCGGTCCCCACTTGCAGAGTGGTGAAGCAGTGCTGCAGGTGTGTCCCTCTCAGTTTTTCTGTTCTATCAAATTAAAAAAGAGAGAGAGAAAAAAATTATTTTGAGAGACGGACCACAGCATTGCTTGGCTCAGGTTTATAATGGTACAGGGATTGAACCTGGGACCACTGGTCTCAGGCATACAAATCCTGTGCTCTAGTACACTGAGCTATCTCCCTGGCCTGAACAAAGCCAGGACACCTATTATGAAACCCACCTGCCATCCAGGGTGTTTTTCAGGAGCTGCTAATCTTACCCGCCTAGCCACGCAGAGCTGTGTGTTCTCACTCCCTCCCTAGGTTGCAAAGTTTACAGTCTTAAGAATCTCTAATAGGAACAGGTGTATAAAGAGGGAAACGTGGATCTGGAACTTAACTGAAATAGCCCTCACACATCCCCGCTTGAGAGAGAGCACTGATCAGATCCTCTTTGAAGATTTAAAGTGACACCCAAAACAGCTTGAAGCTTAGCTATAGTCAGTGAATCTGCTTTATAGACGTGAGTAATAAAAAGATGGGAATAGCTTTAACTTCTTAGGCATAATGAGCAAATCTATCCACAAATAAATCCAATGCGAGGTCCAGACAAAAGATATTTGTGTCTTAGACAGCAGTCTCTCCCTTTTCTTGTTTTATTTTATTATATTTGCATTCAGGGTTATTGCTGGGGCTTGGTCCCTGTGCTACAAATCTGCTGCTCCTGGAGGCCATTTTTTTTTTCCACTTTGTTGTTATTGCTGTTGTTGGATAGGACAGAGAGAAATGGAGAGAGGAGGGGAAGACAGAGAGGAGAGAAAGATAAGACACCTGCAGACCTGCTTCACCGCCTGTGAAGTGACTCCCCTGCAGGTGGGGAGGCAGGGGCTTGAGCCAGGATCCTTAAGCCAGTCCTTGCACTTCGTGCCATGTGCGTTTAACCCACTGTACTACTGCCCAGCACCCGTTCTTTTATTTCTACTTATTATGATTTTATTTTTTGGCACAAGGGTTATTACTGGGGTTGGTGCCTGCACGACAAAACCACCACTCCTGGCAGCCTCCCCCCACTCCCACCCCACCCCCCACCCAGCCCCTCTCAATCTTTAAAAAGAAATCAGCTGTTTGACTGTAGGCAAGTCACCTAACCTTTTCTTATGCCTGTGAAGGGGAGGGAACGAGGGTTTGCAGGTTGAAGTAAGGATTCTGACTAAAGTGCTTCTCTCTGCCCATCAATCTGCTTATTATGGAGAACATTATTGTCTTGGATTTCTTGAAAAGACCTATTTTCCATAAGCAGAAACTGTTCTTTTTAGAATTTTCTTTTCTTGCCAGTTTTTTTTTTTATCCTTTATTTATTGAAGAGACAGACAGAAATTGAGAGAGGAGGGGGTAACACAGAGGGAGAGAAAACACCTGAAGCCCTGCTTCACCACTTGTGAAGCTTTCCCCCTGCAGAAGGGGACCAGGGGCTTGAACCTGGGTCCTTGTAACATGTGCACTCTACCAGGTGCACCACCACCCAGCCCCTCTGCAAGCTGCTTCACTAGGACGTGCAGGACACAGCCCTCCTACTTTGGCCAGATTTGCTTCTGTTCAGCTTCAGCTCCAGCTGGCCAGCTGCCAGCCATAGGGGCCCAGCTAGAAGCTGGACCTAGGGGACTCTCCAAACGAAAGTCAAAACCCCACCTGGGCACCTCTGACTGAATTAGTGTCCACTAGAGGTGCAGTCTCCTGAGAGGTCCGGGAGTCATCCTTCTAGTTCAGCATTTAAACCATTATTTTTTGCAAGTAAGCAATCATTTTGGGTTTCCTCCCTACCAGAGGAAAATGAGTACCATTTGTGGCCTGGGTGGCTGGGCAGTGGATCAAAGCATTGCACTCTTTAAGAATAAGGCTTCCTCTGGTTCTCTCCTCCTCTTCCTCTCTCTCTTAATCAGTACCAAGTCGGTGAAGTGTTTTGGGAAGTGGTAGCATTTTTATCTTTAACCCATGAAGTGGCTACTTTAGACCCAGTAACATACACTATATAAGACCACATTTCTGTTTGAGTGTTCAGCTTGGCTCCAGGGTGCGTTTCTGTTTGGCCCACTAGAAGTCACCTGGCCCACTTCTGTTTTTTTTTTTTTTTTTTTTTGCCTCCAAGGTTATTGCTGGGGCTCGGTGCCTGCACCACGAATCCACTGCTCCCTTTTGTTGCCCTTGTTGTTCATATTATTGTCAATGCTGTTACTGTTGTTGGATAGGACAGAGAGAAATGGAGAGAGGAGGGGAAGACAGAGAGGAGGAGAGAAGATAAACACCTGCAGACCTGCTTCACCGCTTGTGAAGCGACTCCCCTGCAGATGGGGAGTGGGGGCTCGAACCGGAATCTTTACACTGCTCCTTGTGCTTTGCGCCATGTGCGCTAAACCCTTCTGCTTTGTTTTTTAGCCATATACAGAGTCCTAGGAAATAAAAAGGGGATCTTCACTCGCCAGAGGCAGCCAAAAAGTGCTGCGTTCCTCTTGCGTGACAGATACTGGAAACTTGCCAATGAATCCGCGTATCATCAGTCAGTTGTAAAGTCACAGTGTTTGGAAAACAGCCTGTTTACATTGTAAAGCCAGAACTCTCTCTGCTTTAAGCCCATTCTGCAGCCCCTCTTCAAGTAAGAGGGTTTCCACAGCGCACAGAGCAAGTGCTTCCTGGACTGTGTGAGAGACTGGAAAGTTCCTGGTCTGGATAGTGTAGTGATCTGTGAGAAGGGAACACTGAGGTGGAAATAAAAGCTTTTGTAGTCTGGAAATAAAGAGTTGGCTTCAGAGCAAACCATTCATAAGCGGAGTGATCTGTCCTGCCAAAAGGCATCTGAAATCATTTTCCTGTGTCAGGCTGTTTTCATAGCAGTTACTGTGCATGGATTCCTAAGAAGTGTTTGCCTCAATACTCCCACCAAACTCAACTCTGCGCAGGCCCAGACCAGGTAAGCCTTGATCCAGTGAGTCAGCGTGAAGGACAATGGCTAAGTTCCACACGAGCCTAACTCCCACCAAACTTAGAGAAAGTGGGTTTTGTGCTGGACCCCAGTCTTCACAAACTGCAAATAAGCATAAGAAAGGTGAGCATTGGGTGGGGGGTAGATAGCATAGTGGTTAAGACTCTCATGCCTGAGGCTCTCCAAAGTCCCAGGTTCAATCCCCAACACTACCACCAGCCACCAGTTGAGCAGTGCTCTGGTTTAGCCTCTATCATAGTCCAGCAGAAAAGGCCATCAGCCTGATCATAAACAATCCCACTCAACGTGATGACACCTAAGTCAGGGTGACACACAAGCCTTCCAGGCCTTTGTCCCCTCTAAGCACCACTGTCTGCCCTGCTCCCAGAGGATGGCCTGTCTTCAAGAACTATCTTCTTCTGCAGGTTTTTTTTTTTTTTTTTTCTATTAAAGTCAGTAAACCATACCACCCCTAAGATTTTGGTATTCATCAATCCTGGTTTTAAGTCAAAGGAATGCTTTGGAAAAAAATGTTCCTTTTGGTGTCAAGTGGAAGACCATGAACCCAGAGCTCTGTCAGACAAAACTTGATTCACTTTACTTCTGGCTGGTCCTACATATACCAAGCCCCTCCCCGCCAACTTTCCAGACTCTCTGAAAAAGATAATAAAGATAATCCAACATTATTTTAGTATGTGTCTATAGACTACTTTATAAGAAAAGGTAGTTGGTTCAAACACTAAGCTTTCCAGAGGTTTTGTGTTTCTTTTGTCACCACTCAAGTTCTTCAAATCAAGTTTTGTGCCCTTCTTTATGTAAAGGAGTAACAGGTAAAAAACACCTTACATGACAAAAAGTTTTAAAAACACACCTCGAAACATTTTATAAATCAGGGAAGTTAGGGGTGCAGTCCATTTCATAGGTCCGAAGGTTCTATTCAATAAAATATAGCCAGGGAGTTGGGCAGTAGCACGTGGCGCAGACACAAGGACCGGCATAAGGATCCTGGTTCAAGCCCCCGGCTCCCCACCTGCAGGGGAGTCGCTTCACAGGCAGTGAAGCAGATCTGCAGGTGTCTGTCTTTCTCTCCCCCTCTGTCTTCCCCTCCTCTCTCCATTTCTCTCTGTCCTACCCAACAATGAACGACATCAACATCAATAACAATAATAACCACAACAAGGCTACAACAACAAGCAAGGGCAACAAAAGGGGGGGGAATACAGCTAAACCATTTCAAAAGGATCCCTCTTTCTTGCAAATGTAACCTTCTTAGAAGACCAAGTGGCATATCCATGTGCTAAAGTAAAGCTGTGGAAAAACAGCTGATTTATACATTATACCCAGAGACAGAACTATATATTATCTCTTCATGAATTCTTATCATCAAACACCAGGAGTTTCAGAGAACTACAGTTCCAAACTCTGCATCTTTTATGTTGCATATTTAAGAGGACAAGAATCTCAGTTCATCTGCAGAAATGAGGTTACCGTATCAATTCCAAAAAGTCTGGACTAGGGAGATAGCGTAATAGTTCTGTAAAAGATTGCCATGTCTGAGGCTCTGAGGTCCCAGGTTCGATCTCCAGCACACCATAAACTAGCTGTGCAGTGCTTTGGCATCTCTCATTAAAAAATGAAATGTAGGGGCCAGGTGGCGACGTACCTGGTTAAGGACGTAAGCTGCAGCGCACAGAGCTGCGGGTTCGAGCCCCTGGTCCCCAGCTGCAGGGAGAAGCTTCACGAGCGGTGGAGCAGGGCCGCAGGTGTCTCTCTCCCTCTCTGTCTCCCCTCCCCTCTCAACTCCTCTCTGTTTCTGTAAAATAGTAAATAAAGCATTTAAATAAAATAAAAATGAAACATTTAAATATTTTTTAACGGGAAAAGTGATTTTCAGATGCTCTTGAAATATATGACACTACAGTGGTGCGGGAGATGGTACAGTGGATAAAGCATTGGACTTAAGCATGGGGTCCTGAGTTCGATCCCCAACAGCACATGTACCAAAGTGATGTCTAGTTTTTTCTCTCTCCTCCTACCTTCCTAATAAATAAATTAAAAATCTTTAATATAAATGCCACTACAGCAGAAGAATGATGGCAGCACGACGCCCACAGGTAACATCTACATTTATTTTATACCAAAAAGTTATGTGGAACAAATAAACATTCTTACATATTTACATTTTTCTTTGTTTTATTTTACCAGTCAGCAAAACTGCGTCCTAATTTTCTGATAACGAGTTTCTCTCCAGTAAAGGGGCAACCTGCCCAGTGAACTCCATTTGAAATGAATGTTCCTCTGGAGCTAAGAGCACTAGTGACAGACACTTCTGATGGGACATACGATACAGACCATGTACCTGATACTTGGGCCATGCTTAATACAAGTGTATAGCAATATTTCACCTTTTCTGGGCCAATTTGTCAGGGAAATAAAAAATGCTTAGCCAAGCTCTCCACCCTTCCTTCCTTGTATTTAGTTGAAAGGTAGTTCTCATGGATAAGGGGTCCAAAGTGTCACCTAAAATGTCTGAATAGAAAGGATTGCATCAACACTTGTAGTTGAAGGGGGCAGAAGAGATACATAAAGGTTGTAACCTGGGTATTCCTCCCTAGACAGGTTACTAAAAAGTGAGAGTGAATTTCTTGTTGGCATTTTGTCTAATACTGACCTTAGAGACAAAAACTGTCAGCATCCACTGGGTTCAAACAGTGGCAAATAACTGCTGAAGGTAACTACAGCTTTGCTGGTCATCTTGACAATAAATGTAGATCAACTGTAAGCAAACTAAGAGCCAACAATCAACTGAATTTCAGTGCCATCCTGATCCTAGCTCAGACTGTCAAGGATCTCTAGAATCAAATGTCAGACTTTTGTCTATTTGTATGGGAGTAGCTGATGCTTTCAACACTTATCGTGGATTTAAAGAGAAGTTACATATATCGAGTAAAAGTGGTTTCTGGCACACAGCTAGTTAGACCTGAGTTGTTTTACTGGAAGTTCACCCTCTACTAACTGCAATGAGAAACCAAATGAGATCCTCCAAGCCACCTAGGTTCCCTAGATTCTGTCGCCTGACCACAACTTCTCATTTCTTCAAGTGATATTTAGTATAACTATCAAGTAAAGAAGGTTTCACTTGCTACAGATCATGTTAAAAAACAAGAGGCATGGGATCATTGCTAAAAACAAAAAATTCATTTCCCCTTCAATCAGTTCTTCAATTTTACTATTCCTCTAAAGTAGTCATAATAATCCACAAATTTTAAAAACATGATCACTCTCCCTCTTCTGGGATGGAACGTAGAGGGAAGCCGAAATTCCTCCAGGCAAAATGATCAAATCACAGCCACTAGGGTTCTATTGCTTTCAGAGATATTGGCATCACAATGCTGCATCATCATCATCATCATCATCATCATCATCATCGTCATCATCATCATTTCCGGGCAACACATGTTCGTCATTCAGTGAGGAGAAAGGATATTATTCTACTGGGGTCACAGGAATGTGGCAGAAATTCTTATACAAATCAAAACTGGTGTTCTCCCCAAGGCTTAGGAGAAGCAAAGGAAAAACCAGAAGAGTCTTTTACATTTCCTTGAGTAAGAGTTGAAGACATCTGCAAGAATGCAACATCAGGACAAGCTTTAACTACACTCTGCTGAGTTACACAGAGTCTGATGCGAACCCAGTATAAACTGGAACATGAGGGACTAGTTTCGCACAGCTGGTGTTACATACAAACCACAGACGTGTTCACCGTTAAGCTATTCCCATTCTACCTTAGGAAAGAGGAGCACTAAACTGCTTGGAACAACTGGTAGCACTGCTACAAGATGGTCTCACTGTTTTTCCATAAACACCAGCCATCCTATTAATGCTTTCTAGAGTTCTCTTAACTATAGAAAGAAGAATACATACATAATAAAACAAGCACTGAAATATTCACATTCATGGGAAAACATAACTCTTAATGGAATCTGAATTAAGCTATCTTTTACAAAACTGGTTAAAAGTTCATTACAATCAAATGTTCCATCTGTCTTGGACCAGAAGAACATTGCATCAATTATGACAGTTGGAAACTGAACAATTGCTGACTCGACGTGTTATGGTTTACAAAGCAGAGCCTGTACCCTCCCTTCAAAAAGAAGGCAAATGAAGTATTCAAATGACCAGACTTTGTTCTTTTTAAAAAACATAATAGTTAATTGAATCGGAAGCAAAACACTGCTACTACTTTCTCAGTCATGGAAAAAAGGATGGTACAGACCTTTCTCCAGAATGCATTAAGAAAGGAAGGAAGGACACTTCTGCCCAAGTTCAACGCACAAAATATTTGGTTTGAGGTTTAAGACAGAAGGCACTTTGGACATTCTGATGGAAGATGCTGACTGTGGAAACAAACTGCCGCCATTTCATTTGGCTTTAGTCTAATCACTTGAAATGCTGCTCTCGTGTGATTATTAGAGCACTCGTGTGTGGCTGCTGCATTCCATCTTCAGAGCTTTATTTCCACTGGGACTCCTCTTCCCGATCATGCAAATTGAGCAGTGTGTCAGCCCTAAAGTTGAGAAATTCATCTATGACTTGAAAAGAAACTAGATATCGGGTTAGTTAGCACAGAAAGAAACAGGGAAAAGCCATGAAGAGCTACCCGAGAGCAACCCTACTCTGAAGCAACTAGCTTCAAACCGGTGATTTCAAAGTCCTAACACTGTTTGGTTGATGGGCACCAATGTCAAGGAAAAAAAGTATATATATATATTTGCATGAAAATGCAATTGCTATAAGAGACATTACCTAAAAATGCCATCTTAGTATTTCCAGCTTTTCTCCGAGAAATGTCATTTCCTCATCTCTCAAGTTCTTAAGGTCTGGTGGTCACACTCTGGTTATAATTGATCCAGTTTTATGACTAGGCACAAGCTTGATTTTTATGTCCAAATTTCGTTTCCTTTCAGAGGAGATGAAAGGGAACCAGCCACAAGGTTATCCTCACTGCTAATGCCAGACTGACAGCTGTCAGTACTTTTCACAAGATGCTTTGAATGGACCCACTGGTTTCACTGTTTCTTCCACCAGTGTTGAGCTGACAAGTCTTCATCGCTACACTTCAACTAAACTGTACAATAAGTTCTGCAGGGATGGATCCAATATTTCTACCTTTATTTACAAATATCACTGAAATGGATTCTAGTTGAATCTACAAGTTTAAACCCATCAGCTAAAAACATATTACATATTGTAAACATGGCAATATTTAATACAGTATCTATTCTAAAATAGTTTCATGTCATGATCACATTTTGTTATACCTGAAATTTAATTTATAAACATTAGAGAATTACTAGCAATGGTTGCTCACTTTACAATTAAGGGCCGGGGGCTAGGGCTACATTTTATTATTTCAGAAACATCTCCAAAGTAAAGTTAAAGCTTGTCTTTGATTGGCTCAGCATATCCTTGTTTGTGTGTTGGTTTCCATATTTAAAATGAAGATTGACACAGAAGATAGGGCCCCTTCTAATTCACAGGAATTTTAAAAAATCAGTTTAAGATTCTCAGGGGGGAAAATGTCTGTTGTGAAGAATTAAAAAAAAAAAGTTTCAAAATAAACTTAATGGAAAAAGGGATCTCAGACTGTCAGTTAAGAGTCCGTAAGGTTGTCAGTCCTGCTTGGGCGGTAGTTGCCGTTTCCAGGCCTCGTTCAAGTAAACTAGTCGTTTGTAGTTGATGATAAGAAGAATGAAGTTCAGCACGTATGTGATGATGCAGATGATGCAAAACTCCTTCAGCACAAAGTACAGAATGTAGGCCAGGTACAAGGAGCCTACTACAGACACGATGGAGGAGGTCATGAGGATTAAAGCTGCAACTGCACTTGCTGTCATGCCTGCAAGAGAAGGACACAGGGCTCAGTCACATCTTGACCCCGGTGAGAAAACTTCCGGGTCAAATAGTAGCATCTCGTCACTGACTGCAGTGCTGGGATCCCAATCTCCCAGCTACAGACTGAAATCTGAACGCACTATGAAGAGACTATTGGTCTGTTTTTACTAAGGTTCTGCAGGTTGACCCTGCATGTAAGATACCAGTTTCACAGTTACAATATCTATGACTTATCAAAATTCTAAGACACACAGGAAACATATGCAATCTTACACTCACACTATGTTGTGAAGCTGATTTGGAAAAGGGAGGGTCCCATCTCTCCTGACAAGAGAACCCAAGGACCCAAGCTGCTTCCAAGCAGGACACCTTTGCTTACCTTTCCCTATTTTTTCCACCATCTGTGCAAAATACAACTGGTTTGCCTGTGTTCAGATCAAGTCAATCGAAAATCCATAGAAAGGGGAGGGAGGGACAGCATAATGGTTGTACAAAGAGATTCTCACGCCTGAGTCTCCAAAGTTCCAGGGTCAATCATCCTGCTACCCCCATAAGCCACAGCTGAGCAGTGTGCTCTGCTTAAAAAATAATAATAATAATATCTCCATCCACTTAATCTCTTCTTAGGCCCCTCTCTCCTCTCTGTCACCAGCCACGCGTGTTTGTACTCAGGGGTGATTTACTGGGTTTCTGTGGTCATTCTAGTCCTGTCTTGTTTCGGTCCGGGTGGTCTCCTTTGGTATTCCTAGTTCTAATATCTCCATCCAGAGGAGATGATTATACCAACATGTTGCAAAATAAGGGAATAAAAAAAATGTGTTTTCTTCCCTTCAGAGAAAGTTCACCATAGAGAACAGGGAAGCCACAGTGACTATCCAGCCGCTGGTGGGTCTAACCACGATCAAAAAAGGTGATACTGTGTCCTTTGGAACAAAAATGGATGGAACTGGAGGTGCTAATACTTAGTGAAATAAGTAGAGATAAAAGACAACTATCAGATATAGTTGTCATCTATGGAATCTAGAGATCTGATTTACATGAACTTGCCAAAAAAGGGGGGGTGGAGTCCAAACAAGACAGAAGCAAGCAAACTGTTTTCTGAGACTTATGAGAACTACGGTGGTCATCTTTGGGTGGGAGAACTTTGGTGGTGGGTGTGATGTGGACTATACACTGTCATCTAACAATCTGGTAGCCTACGATTAATCACAAATAAACAAAATAAATACGCATTTTAAAAATTTTGCATAAGAAAATAGCAGAATTAAGGGAGCGGAGAGATGGCTCACCTGGTGAAACACATATTTCACCAAGCAAGAGGACCCATGTTCGAGCCCCTGGTCAGCATATGGGAGCTCCAAGCAAAGAAAAAAATCCAAACAAAGCAGAAGCAAGCAAACTGTAAGACTGGTGAGAACATACATGGTGGTTCTCTTTGGGAGGTTGGACGGTGGGGACACAGAACTCTGGTGGTGGGTGTGGCGTGGAGCTCGACATTGTCATCTTAAACTCTTGTAACAAACTATTAACAAAAATTATTTTAAAATAATAGTGTATATAATGAAACCAACAGGCTAAATAATATGTCTCACCTCTAGCTTCAAAAATTTAGTGAGAACAGTGACTCTGGGCTGTCAAGAAAGCTCACCTGGGAAGGTGCCTACTTTGCCCTGTGTGGGGACCAGGTCGCATCTGGCCCCTGCTGCTCTGGGGAAGCCTGGGTGCTGTGGAGTCTTTCTCTCTCCCCTTTCCCTTTCTGTGTGAATGAATCAGCCTGGAGAAGTAAAGCCCCAGTGACGGGGTGGGGGATGGGGTGCTTAATTTGGGCTTTTAATTTTTTAAAAAATATTTATTTATTTCCTTTTGTTGCCCTTGTTTCCATTGTTGTTGTAGTTATTGTTGTTGATGAGGTTGTTGTTCTTGTTGGATAGGACAGAGAGAAATGGAGAGAGATGGGGAAGACAGAGAGGGGGAGAGAAAGAGAGACACCTGCAGACCTGCTTCACCGCCTGTGAAGCGACTCCCCTGCAGGTGAGGAGCCGGGGGCTCGAACCGGGATCCTTACACTGGTCCTTGCGCTCTGCACCATGAGCGCTTAAGCCGCTGCGCTACCGCCTGACTCCCTGGGCTTTTAATTTGCATTCTTCTTTAGAAATACCAAACAGTCACCCATCCCAAGATCCTTTTCTATGCACTGTCATTTGTCCGTGTGTACACACAGACACGCACACGATCCCATACCTGTTACACATTATTAGCTTTTCTTCACTAAACTATGTCTTGATCTTTCTAGAATATCCATATGCACTTACTTTTCAGAGTATTTTCTAGTCTGGATGTAACCTAGTTTACTCAACCATTTCATTTTGTTAAACTACCTCTAAGTTTTGCTCTTTTAGACTGTACTGCTTTGATGTCCTTTTGTGTAATTTTGTATTTCTCTGGGAAAAATATACAGCAGTGGAACTAGGCCCACTTGACAGAAATATCTAAATAAATTTTTATTTACAAATTGTCTTACAATAAATCAGCATCAGGTGAACAAAGGAGCTTAGAAGAGGTGTCAGATAATTGTCTAAAATATAAATACACATATGGTCTGTGAGATCTTAAGTTCATTTTCCTGGCATTATGTGTCCTAAAGTGATGTTCTGGTTATCTCTCTCTCCCTTCCTTTCTTATTTTCTCTCATGTAAATAAACAAATCTTTTACAAATAGTAACTTAGAATAGAAGGGTGAAAAGGATACATTTTATTCTTAAAGTATAAAGCCCTTTGTGCAGTCAAAATACAAAATTGAAATAAAAGACTGGGCAAGGTGTAACAGATAAGTTATTTTCTGGCTCTTAACTAAATCTACTAAAGTATAGTGAAATTAAAGACAATGCTACTTGGATGTAACCATAAAATAAAAATGTATGGAAAACAATTTCCTTTTTTAAAAAAAAGATCTGCTTATTTAACTTATTAATAGTAGGGTGAGAGAAAGAGACAGACGTCGGGGGGTGGGGGGCAGCCTGAGAGCCTAATTCTGACAAGCGGGGTGCCTGGGATTAACTCCGGAACCACATGTTTGACAGCTGGATGTTTTATCCACCGTGCCACTTCCTGAGCTGATCTTTTAAAAGATTTAGTTATCAATAAGAAAGAGAGAACCATGGGGTTCTGGTGGTGGGAACTGTGTGGAAATGTACCCCTCTTATCCTACAGTCTTGCCAACATTTCCATTTTATAAATAAAAAATGTTAAAAAAAAAAAAAAAAAAAAGGGAAAGAAAAGAACTAGGGCCCAGGCACCTGGTAGACAGCACACGCTACAGTGCACAAGGACCCAGGTTCAAGCCCCTGGTGGCCCCACCTGTGGGGGAAAGTTTCACAAGCAGTGAACGCAGCGCTGTAGGTGTCTCTCTGTCTCCATCTCTATGTACCCCCTTCTCCCCTCTCAATTTGTCTCTACCCAATAAATGAATAAGATAATAAAGAGAGAGAGAAGGAACTAGAACCTCACTGTGTGGCATATGCAGTATCAGGGCTTGAACTTGGTACCTTGCACCAGAGGAGTCAAGACTATCCACCATGCCACCTCCTGGGTCACAGAAGACATTTTTTAACCTGAAGATGGATGAAGCTAGAGGGAAATTTGACCACGGAGGGGAAAACAAGTTGGGAGATGAAGATCTTTGGGGGTACTCAGGAGGGGGCCTGCACTGCCAAATGCGGAAACCAGCCGGCTCTGTGGCCCCATGGGAAGCTTCAGTGCCGGGATAGCTTTCTGTTTCTTTCAAAGGGGTCGGCCTAAGGCAGCAATGCCCAGATAATACAATCAACCTGTTTTCTACAACAGGATACTTACCAAGTAATAGCTGTAGTATATAAAATATAAGTCCAAAGACACTGTTCGGCTGATTTAATACACCATCCTTTCCAAAAATGGAACCCAAAAGACCAAATCCTCGACCCCATCTGTAAAGCAAGGAAAATCAGTCAGTCATCTAGATCTGCATTTCCTTGCTTTTTTTTTTTAAATGCAAAACTTTCTGAGAGTGTTGTGCCAGTATACCCACCCCATTCTCTAAGTTGCTACTTTCTACATATCCTCTTTTCTGAAGGCATAAGACAAAGGCTTCTTTTTCCCAGATGGCATTACTCACTGCAGAGAAAGGGCTCTCTTAATGGGAGGCACGGTCTCTCAGCAGTGGTACCACTGACACTCACGCCCACCATTCATCCATCCACTGTGCCGTGGCTGTTCAGTGTTTCTTGCAGGGTTTAGCGTTGTGCTGAGTTTCCCTCCACTATAAGTTAGTGTCACACACTCCCCTTCCCACACTGTGACCACAAGAAACATCTTCAGCCAATGCCAGAGATCCCCTGGGAACAAAACCACCCGCTTTTGAAAGTGTCTGACACTCGCTGTTCTCATTCAAAGTATGCAGACTGAAACTTTTTTTCCCCTGACAAATTTCACCAGAATCTGCATAGGAAACACCTCAGATGAAGGACAATTTCAGGTGTTCTAGGCCTTTCCTGGAATCACATCTAAAGAGCGAAAAACAGGGAGTCGGGCGGTAGCACAGCAGGTTAAGCGCAGGTGGGGAGACAGCATAATAGCTATGCAAACAGATTCTTATGCCTGAAGCTCCCAGGTTCAACCCCCCAGCCCCCACCAACACTATATGCCAGAGCTGAGTAGTACACTGGTAAAACAAAACAAAACATGAAAGAGAGAGAATGAAAGAGATCACAGTACTAAAACTTCCTTCAATGCTGTGGGCGCTGGGCTTGAACCTGGGTTGCACACATGGCAAAGCAGTGCAATATCCAAGAATACTATTTTGCTGGCCCTGGTGATTTTTTTTTTTAATTCATTTACTATTGGGTAGAGACAGAAACTGGGAGGGGATCGGGGAGATGCAGAGATACCTGCAGACCTGCTTCACCACTCATGAAGCCTTCTCCATGCCGGTGGGGACCAGGGGTTAGAACCTAGGTCCTTGTGCACTGTCATGTGTGCACTTAACCAGGTTCACTACTGCCTGGCCTCTGCCCTGGCGATTTTTTTTTTTCTTCCAGGATTACTGCTGGGGCTTGGTGCCTGTACTATAAATCGACTGCTCCTGGCGGCCAACTTTCCCATTTTTGTTGCCCTTGTTGTTGTTGGACAGGACAGAGAGAAATCGAGAGAGGAGGGGAAGACAGAGAGGGGAAGTGAAAGACACCTGCAGACCTGCTTGTGAAGCGACTCCCCTGCAGGTGGGGAGCTGGGGGCTTGAAGTGGGATCCCTGCTTCATGCCATGTGCTCTTAACCCAGTGCACTACCCGCATCTAATACATAAATCTTTTTTTTTTATATTTATTTTATTTATTTATTCCCTTTGTTGTTTTATTGTTGTGGTTATTATTGTTGTTGTTATTGATGTCGTCATGGAGAGAGGAGGGGAAGACAGAGAGGGGGAGAGAAAGATAGACACCTGCAGACCTGCTTCACCGCCTGTGAAGCGACTCCCCTGCAGGTGGGGAGCCGGGGCTCAAACCGGGATCCTTATGCCGGTCCTTGTGCTTTGCGCCACCTGCGCTTAACCTGCTGTGCTACAGCCCGACTCCCTAATACATAAATCTTGACTGTAACTTTGGGAAATGAGCACATACCTGACTGACCTAAAGTCCAACACCATATAGAGGGGCTCCGCTTTCCAGACTCAATCCCGACTCCTTCCCATCCAGAAGCAAGAAGCTGGTTTGGTTAGCTTGTAGGAATCCACTACCCAAACCAGAGTTTGCTCATGCTATCTATTAATATGTTCTTTCTGCTACCTCACATTCAGTTATAAAAGGCAATGACTACTACAGAGCTTTGACTTCCTGATAATTACAACAGTTAACACAGTTGATTCAACTAAAAGGTGATGTGATTATAACAGTCAAGAGAATTGACTGGCATTACATAAGGTTCTTTTTCTTGGAAAGATGAATCAGAGCCGATTTTTCACAAATGAGAATACAAAACTGCTAAGGGCAGTGTGAGTAATTTCAAAGTCCTCTCAGTGGGAACATTTAAAAATACCATACTTTCTCCTCATCATCTGTCTCCACGCCACCCTGTTACAGTTAAATGAAATATTTTCTCCTCAAGTTTATTTTAGTTTCCAAACCATTTTCTCCTTGTTCCATTTCTCCCACAAAAGTTCTGCTGTACTCCTTATCTTCAGAACTGCCCCTAAGCAATTTATGGAACAGGGTGGGAAGAAAACCAGCCGAGCAAAAAAAAAAAAATGTTGCTTTAAGTAACACTTAAAACAAAAACCGCAAACTGATGGTTATAACAACACTGGTCTCCTAGTACCGAAGGATAAATCTAACTTTTTTCAGTCTCCAGGGCTATTGCTCCAGGTTACTGCTGTGCCTGCACTATGAACCCACTGCTCCAGGAGTCTATTTTTCCCCTTTTGTTGCCCTTGTTGTTTATCTTTGTTGTTATTATTATTTTTATTGCTGTCGTTGTTGGATAGGACAGAGAGAAATGCAGAGAGGAGGGGAAGACAGACGGGGAGAAAAAGACAGACACCTGCAGACCTGCTTCACCACTTGTGATGTAACTCACCTGCAGGTGGGGAGCCGGGGGCTTGAACCAGGATCTTTATGCCCGTCCTTGCGCTTCACGTCAGTGCACTTAACCCGCTGCGCTACCACCCAAATCCCTGCTATGTTTTCTTTAAGCTTTGCCATCAGGGCTTATCAGTGGGGTCGAATTCCTGACTGCATCACGACTCCACTGCTCACAGTGGCCCTTCCCAGTCGGTCCCTTCCCTCCCCTTCCCTTCTTTCCTTCCTTCCTTCCTTCACAGAGAAAGAGAAAAATGGGGAGGGGAGAAGAGAAAGAGAAACATCTGTAGTACTGTTTCGCCACTCATGAAGCCTCCCCCTTGCAGGTGGAGACCGCAGGTTTGAACCGGGGTCCTCAAGCTTGGTAACATGTGCTTTCTACCTGGTGCGTTGACAGCCAGCACAGAATTTACTGTTTTGTTACTGCTGTTTCCTCTCTCTGTCTTCCTCTCTCTCTCCCTCTCTCTCTCTCTCTCATGGGAGGATGAAGGAGAAACACCAGAGCACAGAAGCAGCCTTCCCCCACCCACACTTAGTCCTCCATCCTTGTGCTAAATACATAGGCCTTTTTACATGCATGTGTGTTTTAAAATGTCTAATATAGTAAATAACAAAAGCCAAATCCAACATAACAGAAACATTTTGGGTTCTCAGCAATAGTTTTTAAAAGATTTGCCATTCATCTCTGGCTTTGACGGTGCCGAAAATTCAACCTGAGACCTACCTTAAAGGCCTTGGGCATATAAATCCTGTGCTTTCACACACTGAGGTAACATCCACCCTGGTTTCTTAATATTTATTAAAAATATAAAGGAGTAGGGGCCAGGCAGTGCACATGGTGCAAAGAACAAGGACCAGCTTAAGGATCCCAGTTGAAGCCCCCACCTGCAGATGTCCATCTTTCTCTCCCCCCCTCTTGATTTCTCTCTGTCCTATCCAACAACATACTAACAACAACAATAACAATAATGTCAACAACAAGGGCAACAAAATAGGAAAAGTTGGCCTGCAGGAGCAGTGGGTTCCTTGTGCAGGCACCGAGCCCAGCAATAACCCTGGAGCAAAATAAATGAGTTCTAAAATTAAAGAAGTTTGAAAATAGCTGATAGCATTAGCCCCATAAAAAGACCACAGCAGATAAAATCATTTACAATAAATTACTTTTGGGGGACCAGGTGGTGGCGCACCTGGTTTAGCACACATGCTACAGTATGCAAGAACCCAGGTTCAAGCCCCTGGTCCCCACCTGCAGGGAGAAAGCTTCACGAGTGGTGAAGCAGGGCTGCAAATGTCTCTGTCTCTCTCCCTCTCTATAATCAGCCCCTTCCCTCTCGATTTCTAGCTGTCTCTATAAAATACATAAAGATATTTTTAAAATATTTAAAAAAATAAATTTCAATTTTAGAAGGTTCCATGGTTCCAATAATTTTTAAAAGCAACAGGAACGGGAGCTTGGCAAGAGCGCAGCGGGTTAAGTGTACGTGACGCAAAGCGCAAGGACAGGCCTAAGGATCCCGGTTCGAGCCCCCGGCTCCCCACCTGCAGGGGAGTCTCTTCATAGGTGGTGACACAGGTCTTTAGGTGTCTATCTTTCTCTCCCCCTCTCTGTCTTCCCCTCCTCTCTCCATTTCTCTCTGTCCTATCCAACAATGACGACATCAGGAACAACAATAATAACTACAACAATAAGGGCAACAAGAGCAACAAAAGGAAATAAATAAGGAAATAAATTTTTTAAAAAATAATTTCTTTTAAAAAGCAACAGGAACAGAAATCAATAAATAAATGAAAGTAGTGACACTGGAACTCTTACACACCATTAGCAAGTAAAAGCTGGGTGGTCCAGGAGGTTGCACAGTGGGTAAGATGAAAGCACTGGACTCTCAAGCATGAGGTCCTGAGTTCAGTCCCCGGCTACACATGTACCAGAGCGATGTCTGGTTCTTTCCCTCTTCTCCTGCCTTTCTGATTAATAAATAAAATCCTAAAAAAAAAAAAAAGGCACAGTTGGTTTAAAAAGGGCTTTGGAGGCTCATCAAAAAGTTAAGCAGAGGGTGTGTGTGTGGGGGGGGGGGGGGTGGGTGTCCTTTGACCAAGAGCACCACAAGACAACAACAATTACAGAATAAGTCAAGCCACGGATGCAGGGTGCTTTGCATGCTTCCTCTCCTTAAAAATATAAACACAGACTTGCCACATGGGGCCCGGGAGACAGCTCGGCAGCAGAGCATACGACTTCCATCCCAGGCCCCACATCTGAGCCCTCAAATAACATGTGCCAGGAATCAAGGCTCTCGCATTCCTCATTAAATACACTTTTAACGAATTTTTTAAAACTCTTTCCCCCCCTTTGTTGTTTATCATCGTTGTTATTATTGTTGTTGGATAGGACAGAGAGAAATCGAGAGATGAGAGGAAGACAGAGAGGAGGAGAGAAAGATAGACACCCGCAGACCTGCTTCACCGCCTGTGACTCTTCTGCAGGTGGGGAGCCGGGGGCTCAAACCAGGATCCTTTCGCCAGTCCTTGCGCTTTGCCGACACCTGAGCTTAACCCACTGCGCCACCACCCAGCTCCCATTTTTACGAATTTAACCTAAACACACACCGTTAAGCTCTGTCATACAGAGGAAATGGTGCAGTGGTGTGAACTTGTGGGGTTCAGCCCTGCCCCAGGTGCATTCATTCCCTCTGGCCAGCGAGCCCAAGTCCTGCGTTGCCCTCCGCACCACCTATGACAGCAGGGTGCACACGCACACGCGCACACACACACACACACACACACTCTCTCTCTCTCTCTCCCCCCCAATAGAACAGATAAATAACGAATATACTCCTCTCATCCCTAGACCCCGTTTACTGGCTACAAATTTTTTTAAAAAACATGGTTAAGATACAAAAAGCAACTACTTGAGGACCCTGAACAACAAGTGGAAAGAAGTAAAAGCTGAAGTCTCACTGGTGCGGCAAGTTTTTCTGATTTTTCCCCCTTGTTTATTTTCTGTCTTTGAACCAAGTTTGAGCCCCTGGCTCCCCACCTGCGCACGGCAGGGGAAGGAAGGGTTGGGCGCTTCACAAGAGGTGAAGCTGGTCTGCAGGTGTCTATCTTTCTCTCTCCCTCTGTCTCCCCTCCTCTTTTGATTTCTCTCTGTCCTATCGAACAACAACAATAATAAGGGCAACAAAACGGAAAAAATAGCCTCCAGGAGCAGTGGATTCGAAGTGCAGGAGATAATCCTGGTGGCAATAAATAAATAATAATAATAAATATATATATATATATATATATAGCTTAAAACAAATTTTTGGTATATAAAAAACTAAGTCATTCATATTTATTTACTTATGGATGTGGGGCTGCATGCATGCATTTCACCACTGGCGGGTGGCTTTCTCATCCAGAGACAAAGAGGGAGCGAGACCACAGCACCAGAGCTCACACTCCCTGGTACCGTGGCGCCTCCCATGTGGAGGTTGGGGCTCCAACTGAGCCGTGTGCCTGGCAAAGCACATACCCTCCTATGGAGCTATCTCTCCAGCTTGAATGCAGGTCGTCTAGATATTGATATTATTTATACCTGCCAAAAAAAAAACAAAACTAAGAAACAAATGTTTTGTGATTTTTTTTTTTTTTTAATTGCTGGGGCTCAGTGCCTGCACAACAAATCCACTGCTCCTGGCAATTATCTATGTTCTTTTTTTTTTTTTCTTCATCTTCTTTGATAGGATAGAGAGTTTGAGAGGTATGGGGGAGACAGAATCAGGACGACAGAAAAATACCTGTAGTACTTGCTTCATCACTTGGGAAGCATCTCCCCCTGCAGGTGGGGAACAGGGGGCTTGAGCCCAGGTCCTTGGCATGGTAATGTGTGTGCTTAACCAGATGTGCTACTACCTGGCCCTGAAAAGTTTCTTCTAAATGATATTGTTAGGTCAGGGCAACAGCCCAGTGGTAGAGCACAGGGTTTGTAAGCTTGAGGTGCCAGGTTCAATCCCTGACACCTCATATTCCAGAGCTGAATGGTGCCCTGGTCTCTTGATCCCAGTCCCCACAACACTGGAGGAAGCTCCAGAACTGTGGTCTCCTTACCTCTCTCCCTTTGTCTTTCCACATTCTAGAAAGAAATAAATACTTCTTTAAAAAAAAAAAGTGACCCTACCAATGTGTCCTGGAGCTCCACTTCCCCAGAGACCCACCCTACTAGGGAAAGAGAGAGGCAGACTGGGAGTATGGACCGACCAGTCAACGCCCATGTTCAGCGGGGAAGCAATTACAGAAGCCAGACCTTCCACCTTCTGCAACCCACAACGACCCTGGGTCCATGCTCCCAGAGGGATAGAGAATGGGAAAGCTATCAGGGGAGGGGGTGGGATATGGAGAATGGGTGGTGGGAATTGTGTGGAACTGTACCCCTCCTACCCTATGGTTTTGTTAATCAATACTTTCTTAAATAAAAAAAAAAAGTGATATCCTTCAAGGAGAAAAACAAAGACTAATGCATTTTACCTCACTGTTATTTTAGAATTACTTAATGATTTTTGGTTATCAATAGTAACCAAAAGCTAGTTTGTAACTATTATATCTCAGCTGAAAAACCATTAGGGCTAGGGAGATAGCATAATGGTTATACAAAGACACTTTCAAGCCTGAGGCTCTGAAGTTATAGGTTCAGTCCCCTGTACGTACCAACATAAGCCAGAGCTGAGCAGTGCTCTGGACTCTTTGTCTTTGTCTTTCTCTCTCATTAAAATACATAAATAAAATATTAAAAAAAGAAAAACTGTTATTGGCTGTACTGTGTCATAGAACAGGCATTAAAAAGTATTTTAAAAAGATGCATTGAAGAGCGGGGTGGTTGGTGCACCTGGTTGAATGCACAAAGACCCAGGTTCGAGCCCCCAGTCCCCATCTGTAGGGTAAAAGCTTCACAAGTGGTAAAGCAGGGTTGCAGGTGTCTCTCTTCCTCTCTACCTCTCCCTCCCCTCTCCATTTCTGACTATCTCTACTCAATAAATAAAGATGATAGCAAATTTTAAAAAAAGATGCAGTGAACACAGTCAACAATTTTACAGAGGTTAATAGTAACCTCTAACTCACAGTCATTTACATGAGATCAGTGATGGTCTATAATTTTTTTTTTTTTTTGTTATAAATCTGTGGTGACATACAGATCAGAAACTAAAAAGCACATTCTTAGAAACTTTATAGAAGTCTGGCACTGCTGTGACATCTAAGAGCCAATGGTTCGATCTTGTTGGGCAGAATACGGACAGATCCCAGAGCAGCCAAGTCATGTGATGAGGTGCCCAGCACAGGACATGCGCCAAGCACACTAGAATTAGTTACATGTGTATTTTATCAGCTACCTACAGGTGTGTACAAAAATAGGAAGAAATGCACAAGTCTACATGTTTTTTTAAATTTATTATCTTTTATTTATTTATTGGATAGAAACAGCAAGAAATTGAGAGGAAGGGGAAGATGGGGGGGAGAGAGACAGAGACACCTGCAGCACTGCATCACTTATGAGGCTTTCCCTCCTACAGGTGGGGGGCTGGGGGCTTGAACCTGGGTCTTTGGGCATTGTAATGTGAGTGCTTAACCAAGTGTGCCACTATCTGGCCTCCAAGTCTACACGTTTTTATAGCTAGGTAATCATATACTTAGAACTATTTTAGTTTAACATAATTAGCTAAGCTAGAGAAATGGACATATTTCTGTGGACATTTTAATGCACATATAGACAGAAAAGCTTTAGTGGATTTGTCAGCATCTTGTTACATCAGGATGTACAGGTAAGAGTAAAAGGAGAGGATGAAGAGGTGATTCTGAAGAGACAAAGACCAAAATGTCCTCATATAATGAGTTCAGTTCTGAGTCATACCAGAGGACAAAGTGTGAACATTGCGGTGTACTCATTAAAGAGATAGAGGGACGGAAGGAGGGAGAGGAGGAAGGTAAAGGAAAGGTTGATTCATTAAACTGATCTCAGAAGCAAAAAAAGTCTTTGAAAGAAAGCAATGGATTAAAAAAAAAATGAGGGAGCTATTCAGTATTTCATCTACAAATTTGTTTCCTATCCGAGTCTGTTCAATTATTACAATTTTATAAAAATCATTATCATTATGTTAACAAATTATTCTTTTGGTCCAGTTCTTCACCTTTAGCTCAAGTAGATGTCTAGACTACTGCCACATGACAATCATTGCAAAGAAAAATACTAAGCCCAAACTTACAACTAGAATTCTTACGGCACCACACTAACTGTGTCAACGTGATGGAGCGCAAAGCAGTGACTTACAAATGGACACGCCACTTTATTTTTTGGTTCTACATTGCTTAAGAACATACTGGGGCCAGGAGACAGCTCACACAGTGGCGCCTGGTGAAACTCCACAAATGCGAATGTCTCTTCAGCTACACTTTCCCCCACTTCTACCCCCATCTTTGCGCTATCGATCTCCCTCCATCTCCCTGTCCCTCTCCCCCTCTCTCTGAAGTGAAAAGAATAGGGGGTGGGGGGGGGGAGAGAACCAGCCAGAGAGCAATGGAATCATACTTGCAGAAGGTGCCACAAAAAAATGAAACAACACATGCTGATGGCAGACTACCCTAGAGATGAAGAGAGACGGGGAAATCTGCCGGTGTGGAAAGGCCAGCAGAGGCAGGAGAGACGGCTCACTGGCTCACCGGGGAAATGCCATGCCGGGGGCCCCCACCCTCCCTGTGTGTGTCATATAAAGGGTTTGCACTGTTCAGCTCTGGTTTACGGTGGTGCTGGAAGGTGGAACCTGAGACCTTGGTGCCCTCAGGCACGGGCCTATTTTTGTATTGCCTCTATGCTATCCCCCCAGCCCCCAGCCGCTATCTGAATGAAAAAGCAGGCCAGAAAAGATGAGGCTATGCATGTATGAAGCCCAGATACAGCAAAACAAACAAGCCAAACCACCCTTGCATTCCTCAAGTAGCTGGCTTAAACTGAGGGAAAATAATTAACTGCATGGCCCCAAGCCATCATGAAAGTGAGCGCAAACTGAGACAAGGGAGATTTTAGAGATGAAAAAAAAACGATCTGCCAAACATACTTGTGTGGAACACAAGACCTCTTGCATGTGCAGCCTCCATTGCCCTTTCCTTTTCTTTTCTTATTATGAGAGGAGGGGAAGAGAAGAGATAGACACAAAGAGATGAAAGACACCACAGCACCACTCTGCCATACATGGAACTCTCCATTATTGCTTCTAGATCATGCCATGATGTCAAACCCAGGGTCTCAGCCTAACAAGACATGCACTCTATCCACTGAGCTACCTACTGGTCCTTGCCAAACTCGAAGCAGCACTGGAGTATTACCAAACAAGACTTAGTGGCATAAAAATTAAATGAGCTATCCCACAACTCTAGTCAAAAGGACAAAACAGATGAATATGAAAGAAAGTTTGAAAAATTATCTAGGGGGACTGGGTGGTAGCACACTTGGTTGAGTGCAGATGTTACCATGAGCTATAAAAAATACAGAACACCAGAGTTGGGCGGTAGTGCTGCGGATTAAGCACAGGTGGCACAAAGCGCAAGGACCGGCATAAGGATCCCAATTCAAGCCCCAGGCTCCCCACCTGCAGGGGGGTCGCTTCACAAAAGATGAAGCAGGTCTACAGGTGTCTATCTTTCTCTCCACCTCTCTATCTTCCCCTCTCTGTCCTATCCAACAACGACTACATCAATACAACTGTAATAACTAAAACAATAAAACAAGGGCAACAAAAAGGAATAAACAAACAAACAAACAAACAGAACACGTTGGTGGTACATTCTAGGACCTTAACATCTAAGAAGTACCTGGAGACTTAACCCCGTGGGCAAGGTAAATTAAAGCAAGATTAATTAAATGGGATTGTATCAAATGAAAAAGCCTCTACACATCAAAAGAAAAAAGCCACAAAGAGAAATAGGCAACCCAGCAACTGGGAAAATTATTTGCACACCATACATCTGACAAGTGAGTGCTATCAAACACCTCTGAAAAACTCATACAGCTTAACAAAAAGAATAACCCAATAAAAAAGTGGGCAGAGGATATTAATAGACAGTTCTCTAAAGAAGAGTATGCATGGCCCACAGACACATGCAGAAATAACTCCACCTGACTCATCATTACAGAAATTAAACCACACTGAGATTCCACCTCACATGTGTAAGAATGACCTTCATCGGGAGTTGGGCGGTAGCGCAGCGGGTTAAGCGCTTGTGGCGCAAAGTGCAAGGACCAGCTTAAGGATCCCGGTTCGAGCCCCTGGCTCCCCACCTGCAGGGGAGTCACTTCACAGGCGGTGAAGCAGGTCTGCAGGTGTCTATCTTTCTCTCCCCCTCTGTCTTCCCCTCCTCTCTCCCCTTCTCTCTGTCCTATCCAACAACAATAACTACAACAATAAAACAAGGGCAACAAAAAAGGGAAAAATTAATAAATATATTTTAAAAAAATTTTTAAAAAGGATTTTCATCAAAAAAACAAGAAACAAGTGCTGGAGAGGATGCGATGGAAAAGGAATTCCACTACACTGCTGGTGGGAATGCAAACTGGTGCAGCCGCTAGCTATGGAGAATTCTTAAACAGCTAAAAATGGCAAAAACGTATGACCCAGCACCACCACCCCTAGCCATTTATCCAAGACGTGAAAACACTAATTTGAAGGGACACACAATTAACAACAGCCACAACACAGAAGCCACCTAAATGCCCACTGACAGGCGACTGGGTAGAGAAGTCATGGGAGGGGCCAGGCAGTGGCACACCAGGGTAAGCACACATAATACAAAGCACAAGGACAGGCTTAAGGATCCCGGTTCAAGTCTCAGGCTCCCCACCTGCAGAGGGGTCACTTCACAGGCTTCAGGTGAAGCAGGTCTGCAGGTGTCTATGTTTCTTCCTTCCTCTCTATTTTGCCCTCCCCTTCAATTCCTCCCTGTCCTATCCAATTAAGTAGAAGGGGGGAAAAGGAAAAAAATGGCTGCCAGGAGTGGTGAATTCGTAGTGTTGACACTGAGCCCCAGCAATAACTCTGTTGGCAATAAAATAAAATAATTAAAAAAAAAGTTATGGGGGAGTCGGGCGGTAGCGCAGCAGGTTAAACGCATGTGTTGCAAAGCGCAAGGACTGGTTAGGATCCCAGTTCAAGCCCCCGGCTCCCCACCTGCAGGGGAGTCGCTTCACAGGCGGTGAAGCAGGTCTGCAGGTGTCTCTCTGTCTCTCTTTTTCTCTCTATCTCTCCCTTCTCTCTCAATTTCTCTGTCTCTACCCAATAACAAATAAATAAATTTAAAAAAATTTTTAAGTTATGGGACATATAATCAGTAGAGTTGCTACTCAGTAATTAAAAAAAAGATACTGCACATTTTGTGATAAAATAAATGGAATGATTATGCTTAGTGAAGGATAACTATTGGATGGTTTCACTTTTATGTGAAATACAGAGAACTGAAACACATGAACTTGGGGAAAAGAAAAAGAAAAGGCCTGTCTCTAAAACCATGGGAGAACTACAGGGTTACTGTTGGGGGTGGGGGGCGCGGCAGCAAAACTTTGGTGGTGGGAATGGTGTGAACTACAGCCTTGTTGTCTTCAAACTTCATAAATCACTAACAACAACAACAATGTGGGAGTTGCAGTCACAGCTTTCCCCAGACCACAGCAGCTTGCTGAGGGACAGACACCCCACAGCCACTTTGGACTTGAGTTGTGGGCCAGAGCCAAGGAGAAGCTCCATTTACTCTCCTGCCTGTCAGATCTGTCCCCAACCAACACCACTAACCTCAAACCTCTAGTCACAGCCAGGTCAGCACATACTTGTGCAACAGCCTCTTGTGACTTTGAATTCCTCCTGGTCCCCTCTTTTCTTTTTCTTTTTTTTTCCCCCTCCAGGGTTATTCTTTTCTTTTTACTTTTTCTTTTCTCCAAGTTCATGTGAACATATTACAGAAATCAAAGTTCACAAAGTAAAGAACCTTAAGAATATTGTGCTATGTGAAATAAGTCATGTACACACAAAACGCTGTTTCTGCTTTTACAAAGTATACAGGCGTTACATTACAGAAACAGAGTTTCTGGTTGCCAGGGATGGAGGGATGAACAGGGGTTTAACTGGTCAGAAAGTTCTGGAGAAGGGCCCGGGTGGTGGCACAATTATAAAGCTCCTAATGAAATAGTGTCTACTTAGACTTAGATACCCTCCTCACCTACTTGCTATTATACTTCCCTTAGTCACTCCAAAACTAACTTTATCAAAGCAAGGACTGCAAAAGCTGAATAAGGGCAAGAGACTGGCATACTTTAATGATGACTCTTTGTCACTATCAGGCCACCTCATCAGCAGGGCCCTAGTCAGGGAGTTCTGAGATTCCCAAACAGACATGATGGGCCTAGACCTCAAATAAATCCCTCTCTCCATTGTTACTGGTCATCTCTATCAGGAACAAACAACACAATAGACCCCTCTATGGGCCCCCATAGGACCTTGCCCTCAACATGGATCAACAATGATAGAGAATGTTCCATCCTCTGAAGGGAGGCTGGATAACATATTCTATCCTCCACCTAAGGAAGATGGGTTCTGAAATTGGGGCAGCTTGAAACGTTCCTACTCATGACCATAGAATGTGAGCTCAGATCTACACGGATGCAGAGGTCACATAGGCTCAGGAGCTGAATATGGGCCCCAGATCACACCAAATCGATGGGTTTTACAGTCAATAATATTTATACACCTTTCCCATATCTAGGAGCTACTCTCTTCCCTGATCCAGATTTCTGGTCCTTTTTCCGGCCACGACATCATCTCCCCAGACAATAACTTGGATCCACCTGCATATCAGATTTCAGGCTCAGACCCAAAAAAAAAAAATTAAAAAAAAATATATATATAGTATAGCCACAGGCCCTTTGGAATATAACTAAAATATGCCTACTAGCTATCTACAAAATGGAGACCCTCCCAACTCTTCATCTGCACTACTCCAGCCTTTAGGTTCATGATTAGTCAACAATTTGTTTGGCTTTGTATGTTAACTCTCTTTTCAGGTACCAGGTTCCAGATGCTACCGTGATGCCAATCAGACTTCCCTGGACAGACAACCCCACCAATGTGTCCTGGAGCTCCAATTCCCCAGAGCCCTGCTCCACTAGGGAAAGAGAGAGGCAGGCTGGGAATATGGATTGACCTGTCAACGCCCATGTTCAGCAGGGAAGCAATTACAGAAGCCAGACCTTCAACCTTCTGCATCCCACAATGACCCTGGGTCCATACTCCCAGAGGGTTAAAAAATAGGAAAGCTGTCAGAGGAGAGGGTGGGATACGGAGTTCTGGTGGTGGGGACTGTGTGGAGTTGTACCCCTCTTACCCTATGGTTTTGTCAGTGTTACCTTCTTATAAATAAAATTAAAAAACTAAATAAAAAGAGAGCATTACTGAGGGGGGAAAATAAGGAAGGCCAGCAAAAGAGAGGTGTTCATAAATTGAGAACTTAACAATACAAAAGAAATACTTAAACTATTCCTAGTCTTATTCAAGGTAATGTCAATTAAAATACTACCAGGCATTCTTGTGGGACTTCAAAGTTGATTCTAAAATGTATCTGCAAGTGCCAAAAATAATCAAAACTCAAGACTGTAATAAAAGAGTAATGAGTCTCAAACTTTTGGCTTACATCCTCACAAAATACTGAATTTCCAACAAGTCTTAGTTTAGGGGAGTTTACCCATTTGATTATTGCTTTCAGAGTGAAAACAGAAACATCTGAAATAATATATTCACTTAAAAATAACAAGACATAAAAAGGAACTAGATAATATGAACAGGCCCATCACAGCCAACGAAACTTAAACAGTTATCAAAAACTTTCCCAAGAATAAAATTCCAGGACCAGATGATTTTACAAGTGAATTCTACAAAATCTTCAAGGAGGAGTTAATACCTCTACTTTTAAAAGTCTTCCAGAAGATTGAAGACACTGGAATACTCCCTGCCAGCTTCTATGAAGCCAACATCACTCTGACACCAAAAGCAGACAGGGAAACAACAAAAAAAGAAAACTACAGACCAATATCTCTGATGAACATAGATGCTAAAATATTGAACAAAATTCTAACCAACCGGATACAGCAGTGTATCAAAAAGATTGTTCATCATGACCAAGTGGGGTTTATCCCAGGCATGCAAGGTTGGTTTAATATACGTAAATCAATCAATGTGATCCACCACATCAACAAAAGCAAGACCAAAAACCACATGGTCATATCAATAGATGTAGAGAAAGCCTTTGACAAAATCCAATATCCCTTTACTATCAAAACGCTGAAAAAATGGCAATAGATGGAAAATTCCTGAAGATAGTAGAGTCCATATATAGTAAACCTACAGCCAACATCATACTCAATGGTGAAAAACTGGAAGCATTTCCACTCAGATCAGGTACTAGACAGGGCTGCCCACTGCCACCATTACTATTCAACATAGTGTTGGAAGTTCTTGCCATAGCAATCAGGCAGGAGCAAGGAATTAGAGGGATACAGATTGGAAGAAAAGAAGTCAAACTCTCCCAATTTGCAGATGACATGACAGTTTACATAGAAAAACCGAAAGAATTCAGCAAGAAGCTTAAAAAAAAATTTCTTTATTGGGGGATTAATGTTATACATTCGACAGTAAATACAATGGTTTGTACATGCATAACATTTCCCAGTTTTCCATATAACAATACAACCCCTACAAGGTCCTCTGTCATCCTTTTTGGATTTGTACTCTTGCCCCCACCTACCCCAGAGTCATTTACTTTGGTGCGATATGCCAATTCCAGTTCAGGTTCTACTTGTGTTTTCTCTTCTGATCTTTTTTTTCAACTTCTGCCTGAGGGTGAGATCATCCCATATTCAGAAGGACTGTCTGCATGTACAAACTATTGTATTTACTGTTGGATGTAAAACATTAATTCCCCAATAAAGAAATAAATTTTTTTAATAAAGGACTGTCTCTGACTTATTTCACTTAACATGAATTTTTCAAGGTCTATCCAAGATCGGCTGAAAATGGTGAGTAGTATTCCATTGTGTATATATACCACAACTTGCTCAGCCACTCATCTGCTGTTGGAACACCTGGGTTGCTTCCAGGTTTTGGCTATTACAAATTGTGCTGCTAAGAACACAGGTATACACAAATCTTTTTGGATGGGTGTGTTGGGTTCCTTAGGATATATCCCCAGGAGAGGAATTGCAGGATCATAGGGTTGGTCCATTTCTAGCCGCCAGAGAGTTCTCCAGACTGCTCTCCACAGGGGTTGGACCAATTGACATTTCCACCAGCAGTGCAGGAGGGTTCCTTTGACCCCATACCCTCTCCAGCATATGCTGCTGTTACCTATTCTGATGTGTGACATTCTCACAGGACTGGCTACGGAAGAAGGGCAAACGCTAGAAGAAGAAGAAGGAGTCAAGTGGTATCTCATTGTCTTTATTTGCATTTCTTTGACAATCAAAAACTCGGAGCATTTTTTCATGTGTTTCTCAGCCTTTTGGATCTCTTCTGTGGTGAATATTCTGTCTATATTCTCTCCCATTTTTGGATGGGGTTATTTGTTTTCTTGTGGTTGAGTTTGGCAAGCTCTTTATATATTTTGGTTATTAGCCTGGCAAGAAGCTTTTGGAAACCATCAGGCAATACAGTATTGCATCAGGCTACAAAATTCACATACAAAAGTCAGTGGCATTCCTCTATGCAAACACTAAGAAGAAGATGAAATCCAGAAATCAATTCCTTTTACTATAGCAACAAAAACAATAAAATATCTAGGAATAAACCTAACCAAAGAAGTGAAAGACTTGTATAGTAAAAATTATGAGTCACTACTCAAGGAAATAGAAAAAGACACAAAGAAGTGGAAAGATATTCCATGTTCATGGGTTGGAAGAATTAACATCATTAAAATGAATATACTGCCCAGAGCCATCTACAAATTTAATTCTATCACCATCAAGATTACAGTGGCCCTATAATACAATTTGAGATCTGGAAGTGTGATGCCTCTGATTCTGTTCTTTCTTCTCAAGATTGTTTTGGCTATTCTAGGTCTTTTCTTGTTCCAGATAAACATTTGTAACAATTGTTGTATTCTAAAAAAATGTTGTTGGGATCTTGATGGCTAGTCACAGTAGCCAAGTTAAGCAAACAAGCCCAGAGCCCACAGCAGGTGAGAGGTGGTAAAGAAGTGGTGTTTATACACGATGGAATCCTACAAGGACCAGATCTTGACTTTGCTCCTACACGAGACCTAAAGGTAGCCGCGCTAAGTGAAATGAGTCAGAAGGAGGTGCAAGGACACAGGGTGATCTCAGATGTGAAATGAAAGGAGGTGAGGCAAAGAACGTCAAACAGAAGTGAACTCTGAGATTTTGATGCAGAACTGAGGTCAGCAAAGTGAGAGGGAGAGTGTCATGTGGGCTCTGGGAGCGGCATGCTGGCACACCGGTGAAGGGCATGTGGTGTGGTAACACACAATCTGATGAAAGGTGAGGTCACACCTATAAGGTACACACAGTTTTGTAAAGCAATGCTATCTTGGCAAATAAAAGTGACCTGGTTGAAAGCCACTGCCATGCTCCTGCGCCCCTCTGATTTTAAACTGTTAACATAATTATTCTGAAAAGAGGAAGCTGGGGCCAGGAGGTGGTGCACCTGGTTAAGCGCTCACATTACAGTTGCGAGAACCCAGGTTCAAGCCCCTGGTCCCCACCTGTAGGGGGAGCCTTGCGAGTGGGGAAGCAGGGCAGCAGGTGGCTTTCTGTCGCTCTCCCTTACTTTCACCCCTTTTCCTCTTGATTTCTGGCTATTTCTAGCCAATAAATAAAGATGACAAAAAATTTTAATGGGCACAATTATGTGCCCAAGGAAAAAACACACGAATGGCCAACAGATGGTGAAAATATACTCAACATCACCAGTCATCTGGAGAGCCAAATCAAAGCCACAACGAGCTGCATTGCTGCCTGTTAGAATGACTATGACCAAAAAGACAAGCGTTGGCATGGGTGCAACCTAGGTTTAGGCCTGGCCCCCACAGCACTGAAGAAAGCTTTGGTGCTCTGGTCTCTTTCACTCTATCTCTCCACCTCTCTGTCTCTACCTAAAAAACAAAGACCAAAAGCAACAAGGAAGTAAATAAAATAAGACCCTTCTGCACTGTTGATGGGAAAGAAGAGTAGTATAGTTACTACGGAGAATAGAATGGAGACTCCCCAAAATATTAAAAACAGAACAAGGGTAGGGGGAGATAACATAATAGTTCTGCAAAAGACCTGTATGTCTGAGGCTCTGACGTCTCAGGTTCAATTTCCCGTACCACCATAAGCCAGAAAAGTGCAGTGTTCTGGAAAAAAGAAAATAACTGAATGATCAAGTGAGTGGTAGAGAGCATAATGGTTATGCAAAGAGACTCTCATCCCTGAGGCTTCAAAGTTCCAAGTTCAATCCCCTGTACTACAAGCCAGAGCTCCATTATTAAAATAGAAATAAAAACCTGCATAATCATATGCATCATCAGTTTCACTTCCAGATATTTGTCTGAAGGAAAAAAACACTAAATCAAAAAGGTATCTGAACCCTAGTGTTCATTATAGCATTCTGTACAGTAGCCAGGTAAATGTTTTTATTAAGTGTCCACTGATAAATAAATGGATACAATGAGGTACAAGTCTCCTCAGTTTACACAGATTGCAAACCCATCTTCCGGTGGTGGGGCACCTGGCTGAGCGCACGTTACAATGTGCAAGAAACCAGGTTCAAATCCCCCTCCCCTGCCAAAGCTTTGCAAGTGGTGAAGCGGGGGCTGCAGGTGTCTCTTTCTATTTCTCTCTTCTCTCTCAATTTCTGACTCTCTATCCAATAGAGATAATTAAATTATTTTTCTTTTTTTTAAAAAAATTATTTCTTTATTGGGGAATTAATGTTTTACATTCAACAGTAAATACAATAGTTTGTACATGCATAACATTCCCCAGTTTCCCATTTAACAATACCACCCCCACTAGGTCATTTATCATCCTTCATGGACCTGTATTCTCTCCATCCACCCACCCCAGAGTCTTTTACTTTGGTGCAATACGCCAATTCCATTTCAGGTTCGACTTGTGTTTTCTTTTCTGATCTTGTTTTTCAACTTCGGCCTGAGAGTGAGATCATCCCATATTCATCCTTCTGTTTCTGACTTATTTCACTTAACATGATTTTTTCAAGGTCCATCCAAGATCAGCTGAAAACGGTGAAGTCACCATTTTTTACAGCTGAGTAGTATTCCATTGTGTATACAGACCACAACTTGCTCAGCCACTCATCTGTTGTTGGACACCTGGGTTGCCTCCAGGTTTTGGCTATTTTACAAATTGTGCTGCCAAGAACATATGTGTACACAGATCTTTTTGGATGGATGTGTTGAGTTCCTTAGGATATATCCTCAGGAGAGGAATTGCAGGATCACAGGGTAGGTCCATTTCTAGCCTTCTGAGAGTTCTCCAGACTGTTCTCCACAGAGGTTGGACCAACTGACATTCCCACCAGCACTGTAGGAGGGTTCCTTTGACCCCACACCCTCTCCAGCATTTGCTGCTGTGACCTTTTCTGATGTATGACATTCTCACAGGAGTGAAGTGATATCTCATTGTTGTCTTGATTTGCATTTCTCTGACAATCAGAAACTTGGAGCATTTTTTCATGTTTCTCCGCCTTTTGGATCTCTTCTGTGGTGAATATTCTGTCCAAGTCCTCCCCCCATTTTTGGATGGGGTTATTTGTTGTCTTGTTGTTGAGTTTGGCAAGCTCTTTATATATGTTGGTTATTAAACTCTTATCTGATGTATGACATGTAAAGATCTTCTCCCATTCTGTGAGGGGTCTCTTGGTTTGGGCAGTGGTTTCTAAAATTTTTTTTTTTAATATTTATTTTATTTATTTATTCCCTTTTGTTGCCCTTCTTTTTTTTTTTTAATTGTTGTAGCTATTATTGTTGTTGTCGTTGTTGGATAGGACAGAGAGAAATGGAGAGAGGAGGGGAAGACAGAGAGGAGGAGAGAAAGATAGACACCTGCAGACCTGCTTCACCGCCTGTGAAGCGACTCCCCTGCAGGTGGGAAGCCGGGGTTCGAACCGGGATCCTTATGCCGGCCCTTGTGCTTTGCGCCACCTGCACTTAACCCGCTGCGCTACAGCCCGACTCCCTAGAATTTTTTTTTTAATCTCAGGATGTTTCACAATATCAGTATCTTTAGAATGCATCCTCTTATCTCAGTATATATACTGAAAATGCACTTCAGACACCTAACCTACCGAGCGACACAGGTTACTCTTGCCTACCTTAAACTGCTCAAAAGACTTTCACTAGGCTAATGTTGGGCAAAGCCACGCCAGGGATCAAGCTCATTCATGCCTGACAGTTCAGCGCTTCGTCCACTGCACCACCTCCTGGGCCACCAGGCAGGTGTTTCACCATAAGTACTGACTGTCTCATGCAACACACTCAGTACTGCTGAAAGTGAAAACTATTCTGTAGAGGATTGGCTGCTCACCCCTGTGATCCCTTGCCTCCCTGGGACTGTCACTAATTGCTGCAAGGGAGCAGCAATTAACTCATCATCAGAGAGTCTCTCAGTGCACTGAGCTAGCCCAGAAAGGATTACAGGTTTTTTTTATATCTACTGAATATGCATCACCTCTACACCATCATAAACTTTTCTTTAAAAATAAAGTCAACAACAAAAAGAGCAGGAGCAGTGGATTCCTACTGCAGGCAGCGAGCCCCAGTGATAACCCTGGGGGCAAAGAAAGAATAAAAAAACCACCGTATTTAGGAGATTTAGGTGAATGACTATATAATACAAGAAAGTATTATTCAGTCATAAAAAAATGAATGAAATCTTGCTGTTGGTAACAAAGATAGACCCTCAGGCTACTATACTAAATGGAAGAAATCAAAGTTGAATACAGAATAGTCCCTCACACACAGAAACTAAAGATGGCAGAGAAAACACAGAAGAAGCAGATGATTAAAAGTCATTTGGGGGGTCGAGTGGCAGCGCAGCAGGTTAAGCATAGGTGGCATGAAGTGTAAGGACTGGCGTAAGGCTCCCAGTTCAAGCCCCCGGCTCCCCACCTGCAGGGGAGTCGTTTCACAGGCAGTGGAGCAGGTCTGCAGGTGTCTGTCTTTCTCTCCCCCTCTCTGTCTTCCCCTCCTCTCTCCATTTCTCTCTGTCCTATCCAACGATGACATCAATAGTAACAACAATAACTACAACAATAAACCAACAAGGGCAACAAAAGGGAAAATAAATATTTAAAAAAAAAAAAAAAGAAGTCATTTGAAAGGAGTGGGAAGGAGGGGAAATGTGTGAAGGGACTCAAAGGGGAGAAAACTCAATTCTACTACATGGTGACTATAATTAACAAACCTGTATTATATATCTGAAAGTTTCTTTAAAGTTTTCATCACAGTAACAAAAGTTTTTGTTAACTATATATGGTGACAGATGTTAGCCATTCACTATGGTTACTTTGACCTTAAATTTCCTAGCAGAGAAAGAATACATAGTTTCCAGGAAGAATGCTCAAATTGCCCATCTACAGGTAAAATATCTAGGGGAGAGGACACACACTCTAGCCCAGCTCCTACTGAATATGGGGGACGTTTCAATGCTGTGGTCTCTATCTTTAAAGGGGGGGGGGGAGTCACAGAGACAGACTTGAGACTTGAAAAAAGGAGGAAGAATAGAGTTAGGAAGTAGCTTAAGAAAGATTCTTATTGCGGGAGTTGGGCGGTAGCGCAGTGGGTTAAGCGCAGGTGACTCAAAGCACAAGGACCTGCGTAAGATCTTGGTTCAAGCCCCCGGCTCCCCACCTGCAGGGAAGTTGCTTCACAGGCAGTGAAGCAGGTCTGCAAGTGTCTTTCTCTCCCTCTCTGTCTTCCCCTCCTCTCTCCATTTCTCTCTGTCCTATCCAACAACAATGACATCAATAACAACAACTACAACAATAAAAAACAAGGGCAACAAAAGGGAAGAAATAAAATAAAGAAAAAATTTTTTTAATTATAAAAAGAAAGATTCTTATTGCACCAAAGTAAAAGACTATTGGGTTGGTGGGGGAGAGAGTACAGATCCAAAAGGGATGACAGAGGACCTAGTGAGGGTTGTATTGTTATGTGGAAAACTGAGATATGTTATGCATGTACAAACTACTGTATTTACTATCAAAAGTAAAACATTAATCCCCCAATAAAGAATTTAAAAAAAAGATTCTATGAGGTGGGGCTGATATCTAAAAAGTTTTCATTCCTGATTTTCCAGAACCCCAGATTCAATCTCACACACAAGGCAGAAAAAAAAAAAGTCTATAGAATACTGACAATCATCTATTAATAATCTGAATGTTGGTTACAGGGGTTATATTTTTTCAATTTTAAAAAATATTTATTCACTTTTGTTGCCCTTTTTTTTTTTTCAGTTTTATTATTGTTGTTATTGATGCCATTGTTGTTGGATAGGACAGAGAGAAATGGAGAGAGGAGGGGAAGACAGAGAGGGGGAGAGAAAGATAAGATACCTGCAGACCTGCTTCATCGCTTGTGAAGTGACTCCCCTGCAGGTGGGGAGCCGGGGGCCTGAATCAAGATCCTTACGCCAGTCCTTGCGCTTTGCGCCACATGCACTTAACCCACTGCGCTACCTCCCGACTCCCACAGGAGTTGTATTTTATAATAATTATATCCAAAAAAAGAGGCAGATAACTCAATGACTTCTCTGTATTTATGTTGTAAATCATGGCCAAAAGAAACTTTAATTTTTTTTAATCGCTAAAACAATCCTAAGTGGGGGGAAAGCTTAAAAAATTAATTAGTCCTAGTGGTAAGATTTCATGGGGGAGGAGTAGGTGGACAAACTACCAGAAACAACACCCAAGTTTCTGTCTCATAACTGCCTAAAGGATTATGTCTTTCACTAAGATAGAAAACAGCAGTGAAGTCATGTTGTGTTTACAGTACTTCTGACACATCCAAGTAGAGGCGTTCAGCAGGCATTTCGATATGCAGTTCCAAGGTGAGGTCCAGGCTCAAAACATAATACTGAGTTTATCCATAAGTGAAGTCATGGACATGGGTGTGAATATTTAGGAAAGAAGGTGTGTTGGAAGGTGTAAGGCTCATCTCTGATACATCAAATCTTAATGGACAGTTAAAAGAAGGACGTGTTAGAGAAAATGGAGAGGAAACAAGGGCTAGGAGGAAAATCATGAATATGTCTTGAACCATTAAGCAAGAGAAGAGAACATCTCGTGATGTTCTCACTCACTGCAGGTCAGTGCATAGCTAATGAGTTGTGTGCAATACTCAGCAAGCCAGTTTTTACTCCACCTCTTCTCAGTTGATGTGAAACAAGCAGTTTACCCAAGAGAAAACCAGTATCTCTGGGTGTGACGGGGTTTGTCTTGTCGTTAGAAGTAAGGAATCAAGGCCCCTCTCTTCTTTCTCCTCGAATCAAGAAAGAGCACATTTGAGAGCACTGGTGATTGGGTCTGTACTATTGGCTAGAATCATCCAAAGGTCAGCTTGTATATGAGGCCTACTTCCGTCTGACTAAAGCGGAGTGAGAAGCCTCTAAGAGGAGCTCCTCTTTTCTCCAAAATGAGAATTAGGACCAAACCAACCAGTACTTCCGCAGAGAAAGGCCTGAGGCAGGTGGCCAAGGCGAAATTAGCAGTGAGCCAGAGCAAATGGGCTCTCTCTGGTTACATGGCCCTGAGAACTGATCGGAGCGTGTTACAGTAGGCTCTGCTCACACCACACAGGGGAACGCTGACCGGGTTTGAGAACGGGGGAGATGGAGGTAGTCATGGTTTGTTTCAGTTGAGACAAGTTAAGCTTCACTTAATTAGGGGGGAGAGAGGGGAGAGACCACCCAAGGCTCATTTTGTAGTCCTCAGTCTTGGAGTCTGGATCACCCAGTTGAGAATAAAGTGTGAAATATTTTGTTTTTTCATTTGCCAGTGCAGATATTTCACAGAAATCTCTCCCTCAGGGACCCCACAGACTTGAAAACAGTGATTATAGACTGGAGAAAATTCTAGTATTCCCAAGACCCTGACCGGAGAAATCACCATCAAGTTTCTCGATTTCTCACGTCCCATAAATCAAATACAAAGTAAAATAAAAGCACAATGCTATCTATGTTCAAACAGTTTCCAATTAGGAGCTCCAGAACAGAAATCGGTCTGCACCTGATGAGAACATCTGAGTGAATGTGAACTCTTTTCTAAGTTTTGCTATAAAGTCGGTGCAATTCCAAATACAGAAAATTCACCTGCAACAGCAAATATGTAAGAGGAAGGCAAGAAAAAAGGTCTTCAAAGAGCTTGTCTGCCATATCAGGCATCAGTCTTCTCACATCCAGCTAGAGCAGAAGGGGACAAAGGGCACTGAGACTACAGAAAGGAGCCCTGTGTGTACAGGACGTGCCTTTGCTATTTCAGATGTAGAGAAGTCAGTGATGGAGCTAGACAAAAGTCTACGTTCACACGTGCCCATAAACTAGGGCAAAATATAGACCTGAAAGCAAAAGTACACAAGAGTCTGCAGTGAGTACCCCCCAACACTTCATCTGCACTATTCCAGCCTTTAGGTCCATGATTGCTCAACAATTTCTTTGGCTTTGTATGTGAACCCTCTTTTCAGCCACCAGGTTCCAGATGCCAGCATGATGCCGACCAGACTTCCCTGGACTGAGGAACCCACCAATGTGTCCTGGAGCTCCACTTCCCCAGAACCCAGCCCCACTAGGAAGAGAGGCAGGCTGGGAGTATGGATCAACCTGTCAATGCCCATGTTCAGCGGGAAGCAATTCCAGAAGCCAGACCTTCCACCTTCTGCACCCCACAATGACCTTGGGTCCATACTCCCAGAGGGATAGAGAATAGGAAAGCTATCAAGGGGAGGGATGGGATATGGAGATCTGGTGGTGGGGATTGTGTGGAGTTGTACCCCTCTTATCCTACAGTTTTGTTAATGTCTCCTTTTTTAAATTAAAAAAAAAAATTAAGTCTATCAAAATAAACAAAAAAATCTTAAGGTTGGCTTTCCTACCTCACACCAGATACAAAAGTAAATGTCACACAAAAAGAAAGAGCTAAGTAGGAAAATAAATATCTTTGAAACAAAATATGAGTTGATTGTTGGAGGGTGGGGGAGGGACCTGCATACAAGCAGTCCTGAGTTCAATCCCCGGGGCCACCAATAGCCAGCTCTGAATGGTGCTCTGGTAAATAAAAATAACAAATGTGGAAAGGTGGTGATTTTCCTAAACAAGATTAAAGGAAAACACAAAATTCAAAAGCTACAAAGTCAAAGATATGACACAACACATACAAGTTTAAACTTCTGGGACCAAGCGATAGCTCACCTTGCCAGTCACTGGGTTCAAGCCCTGCCATCACATGGGAGGAAGCCTGGTGGCAATAAAATCAAACTTTTAACTTACAAAATGTTCACAGGGGTCGGGCAGTGGTGCATCAGGTCAAGCACACATAGTACGAGGACCCAAGAAAGGACCTTGGTTCAAGCCCCCAACTCTCCACCTGCAGGGGAGTCTCTTCACAAGAAGTTCTGCAGGTGTCTGTCTTTCTCTCCCTTTCTGTCTTCCCCTCCTCTCTCCATTTCTCTCCTATCCAACAACAACATCAACAACAACAACAAAATAATTACAACAATAAGACAAGGGCAACAAAAGAATATTTTTTAAAAGTCATTTTAAAACACTCTTTTTACATATTTTGTTTATCCTAAAGAGGAACACACACACACACACACAAGCACTGGCTCATGGTGGAGATAGAGGCTGAGCCTGGGAGCTCTGAACTTCAGGCATGAAATCTGTCGGCATAATCATCATACTGTCTCCCCAGCCTTAAAACACTTTAAAATAGGGAGTCGGGCAGTAGCTCAGTGGGTTAAGTGCAGGTGGCGCAAAGCACAAGAACCGACGGAAGAATCCCAGTTCGAGCCCCCGGCTCCCCACCTGCAAGGGAGTCGCTTCACAGGTGGTGAAGCAGGTCTGCAGGTGCCTTATCTTTCTCTTCCCCATCTCTCTCCATTTATCTCTGTCCTATCCAACAACAACGACATCAATAACAACAACAAAAAAAAAAAAACTAGGGCAACAAAAGGGAGTAAATAAATAAATATAAAATATTTAAAAAACTTTAAAATAAATAAAAATAAGAAAGACTTATGAGCACTTACTATTCTGCCAGATGCCATGCTACAACTGTTTGCACACAGTGGTGCACTTCACCTGATATTCACAATGAATCCTGAACTAGACATGACTATATTCATTTTATGGAGAAGGAAACCGACAAGGAAGAAATCGAGTTTTCAACCCATGAACTCTTGCTCTAGAGTGTTCAAGCAAGCTTAACTATTTGTACAATGAACTGGATGAAATCAATCAAACTCATGTGACAGGGTGGAGGTGAACAGAGTCAAAATCTTGATTTTGTCAAGGAACATGCAGCTTTTAACTTATCAAATGCAATGACTAGGGTTTTGTTTGTTTGTTTGTTTTAAGGTCAATAGCTACTCAATCCAGGATGATTTAGCTTTGCAATCCTGGGCTTGGTCCCTAGCACTACATATGACCCAGTAGTGTTTTCTCATAAATAATTATTTTGATGGGGCCAGTGGTGGTGCATCTGGTTGAGCACAGTGTGGGAGTAGGGCAGTAGCGCAGTGGGTTAAGCGCACGTGGCGCAAAGCGCAAGGACCGGCATAAGGATCCCGGTTCGAGCCCCGGCTCCCCACCTGCAGGGGAGTCACTTCACAAGTGGTAAAACAGGTCTGCAGGTGTCTATCTTTCCCCTGTCTACCCCTCCTCTCTCCATTTCTCTCTGTCCTATCCAACAATGATGACATCAATGACAACAATAACTACAACAATAAAAAACAAGGGTGGCAAAAGGGAATAAATAAATAATTATTTTTTAATGTTACAGTGTGCATGTAGGACCCAGGTTCAAACCCCTGGTCCCCATCTGCAAGGGGAAAGCTTTGCAAGTGGTGAAGCAGTGTTGCACGTGTCTGTCTGTCTCCCTCTCTATCACTCCTTCCCTCTTGTGTTCTGGCTGTCTCTATCCAATAAATAAAGATAATAACATTTTCTTCATTATTATTTTGAGGGCCAAGGAGATAGCTTGGCCTGTGTGAGCACTGAGGTGCATGCCTGGGACCCCAGGTTCCATCACAGCACAAACTATGCCAGCGCTGAGCAGTCTCTGGTCTCCCTGTCTCCTCACCCAATAAATAAATACATCACTTTAACAAAAGAATTAATTTTACAAATGTTTAAAGGTTGGGTCAGGAGAATAACACCAGTGATACCATATTTCACTCTCATGCCCAAAACCCCAGAGGTCCCAGGTTCAATCCCCGGCACCACCATATGTCAATGCTGAGCAATGCTCTGGTCTTTCTCTCATGAAAATAAACAGATCTTTGGGGGGTAGGGGAGAAAAACTTTAAAGGTCACACAGAAGCTTAGAATAAAGTTCTTAAAATTCTAAGTTATGAACACACTACAGTAACAAAAGTTATAGCAATTTTTTCCAAGTGAAGTTTTCTGTGTATTTACAATATGATCAACACAGACTAAGGCAGGTTTTTTGTATGATTATTATTCTATCAGGATACTTTAAGAGCTCAAATATCTAAGTTTCCCAGTAAGGTTCTTCTGATGAATACAAACTTTTTGATTACGGTTGATAAAGGCGGTCAGAGCAGATCTGCTTTGATTACATAATATCAAGAAAAATATGATTCCAGAGACTAAGCAGTTGTAAATGACAGGGATTTTATTATTATTATTACTTAATTTTGGGAGAAGATTTTTAGAAGAAAAACCTTGCAGGCTGACTAAAAGGCTTACCCGGGTTCAAGCCTGGCCCATACCACACTGAAGGAAGCTTTGGTGCTATGGTCAATCTCTCTCTCTCTCTCTACCTCTTAGCTCTTAAGAAAATGAAACAAACAAAAAATAGTGCAAAGCTGTTAAGAAAGTCCTCATCCAAAAGACAAGAGAGAGGCTGGCAAGATAACACACCCAGCAGAGTGGCTCCCTTGCCAGGCCATGAGCCCCTGGTACACACACCACAGGGTGAGTGGGGAGGGGTGGAGAAGGGAGCTTCAGCGCTGTGGGACCCTGCCCTCACCGTCCACCTCTCACTGGAACAGCAGGTCCTGGACAGTGAAATTAGGAGCAGCAGCATGGGGAGGGAGATCTCGTTCACCAACACTGAAGCACTGCTACAATATCTCTCCTTTTTCTCTCCCTCTGCCTCTCACACTCTATCTAAAGGGGAGGGAGGGGAGTCTGCCAGAAGCATGGAATCATGCAGGAACAGAGTCCCAGTGATAACCTTGGCCACCACACACACACACACACACACACACACACACACCCTCATATACATGGGGGGGGATGTGTTAAACAGCATTAGTTATGCAAAAAGACTCTCATGCCTGAGGGTCTAGTGTCCCAGATTCAGTCCCCCACACCATCATAAACCCGAGCTGAGCAGTGCTCTGGTAAAAAGAAAAAAATTCGCTGATCTTTTATTAAACAGTTTGTCCTGCCTCATAACTAAGTACCTTTCAGACACCAAGCTGCAGATGCTATGATTCCATCCCACACTGGGCAGATGACCAATATGTCCCGGAACCTTACCTCTGGGGGGTATGGATCAACCTGCCAACACTCATGTCCAGCAGAGAAGCCAGGACTCCCACCTTCTGCACCCCAAAAAATTTAGGTCTATACTCCCACAGGCAGAGAAATATTAGGGGAAGATGACTAGAGGGCTCTGAAAGCCAATTCCATTAGGACCCAGAGAGAGAAGAGCAAAAAAGGACAGACATCTGGGAGCAGTAACAAGTGTAGCTGTGACTTAAAGTGGAAGAGAAAGCAGGACCATAGAAAAAATGGACAGATAGATACATAGAAAGATATAGAAATAACAGTCAAGCCGTATCTGTAACCTTGAGAGAATCACTGCAGTTTCCAATGGAGGGAATAGGGACACAGAACTCTGGTGGTGGGAACAGTGTTGGAATGTAACCTTGTTATTTTTGAATTTTGTAAATCACTAATAAAAATGTTTAAAAGAAAATATTTTAAAAAGAGTGTTAATAATGTTCGTTATCAGTATTAACAAATACTGTTGTGGACATGGAGACAAGGGGACCGTTGTGCAATGCTGGTGGAATTGTAAACTGGTACAGCCACTATAGAGTGTGGAAGAGTCACATAAACTTCAGAACTAGAATGACTGTGGGGGATGGGCGGTAGCTCGCCGCTAAGTTCACATTTACAGTGCACAACGACTCAGGTTCAAGCTCCCGGTACCCACCACAAGTGGTGAAGCAACGCTGCAGGTCTCTTACTCTCCCTCTCTCTCTCTCCCATCTCTCTCAATTTCTCCTTTTTCTTTTGTCTTTTTTGTTTTTATTTTAAAATAGCCTCCCTTCCCTTTCCACTCTCTTCCTCCCCCCTTCTTCCTGTTATTTATTTATTGGATAGAGACAAAGGGAAACCAAGAGGGAAGGGGGAAGACAGAGAGGGACAGAGACCAACAGACGTCAGTAGCACTGCCTGTGAAGCTTTCCCCCTGCAGGTGGGAAGTGGGGTTGGACCCAGGTCCTTGCGCACTGTAATTTGTGCCCTCAACTAGGTGCAGCACTGCCACCCCCACTCAATTTCTATCTCTATCCAAAGTAAATATATATATATGTATGAAATAAATTACAAGAATAACTATGATTCAATAATTCTTCTGAGACCATACCCAAGGGAGATGAAAACACAAACTTGAGACACTACCTTTACCCTCATAGTCTTAGCAGCATTATTTACAATGGCCAAGACACAGAAACAACCGTCAACGGTTTTATTTTATTTTGTCATAATAAATGAGGCAACCCTACCATTTTAACTGCATGAGTGAATCTTGAAAGCATTAAGCTAAGTGAAATTAAATCAGAAAGACAAACCTTGCATGATTTTACTTAGATGGGAAATCTAAAAGACAAAATAGAACCAAAACAAACCAAACTCATGGGGGGAGGGGAACAGATCAGATACGTGTTGTTTACCAGAGGCAGAAGGGACTGGAGCAGAATTGCCAAAAGGTACTAGCTTCTAGTAATAAGCAGTAGAAATGTGATGCACACAATGAGTTATTAAGAGAACAAACCTCACAAACATCACAAAGAGGAAGAAAAAACTTTCCCCCCTCTTGTTTAAATTGTTTTTTTTTAATGTAGCACCAGAGAACAGGTGTCTCTCCCCTTCCCCTCTCCCCTTTTGATTTCTCTCTTTACTCAATAAATAAGGCATATATTTTAAACCAAGTACTGTGCATAATGGTAGAGAAGGATTTGAGTTGGTGGTGGGAGACACCGCTCATGGAGAGACAAGAAACTGTAACCAGGGGGTTGGGCGTTGGTGCACCAGATTAGGTGCACGCAGTACAAAGCACAAGGATCCCAGTTTGAGGCCCCGACTCCCCACCTGCAGGGGGGTCGCCTCACAGGTGGAAAAGCAGATCTGCAGGTGTCTTTCTCTCTCCCTATCTTCTCACTCCCCTCTCAATTTCTCTTTCTCCTATCCAATAAAAAAATAAATAACTAAAGGAAAAAATGGCCACCAGCAGTGGATTTGTAGTGCCAGCACCCGGCCCCAGTGATAACCCTGGAGGCAAAAAAAAAGAAACTAATTATATGACAACTGTCTTGTAAAAGGTTTATTATTAATTAATTAATTTATTATTGGATAGAGAGAAACTGGGAGGGGGAGATAGAGCGGGAGAGAGTTAGACACCTGCAACACTGCTTCACCACTCGTGAAGCTTTCCCCCTGCAAGTGGGGACCAGGGGTCTGAACCTGGGTCCTTGCACACTGTAAAGTGAGTGCTTAACCAGGTGCACCACCGCCTGCCCCGTCTTGTAAATAGTTGTTTCACTAATGAAATGATTTGAGACAAGAATACAGTATATTTGTGCCCTCTAAGAATGTTATTACAAAAATCTAAGAAACAGAGTATATCTAAGTTAAATCTCTAATTCTATGAAAGGTGAATGCTTAGTAAAGCAATAATGTTTTTAAAAATTAGATCTCAAATGCACACTGAAAATAAATGCACAGTGCAGTCATGTCATTGTAGATTTCAAGGAAAACTCTATAGGAATGAGTCTATAAAATTTTACATGAGCACATAAGCACTGGATATACATATATATATATATACATACATACACACACACATATATATATAATTTATTTATTGGTTAGAGACAGAGAAATCAGGAGAGAGGGAGAGATAGAGAGCCACTTGCTTCACTGTTCCTGAAACACATACACACACTGTGGGTAGGGATGGAGGGCTTGAACCTTGGTCCTTGCACATTGTAACAATGTGCACTCAACAAAGTTTCTGGTCTGAAATTTTTTAATGTTACAATCTTTCCAGCCAAGATAATGTAGGCACATGTTACTAATAGTTTCGAACTCGAGTGCACATATCAAGAAACCAAGAGCCTATTTATTACCCATACTGTCAGCCCAGGTGATGGCATTACAGATTTTTTTCCTTTTGTGCTTGCTTTCCCTCAAGTATTCTTGATTTTTTGTTTACTTTTTATTCTAAAATAATTGTATAAAGCTGGGGAAGTAGCATAGAGGTAATGCAAAATATTTTCCTGCATGAGGTTACCAAGTCTCAGGCTCAATCCCCAACACCAACTTAAGTCAGAATTAAGTGCTCATCATGATAGAAAGAAAGGAAAGGAGAAAAAAGAGAGAAAGAAAGGAAGAAATTAAAGAAAAGAAAAAATAAACAAACACAGATGCCCAGGGAGCTCCCCAGCACCATGGTTATTCCCTTTAAACCCCCCTCCCATCTTGCATTACTCTCATCCAACAGCACAGCCAGCAAACTGACCTGGGTACAATCTGAAGAGTATATTCAGAGGTTTGTTTTTTTAAAAATATATATATTTATTTATATTATTGGATAGAGACAGAGAGAAACAGAGAGGAGGGGAAGATAGAGAGGGGGAGAGGCAGAAAGACACCTGCAGCCCACTTTACCACTTGTGAAACTTTCCCCCTGCAGGTGGGGACCAGGGGTTTAAACCTGGGTCCTTGTGCACTGTGATGTTTGTGCTTAACCAGGTGCGCCACCACCTGGCCCCGAGAGTGTTTTTTTGTTTTTTTTTTAATATTTTTTACAGGGAGTCGGGCTGTAGTGCAGCGGGTTAAGCGCAGGTGGCGCAAAGCACAAGGACCGACATAAGGATCCCAGTTCGAACCCCGGCTCCCCACCTGCAGGGGAGTCGCTTCACAGGCGGTGAAGCAGGTCTGCAGGTGTCTACCTTTCTCTCCTCCTCTCTGTCTTCCCCTCCTCTCTCCATTTCTCTCTGTCCTATCCAATAACGACAACAATAATAATAACTACTACAATAAAACAACAAGGGCAACAAAAGGGAATAAATAAATAAAATAAATATTAAAAAATAGATAAATAAAAATAAATAAAAAATAAAAATATTTTTTACAGAACAGACAGAAATAGAGTGGAGAGGGGTAGACAGAGGAGAGACACCTGCAGAGCTGTTTCATTGCTCCTGAAGCGTCCCCTGCAGGTGGGGACCAGGAGCTTGAACTACGGTCCTTGAGCATAGTAGCAGGTGCGGGGTAACAGGTGCACTCAACCAGGTGTGCCACCGCCTGGCCCTAGAGTGCTTTTTGTTTTGTTAATTACATTTATTTATTTATTCCCTTTTGTTGCCCTTGGTGGGGTTTTTTATTGTTGTAGTTATTATTATTGTTGTTACTGACATCATCATTGTTAGATAGGACAGAGAAGAGGGTAAGTCAGAGAGGGGGAGAGAAAGACAGACCTGCTTCACTGCCTGTGAAGCGACTCCGAGGGCTTGAACCAGGATCCTTGCGCCCATCCTTGCACTTTGCGCCACGTGTGCTTAACGCACTGTGCTGCCACCCAACTCCCCAGAAAGTGTTTTTAAAGACTTATCTGTGAGAGTGAAAGAGAGGGTGAGAGTGAGAGTGTAAGAGAGAGAAAAACAGTTAGCACTCTAGAACATCATCACACTGGAGCCTGCAACACCAGGGATCAAGCTCCTGCTTGAGACAATGCGTTATCCACTGCGCCATCTGTCCGTGGGCTTAGTCAAATTCCATGAGTTTTACGTGTACGTCTATACAATTTTATCATTTAGCTGAGAGTAACCACGAGGCAGACAACAAAGTGTTCCTGTTCCCACAAAGCTACTTCAAATCTCTCTAGCCACACACCCCTTCCCCAATGCCTAAAACCTGACAAACATGCAGAGTTTCTTTCCCTTCCTCCCTTTCTTCTTCCCTTCCTTCCTTTGTTTTACCAAAGTGCTGCTCAGCTGACCTCCGCTCTGGTGGCACCAGGATTTGGACATGGGACTGCTGGTGTCGCAGGCATGAATGTGGTGTCGCAGGCATGAATGTCACTACTGTTGGTGCTAAGCCCATGGCCTTTACTCCTTTTTTTTTTTTTCCTTTTAATTTTAAAAACAGAAAGAGGCAGAAAGAACAACAGAGGCATCATAGTACTGCTCCACTATCCATGACTTTCTCCTGGCGCTATGGTGCTCTTATGTGGCTCCGGGGTTCAGGGCTCAACCCAAAGCACCAGGCTGGTAAGGCTTGGTGAGGCACATGCTCTACCAGGTGAGTCACCGCTCAGCTCCCAGAAAGGTCCTTTCCCGAGAGAGTTCTTCTGAATCATGGAGGAAATGCATTCCTCTTAAATGCCGGTGCCAAGTTCCTGGCCTGATTCTCCTGTCTCCGTATGACTCAACAGTCCCTCACAGAGGGGGACTCCACCCTGGGAACTCGGATTCCCCTTCTCCACACCCTCAACCTGCAGGTGCCTAAACGGATTTTATCTCTCTCCCCTAGAGTTTCCTGCAAGTCTTCCTCATAGCTCAGCCCACTCCTAATCTGTTCACTGAGTATGCCAGGCCCCAGGCAAGCCTACTTGAATACTATGCCCCTGTTTTTCCACCATGTGCGCTTAACTCACTGTACTACCAGCTGACCCCCTTGCCCCTGCTTTTCCAAAAGAATCCCCTAGACAAGTTAAAACTATAATGCAAACTCTTAATATGTTTTGGCATATAGACACTAAAATAAAATGGTGCAAAAGCTTGCACACTTTCCAAGTGCGGCTGCTAAGGGCAGTCTGATCTAGTACTGTCAATATCAGATCTAAATGCAATTTAAAGTAGTGATAAAGAGATTTCCGGAGGGAGATTCCCTGGGTTAGAAGCGGGCTTCTGCCACTCTATGTTGGGATTAGATGTCACTCCCATCTGGATGCCTGTTTTCTCAGCTGTAAAATGTTGACAGAATGTCTAAGCCTCACCTGGCAGGCAACACAGTTTCCCATGTGTGAGGACCTGGGTTTGGGCCCCATGCCACCACAAAGATGCACCACACAAAAACAGCAAGTTTCAGAAGTGGTAAAGCAGTGCTATGGTGTCTCTCTTTCACCCTCTTATCTTTAAGGGGCAGAAAAAAAGGTTCAAAGGGATTGATGGAATCAATCATGCAGGTACCAAGTCCTAAAAAAGCTCTAGAAGAAAAAAAAAAAAAATTAGAAGCTCTGAACCCCACAGGGCCACTATGAGGATGAAATCACATGTGGACTGCAGCACTGCCTGGCACACAGCACTATGGGAGTGTTAGCAGATACTCTAACACACGGAGGTCCAGAGACAACCCTGAGCTACCTTTCTGCTCCTCCTACCCTCTTTGGTGCATAGTCTAATGCACACCAATAATAATGGGAAGAAAAGAATCCATATCTCAGGCATTAAATTCATCTTGGTCAAAACTACTAGAATGAATTTCCCATTACATATGACCCGTTCTTAGCATTCAGAAGTCTAAGCACCACCCAGAAGTACAGGAGTGACAGAAAGAATGCTAGCAGAGCATAGCCAGAAAGTGTAAGCACTAAAGTGTGTGTTCCAAATGGAGCAGGTAATGAAGTCATGCTTCTGGGAAGTTTCAGGGCGGCTCACCCAGAGGGATGAAGAAGCCCATTCACTGTATATGGCTAGTATCTTTCCATGGGAAGCAGTGGCTCTATTAACTATACATGAATTTAACTGGAAAATGGGGGAGGAGAGACTCCACTCAAGTGCTCTGAAAGCTAGACTTCCAGTTCCAAACTGCTTGCATTGAACCCTGGGGATCTCAGCTGGATGAAGAATGGAGCAGAAAAGATTTCTGGGTTCTATTCTGATTCTAAAAATGGATGATATCTCAACTGAGGGGACAACAAATAGATGGAACTGAACTTTCCAGAGACACACCAGTCAATCCACCTATCAACAACTGGACTGTAAGCCATTAACCCTCCCACAAAATGAGGTCTAAAAACAAACAAAACAAAAAAGGACACCTGTTGAATATTTTGCAAAACGGGCAGCTGAGAACTTAAAATGATTTCTGTCGGGAAATTGTGTGGATGTGGTTGAGCTTGGCAGGGCTTGACTTGAGGAGTGTGTCTATCCTGTCAGTCTCTCTCTCTACCAAGAGGTTGAGCAAAGAGGGACAAGAGTAACCCCAAAGGTGTGCCTTGTCATATTAGACTCCCTGCCTCACAATGCATACCGCATTCCTGATATTATGGCCATTAGATAAAAAGAAAGGGGGAGATGTTGGGAAATTGTGAGGAGCCTCACAAAGCACCCTGCATTCCTGATACTAAGGCCTATCTACATAATCATTGTTTTGCCTGAAACATCCCCACCCATTCCATCCATTCCTTTGATCTATCTTCTTTCTACCCTTGAGACCCTCCCTGCCTGCAGGACAATATTAATCCTACCAGTTAAAACCCTTGCAACAGTTGCTAAGGAAGTTTCTACCTTCCCAGGCCCTTTTGCCTTTCTCCAGCCCTTTCCTAGTGATTTTCCATTTCCGACTTGCCACTTCTGGGTCTGCCCTTAAAAAAGCCTGGGCCCTCTGATCAATAAACACATTGCATTGTCTCGCCACCACGTGTGTGTTCCTGAGTCATCTCCCTTGTGTCGCTGAGTGAGTAGCAGCCCAGGCTGGTTCCAGTCGAGTTCTCTCCAACCCAGAGAGTACGCGCCCGGGAAGAGACACCCCCACACTAGCCCGGTATCTAGCACCCAATGTGGGGCCTATCCCCCCTCAGCTCCACATAAGTGGCAGATGTATGAAGGCGCCCCAACCCCAGGTAAGTACACAGCTGCTTTGCTCTCTGCAGACTTGTGTTTACGAGGGCACTGCGGTTCTTTTTCTCTCTCTTCTTGTTTTCCTGAGACGCCTCTGTCATGGGCAACCTTTCTTCTTATCAGGAGGATTCCCAAATCCTCTACTCCTTTTTCACTAGACAGGCTCTCTGTCTCTGGGACATTTTGCTCTGGGCCACACCTTGGTTCCTCTTGACCATGATTGTAGCTTTCAGGAGATATGCAGGGCCCTCTCCCAAAAAGACCAAGGAAGTTCCCGCTAAGACTTCCCTGGCTCCCTCTCCCGTGTCTCCCGCAGAGAGTGGCAACTCTAACTTGGAAAACGGCCCCAGTCTAAGGGACCTTGAGGCTGCGATCCAAGATTTAAAGGAGAAGGTCATTCTGCTTGCCCAGCACCATACATGCCTTCTAGAGAAAGCAAAACCTCCCCAGCCTGCCTCCCCCCCCCCCCCCCCCCGATCCTGACCCACCGTAAGCCCTCTGCACTTGGCCCAGCAGCTGCCTTTTAGGCAGACCCATCTCCGGCTGCCCCCTGCCGCTTCTGCAGCTCCTTATACCGCGGCTCCTCCCCCTGCCGCTACGCCACTATCTGACACAGAATACCTTTGCCGGCTTCGTGACAGAGCTTTTCCTCCGGAGCAAGTCCACACATTCCCAGTAAATGTTAGCCCCAATAGACAGAGACCTCAGACGTGGTATCCATATGCTTCCACAGATCTTAAGGAACTTTGTCAGGTACTTAAAGAGGATGGAATCACGCTCCATGGACCAGATCTATTTTACAAGACCTTCTCCAGAACCTTAACACTCCCCAAGACCAGAGGGACGTAGCTCGCTCTATGCTCCCAGGCCCACTCTTCCTTCAATGGGAAGCCTTTTTTCAGGGATGAATGCCTGCAGCAATCCCGCAGGAAGAGTCAGAACCAGCCTAACTGGGATTTTGAGGCCCTTTTTGGAATAGGACGTCGGGAGACAGGTCTCCAGCAATCGGAAGCAAAATTTTCCCCCTGTCATTTTGATCAGGTATGCCTCTGTGCATTACAAGAGTGGGAGCGGTTAACACCCCCCACGGGAGTGGCCTCAGCCCCCATTCTCTCCCTTCGCCAAGAACCTGATGAATCCCTAGCTAAATTCATTACCAGGGTCCAATCAGGTTTGGAGAGAAAGATTTCTGATCCTGACGCCCATTTCCTTCTCCTGTGCTCTATAGTCTGGGATAGCATACTTCCTGATTTCCGTCAGGCATGCCTCAGTCTTAAAAAACAAGCACCCTGACAGATGGACTGTGGCAACTTAAGAGATAAATTATAAAACCTACCAAGCTTTGGCCATGGCACAAGCCTTTGCTGCTGCTTTAGAGAAGCAAAAAGGGGACTGCTTTAGGTGTGGCAGTTCTGGCCATTGGAGGAATGAGTGCCCTAATCCTAGGTGTAACTTTCGCCCTCGGCCGGATTCCCGGAAGCCCCGAACGCCTTGTCCTAGATGCCGGGCTAGCATGGGGGTGCCTCTTCCCAGGCGCGTACTCTCTGGGTTGGAGAGAACTCGACTGGAACCAGCCTGGGCTGCTACTCACTCAGCGACACAAGGGAGATGACTCAGGAACACACACGTGGTGGCGAGACAATGCAATGTGTTTATTGATCAGAGGGCCCAGGCTTTTTTAAGGGCAGACCCAGAAGTGGCAAGTCGGAAATGGAAATCACTAGGAAAGGGCCGGAGAAAGGCAAAAGGGCCTGGGAAGGTAGAAACTTCCTTAGCAACTGTTGCAAGGGTTTTAACTGGTAGGATTAATATTGTCCTGCAGGCAGGGAGGGTCTCAAGGGTAGAAAGAAGATAGATCAAAGGAATGGATGGAATGGGTGGGGATGTTTCAGGCAAAACAATGATTATGTAGATAGGCCTTAGTATCAGGAATGCAGGGTGCTTTGTGAGGCTTCTCACAATTTCCCGACAGATTTCTCCTTTTGTTTTTGAATGAATAAGCTAGAGCTAGATAAAGTTAGAATCAGAGACTGAACACCAGACCTTCCCTGCAAGGCCTGTGCTCTACTGCTGTGCCACCTCCCAAATACCAATATTAAGAATGCCAGGACCAGGAGTCAGGCGGTAGTGCAGTGGGTTAAACGCACGTGGCGTGAAGCTCAAGGAACAGCATAAGGATCCCAGTTCGAGCCCCCAGCTCCCCACCTGCAGGGGAGTCACTTCACAGGTGGTGAAGCAGGTCTGCAGGTGTCTTTCTTCTCTCCTGTTCTCTGTCTTCTCCTCCTCTCTCCATTTCTCTCTGTCCTAACAATGACAACATCAATAACACTACAATAAAAAAGACAGCAAGGACAACAAAAGGGAAAATAAATAAATAAAACTTTAAAAAAAAAAGACTGCTAGCACCACCTAGACTACTAATAACTCAAGATCATCCCTACTATTTTTACACAAAAACCCTCCCTAGAAGGAGTCTAACTGGGTAGAGCATAGACTGTGCATGGAGTCGCAGTCCCAAGGCCCCAAATTCATACAGCTCAGATCAGTTCTGGTTTCCCTCTCTAAAAAGTAATGAAATGAATCCTAACAGTAAATAAATAAATAATTCACATTGTGGAGGCCCGGAAGGTGGCAGTGGACAAAAATTTGGGCTCTCAAGTATGAGGATCTGAGTTTATGCCCAGCATGCCCAGTATCACGTGTGCCATGTGGAACTCCGGTTCTTTCTCTTCTCTTCCTTCTCTCTTTCCCATAGATAAACAAATGAACTTGACAACAACATTAAAAAAGCGGTGAAGCAGGTCTGCAGGTGTCTTTCTCTCCCCTCTGTCTTCCCCTCCTCTCTCCATTTCTCTCCCTCCTATCCAACAACAACGACAAGAACAATAATAACTACAACAATAAACACTAAGGGCAACTAAATGGAATAAATAAATAAATAAATAATTTTAAAAGTCTTTAAAAAAAGAAAAGCTGTTGATGCAGCCCAGCTGATAGAGTGTACTCGTTACCATGTGCAAAGACCCAGGTTCAAGTTCCCTGTTCTTGCCTGCAGGAGGAAACTTCCCCAGCAGAGGAGCAATGCTGCAGGTCCCCCCCCCCCAACTTCACCCCTCACTCCTTCCCCCTCTCTGCCTCTCACTTTCTATTAAAAAAAAAAAAAAAAGGAAAAAAACAAAAATTTTAAAAAGCCCACCAGAAATGGTGGACTTGTACAGGCACTGAGCCCCAGCAATAACCCTGGTGGGGAAAAATAAAGAAAAGGCTAAGTTCTGAAATTTTATCTTCAAATGATTTGGACAAAAAGGAACATGTGATTTCGCCTTATTAATTTACCACTGGTTTACAAAAGTATATGCTTCATTAGTATAGCGTCACACCTCAAACAAGTATCAACATATCACATGGTACCAACATATCACATGGTACCAGGCACACCCATCACCTAAGCTTTCTTATCAAACAGATGCCTTCTACCCAGAACTTACACCATCTTCCCTCCTGCTCTAGTTATCACTGCTTTCTGTCAGTCTAAAAGTTATTGGCATTGGGTTTTGTTATACTGATACATTATAATTTTAGGAACATATAAAAATACCTTTCTTTTAGGGGTCTGTCAGTGGTGGACGCAGTAGAGTGCACGTTACCATGTGCAAGGACCCAGGTTGTAGGCCCTGGTCCCTACCTACAGGGGGAAGCTTTATGAGTGGCAGAGTAATGTTGCAGATAATAATGTAAATATTCTTTAAATATTAGAGAAAAACTTTTATAAATGAAGTGATGATGGCTGGCAATAGATAAAAGTATGAGTTACTACTGCTTTTTTTTTTTTTTTGCATATACCTAGCAGAACAAACAAACAAAAGCAACTCTACTAAAACTTCCCAATTTTGATTTTTTTTTTTTTAACCAGAGCACTGACCAACTCTGACTTATGGTGGTACAGGAGACTGAATTTGTCGGAGACCAATGCAGGACCCCATGCTTGAGAGTTCAGCACCTTAGCCACTGCACCACCTCCCAGAACACCGTTAATTTTTCTTTTTTTTGTTTTTTAGCTTCAACCCCTTTCTCAAACGTGAGCTCAAACTTCACTTTCCTAATGATCAACATATTCTAGGAATACTGCTACATGGCAATCAACACTTCAGTCAAATAAAAAGCTCTCTCCCCTGGGGACCCAATAGTCTGTTTTGACTTACAGCACTTCTGCATACTTCCAGAAGAAAACCAGTCTATTAGTCAGAGTCGGACCACTTGAATTTGCAAATTTCTATATTGCCATAGGCATATATGATGTTGCAGTTTGTGAATAGGCTAAGGGAACAGGATCACTTTCTTGAAAAGTGATATGTACACATGGCAAGTAGATTATTTACTCTATTACCATCTGTCATTTCTTATCTGTCTTTAGTGACCACCAAGTTTAAAGTACTGTAGGCAGAGCTGGGTAACGTATGCTATACCACCAGCATAGATCCAGGACAGAGCCCCAACATCACCTGAAAGCAGCCCAGAACAGAAGCAAGCTCGACGAATGAGAATGCTCCGGCTGTGGTCAGATCAGCATGAGAGACCCTGACCAGCAGAAAGTAATAATAATTGATTTTATGGAGCGCTACGGAAGAAACACTAGTTCCGGTAGCAAAATATTAAATTCACATTAAAAACTAGAGAGCAATCCAGTTATTTACATATGTCTCTACAGACAGTGTTAATATACTACACGAAGTGGTTTAACATTATCTCAGGCTGCTTTATAAAAAAGTGAAACTTGGCTTTCGGGGCACACAACTAAAAATATCTACAATCTACACTTGGTTCAGAAGCATTCCACTTAAAGAAAAGAGTTTAAGCTTATACAGCTTGGATAATGTAACTGTTTCCATGTCCAAATGTTAAAAGATCCAGTTAAATTTAGTACACACAGACACATATTACAGATGTTTCCAGAATCTAAAATCGGTATTAATTTTGCCTACTAAAGCCCATATCTACCTAACAAGTTGTTTCCATTTCTTTCTTTTTTTAAGATTTGAAATGTACTGCTGGATTGTCTTTTCCTTATATATTTATTCATGCAACTAACTTCAGGTGTAAGGTATCTTTAAGTGCAAATCTTTCCCAATGACTACGGTCCTTGCATGTTATACTCTCAGGAGTACCTGGGCCTTTTATTAAGTGTCCTAACTCGGATCAAAACAGCCAACCACTGAATGGTTTTTGTCACACTGATGTATCTTCCTGTAATGGGGTTGCTACCATTGTAAAACTCATTGAGTTCAATGTGACTATAATGATGGCTATTTCCCACTAAAAAGTTACAGTGTTCTAACTTAAGGGTAAGCGAGGTAGAGTACCTGACTCCTGAGAATTTATAAATAGTGGCAAGACACACTACTACGTGTTGGTTCTGTAATCAGCAATATGTAGGTCAAAACAGCAAGCTCTCCATTACCGGCTACCTAGCAATTTACGGATCAACAGGAGGGAATGGGAAGAAACTGCTCCAACATGACTCCAAGTTCAAACACCGAGCCAAAGTGTGTCTCTATTAATATCGTAACCTATCAATTTGAAAAGAGCAAACCCTTCATTTTCCTGTTCTCAATGAGTCCTCAAAAAGCAGCAGTGACTTTTAAATCCCTTCCTTTCAAAGTCACTTGCCCAGGAAAATCCAGCGCAGACGATCAAAGTGTAACGGGGGGGGGGGGGGGCGGGGGGGGGCTTTTTTTTTTAAAGCTAAAAATTTCTGCACAGCGACATCACCCCGAGTTTCAGCACGACGTGCCTGCCACACATCACCCGCAACGGCCCGAGAAGTCGCCCTCCGAGCCCCCAGCAGATGCGGCCGCCGCTGGCAGGCGGAGGCGGCGAGACGGAGCCCCCAGCTCGGGCCACTCACCGCCCGGCACGGCCGCTCCGAACACACGCCAGGGCGGCGGCGGGGGACGGCGGCGGGCGAGGGGCGGCGGGCGAGGTCCGAGAAACCAGATGCGCCGGGCGCCGGCGTCCGCTTCCAGAGCCGGGTCGGACGCCCGGCCCCGCGGGTCCGCACACCCGCCCCGAGCGCCACAAAGAGGCCTGAGCGCGGAAACACCTGTCCCGGCCCCGGGCGCCCGCAGGGCAGAGCCGCCCCGAGCCCACGCCGCCCGCGGACCCGCCTCCCGGCCCTCCCCGCCGGGGCGCCCCCTCCGGCCGCCTCCCATCCCACGTCCAGAAGCCCCGCGGTCCGTCCAGCCGCCCGGACCCGGGGGGAACCACACTCCCTCGCTCCCTCCGGCGCCCTCCCGGCCCGGCTCGGCCTCCCCGAGCGCCGCCGAGCCGCGCCGGCCTCCCGGCTGCGCGCTGCCACCTCATCGGCGTCGCGGCCGCGGCCCCGCAGCTCCCCGCCGCCCGGCCCGCGCCCCCCGCGGCCCCCGCGCCCGCCCCGCCGAGGGTCCCCGCCGCCTCAGGCCCCGCGCCGCCCGCCCGCGCGCTCCCCGCCCCCGGCCTCCGCCCTCGCCCCGCTCGGCCGCTCCCGGCCCGCTTCCCGGCCCCGGCTACCTGGAGGCGAGGGCGGCGGAGCACTTGACCCAGGGCCCGAGGTCGCAGAGGGCCCGGTGCTCGGGGTCCCGCTCCTTCTCCCGCTCCACGTGGTAGGCGTAGATGGACAGCAGGATCCCGGCGGCGCACACCGCATACCGGGCCACCCGCTCCCACCGCGGCACCGACACTCTCAGCAGGACGGGCGCCGCCATCTTCCCCCCTCCGCCGCGGCCGCCGCCGCCTCGGCCGCCGCCTCCACCTCCTTCGCCGCCGCCGCCGCCGCCTCCCTCCGCCTCCACCTCCGCCGCCGCCGCCCGTCGGGGCCCGACCCAGCCGCCGCCGCCGCTGCCGCCGCCGCCGCCACCGCCGCCGCCAGCGCCGCCGCCGCCGCCGAGCCCCATTGGCCCGATCGCCTGCTCCGGGCCCCGCCCCCACAGGCGCGCGGCCCAACCGCCCAGAAAGGAGAGAGGCGGGCGGCGCGGGGCAGCGCGCGGCGCGGGGGGAGCCGCGGAGCGCGCAACCGCCGGGCGACGGAGGCGGCGCGGCGCGGGGGCGTGGCCTCGGAGGGGCGCGCCCGCTCTGGGCGTGGTCTGGGTTGAGGGGCGGGGCCCGGAAGGGACGGGAGGACACGTGAGCAAGTTCAGCGGTACCGCCGTTTGTGATGGGACAAACCCTTGACGCTAGAGGTTGTGATCGGTTGCGGTCTCCTTTTTTTTTTCCCTTTTTGGCTTGATGTTTTCTAAGCCAATCCCAATTATCTTATTTTCTCCACCACCACCCCTAGGCGCTTCGTGTTTCGCAAGAACAAACTTAAATATCTAATTAGGAATGCCTTGCTTCACTGTAAAACAGAACTCGAGGTGGATTAGCATAAATCATGACATAAATACATGAAGACAAGAAAGACAGCTTATAATAAATGGAAAGACAGCAGAGGAGTAAGAACAGACTACAGGGTCCTGCACGATTAGCAAAACAGCCATAAGCTAGGCTCTGAGCTTCCGAGTAGCCAATATTCAAAAGAAAATGTGTGTGTGTGTGTGTGTGTGTGTGAGAGAGAGAGAGAGAGAGAGAGAGAGAGAGAGATTTCCCGTATCTCTAGAAGAAAGAAGAAGAAGAAAAGCATATACGATTCATGGAGCTTCACAGAGCACAGCTCAACTCCAGTTTATGGCGATATATAGGCTTGAACCTGGGACCTCAGAGATTCAGTCATGAAAGTTTGTTTTTGTTTACATAACCACTATGCTATCTTGCCTGCCTGATTAACAGCTTTTCCTTGGTTGCAGCTCTCAGATTTTCCAGGGCATCACATGATGATGATTTTTGAGTAATAAGCAATGTCTTTGTACTATTAATCTATTGTTGCATAGAAAATTACCCAAAACTTAGCAGACTGAACAAAAAGCTCTTATTTTTCTCACAGTTTCTGTGGGTCAGGAATCTAGTTGCTATTCACATATTCTCTGACTCAGATTCTTTGACAAGACTGCAGTCAAGATGCCAATCAGGACTGAGGGGGCTCACTGACTTGAAAGAGCAAGGTGACTCACATGGCCATGGTTAGCCCTCAGGTCCTCTTCAGCTATTGACTTCAGCTGTTAGCATTTACCAGTTCCTTGTCACCCGCACCTCTCTATGAGAAGCTGCTAACAATGGATATAAGAGAGAGAAAGGTGGAGTCACTGTCTTTTCTGTAACCTAATCTCAAGAGAGATTTTACTGCTATTACTTGAAAATCAGGAGGTGACACAGTGAATAAAGCATTGACTCTCAAGCATGAGGTCCTGAGTTCAACCCTCAGTAGCACATGTTCCAGAGAGATGTCTGGTTCTTCCTCTCTCTCGTATCTTTCTAATTAATAAATAAAATCATAGCACAGCGGATTAAGCGCACATGGCGCAAAGTGCAAGGACTGGCATAAAGATCCCAGTTCAAGCCCCGGCTCCCCACCTGCAGGGGGAGTCGCTTCACAGGCGGTGAAGCAGGTCTGCAGGTGTCTTTCTCTCCCCCTCTCTGTCTTCCCCTCCTCTCTCCATTTCTTTCTGTTCTATCCAGCAAGGACGACAATGATAATAACTACAACAATAAAACAACAAGGGCAACAAAAGGGAATAAATAAATAAGTATTTAAAAAATAAATAAATAAAATATTTTTTTTATTTATTCCCTTTTTGTTGTCCTTGTTGTTTTTATTGTTGCAGTTACGGACGTTGTTGTTATTGGATAGGACAGAGAGAAATGGAGAGAGGAGGGGAAGACAGAGAGGGGGAGACAGAGACACCTGCAGACCTGCTTCACCGCCTGTGAAAGCATCTCCCCTGCAGGTGGGGAGCCGGGTTTGAACCAGGATCCTTCCACGGGTCCTTGAGCTTTGCGCCACCTGCGCTTAACCCGCTGAGTTACCACCCGACTCCCAAATAAAATCTTTTTTAAAAAGAAATGATTTAACTAGAATTGCCCATCTAACTATGAGTGGATAAAGGAAATGTGATTTGTGTATGCAATGGAAGGTAATTCAGCCATTAAAAATTAAATTTTACCATTTGCAACAACATAAATTAGCCTCAAAGGCATTATACTAAGTGAATAAATTCAAAAAAGAAAAATACTATATAACTAGTTATATGTGGAACCAAAGAAGTGGGCGTGGATGGGGACATGTTGGTCAAAAGGTACAAACATTCAGGGACCAGGCAATGGCAGGCCTGGTTGAGTGCACACGGTTACCCAGGTTTGAGCCTCTGCTCCCCATCTGCAGGGAGGAAGCAACATGCAGGCACCAGACCCCAGCGATAGCCCTGGTGACAAAAATGGAAAAAAGAAATAACGGTTATGCGAGAGGGGCCTGGGCGATAGCACAGTGAGTTAAGCGCAGGTGGCACAAAGCGCAGGGCCTAGTGTAGGGATTCAGGTTCCAGCCCTGGACTCTCCACCTGGCGGTGTCGCTTTGCAAGCGGTGAAGCAGGTCTGTAGGTGTCTTATCTTTCTCTCCCCATCTCTGTCTTCCCCTCCTCTCTCCATTTCTCTCTATCCTATCCAACATCAACAGCTATAACAACAATAACAACTACAGCAAGGGCAACAAAATGGGATAAAATGGCCTCCATGAGCAGTGGAGTCGTGGTACAGATACTGAGCCCCAGCAATAACACTGTAGGCATAAAAAAAAAAAAAAAAAAAAAGGAGAAGGGGAAGGGGAAGGGGAAGGAAGAATACATGGTGGGGGTCAGTGGTAGTGCAGCGGTTTAAGCACACATGGTGCGAAGCGGGCTAGGGATCCCAGTTCCAACCCCAGTTCCAACCCCTGACTGGAACCCACGGCTCCCCACCTGCGGGGGAGGGGGGGTGGCTTCGCAAGCAGTGAAGCAGGTCTGCAGGTGTCTATCTTTCTCTCTCCCTCTCTGTCTTCCCCTCCTCTCTCCATTTCTCTCTGTCCTATCCAACAACGACAGCAATAACAACAACAATAAACAACAAGAGCAACAAAAGGGATAAAATGTCCTCCAGGAGCAGTGGATTTGTGGTGCAGGCACCGAGCCTCAGCAATATCCCTGGAGGGAAAAAAATGCATTAGGAGCATTCTAATATACAGAATGGTGACTTTAGTAATAATACTGTAGTGTATATTTGACAGGTGTTAATGGCCCGAGGAGATGGGAAAGTAGTAAGGATCTTACATGTATGAGCTACTGGCACTACATAAACAAGAAAGACAATAAAACATCATAAATGGTGGAGCAGTGCCTTTATGTCTCTCTTACACACACACACACACACACACACACACACACACAGAGTTAAGAAAACATTAATAACTGTTAGGTCTCACACACAGGAAGATAATTATGTACCAGGAGTCAGGCGGTAGCACAGTGGGTTAAACACACAAGGACCAGGCTTAAGAATCCCTGTTCCAGCCCCCGGCTCCCCACCTGCAGGGGAGTCGCTTCACAGGCGGTGAAGCAGGTCTGCAGGTGTCTTTCTCTCCCCCTCTCTGTCTTCCCCTCCTCTCTCCATTTGTCTCTGTCCTAACAACGACGACATCAATAACAACAATAATAACTACAACAAGAATAAAAACAAGGGCGACAAAGGGAAAATTAAAGTTTATTTAAAAAAGATAATTATGTATCACCTAATCTTATTGTTAGTGTAGCATATGTTTATATACAGAGTCGTTATATTATACACTTTAAATGAATAGTGTTATACATCAATTATAGCAGGCTAAGAGGTGGTGAAGTGGATAAAGTTCTGGACTCTCAAGCATGAGATCCCAAGTTTGCTTCTTGCTATCACATGTGCCAGAGTGATGCTCTGATTCTCCATCTCTCTCTCTCTTATCAATAAATAATCAATAAAGCTTTGAAATAACCCAATTATATCATAATAAGTCTGGAGGAGAGGATTAATACACAGGTCCAGACCACACTCAAAGGGAGGGGATGACATAAAGACATGAACACCAGCAGGAAGATAATTAACTTCCAACTGTAGGAGTCAAAACGATGACCACTCTTGTTCTAATGGTTTGCACAAAGCTACATGGTTTAACTGTCCCTCTCCCACTCCTTTACTTGATTGACTTGATGACTAATATTATTCACCTAAATTCTTTTGGTAATTATGTCTGTGAGGTTTATCTGTGCTTTATGTAGTTATTTTTCATCATCCTTATGTGGCTAGCCATACTTTGATGTTATGTCCACTAACGGTGGGCTTTTGGCCTATTTTTGCCTATTACATATGAGGGTGTTCTATAAATACTTTTTTTTTTGCCTCCAGGGTTATTGCTGGGGCTCGGTGCCTGCACCACGAATCCAGTGATCCTGGAGGCCATTTTCTCCTCCTTTGTTGCCCTTGTTGTTTAGTCACTGTTGTGGTTATTATTGTTGTTGCTGCTGTCATTGTTGGATAGGACAGAGAGAAATCGAGAGAGGAGGGGAGACAGAGAAGGGGAGAGAAAGATAGACACCTGCAGACCTGTTTCACCACTTGTGAAGAGATTCCCCTGCAGGTGGGGAGCCAGGGGGTCGAACTGGGATCCCTACGCTGGTCCTTGCGCTTAGCGCCACGCGCGCTTAACCCACTGCGCTACCGCCAAACTCCCTATAAATACATTTTTTTCTAGAGCACTACTGAGCTCTCCCAATAAAGGAGAAGTAGCCCTCCCCACAAAGACCACACTTTTTTTTCTTTTTTGCCTCCAGGGTTATCACTGGGGCTTGGTGGCTGCACAATGAATCCACTGCTCCTGGCGGCCACTTTTTCCATCTGTTGTTGTTGTTGCTGTTGTTGTTGTTCGGTAGGACAGAGAGAACTTGAGAGAAGAGGGGAAGGTAGAGAGGGGGAGAGAAAGACAGACACCTGCAGACCTGATCAACTCACTACTTGTGAAGCGACCCCCCTGCTGGTTGGGAGCTGGGGGTTCGAACCAGGATCCTTGCTTGGGTCTTGTGCTTAGTACTATGTGTGTTTAAACCAATGCACTACCACCTGGCCCCCAGAGACTACATTTAAAAAATTTTATTTATTTATTTATTTTTATTTAAGAAAGGATAAATTAACAAAACCATAGGGTAGGAGGGGTACAACTCCACACAATTCCCACCAGCCAATCTCCATATCCCACCCCCTCCCCTGATAGCTTCCCCACTCTCTATCCCTCTGGGAGCATGGACCCAGGGTCATTGTGAGTTGTAGAAGGTGGAAGGTCTGGCTTCTGTAATTGCTTCCCCGCTGAAAAAAAAATTTTTTTTAATATTTATTCATTTTCCCTTTTTGTTGCCCTTGTTTTATTGTTGTAGTTGTTGTTATTGATGTCGTCATTGTTGGATAGGACAGAGAGAAATGGACAGAGGAGGGGAAGACAGAGAGGGGGAGAGAAAGATAGACACCTGCAGACCTGCTTCACTGCTTGTGAAGCGACTCCCCTGCAGATGGGGAGCCGGGGGTTCGAACAGGGATCCTTACTCGGGTCCTTGTGCTTTGCACCACCAGCACTTAACCCACTGAGCTACTGCCCGGGTCCTGAGACTACATTTTTTTTTTGGACTCTTTTTTTTTTAAATATTTATTTTATTTATTTATTTATTCCCTTTTGTTGCCCTTGTTTTATTGTTGTAGTTATTATTGTTGTTGTCGTTGTTGGATAGGACAGAGAGAAATGGAGAGAGGAGGGGAAGACAGAGAGGAGGAGAGAAAGACACCTGCAGACCTGCTTCACCACCTGTGAAGCGACTCCCCTGCAGGTGGGGAGCCGGGGTTCGAACCGGGATCCTTATGCCGGTCCTTGTGCTTTGCGCCACCTGCGCTTAACCCGCTGCGCTACAGCCCCACTCCCGAGACTACATTTTTTAAACAGCCCAACACAATAGACAAAGCTCAAACTTTCACCACAGCCTCAGTTTGCTCTCCTAGGCTCCATGGGTGCTGCTGCCCTAAAACTATCAATATCTGTGTGGACAGTCATGTAAGTTCCCTAACTCCCAATCCCACACCTTCTTTGGCCCATAGCACCTCTGTCTCCAATCCACTTGAGCTGCCTGTGAGAGCGACCCTTGTGCTCCTTTCCAGCAGCCAGATAGTAGTTGTCTCCTTTTTGTACTCACCTTCCACGGGAGACAACATTTTCCCCAGATGGCTGCAACAAGAGCATCCAAACCACAAGCTCTTCTCTGTGGCCTCCAGAGCTTGGGTCTATATTTCTTCTCCTTGAAAGCAAGAGGGTCTGTGACTTCAGCGGAAGTGTTCTTAGCTTGGGTTGGGGAGATAACATAATGGTTATGCAAGAAAACTTTCATGCTTAAGGCATCAAAGATCCCCAGATTCAATCTCCAGCACCATCAGAAGCCAGAGCTGAGCAGTCTTCTGATAAAATTAATTAATTAATTAGTCAGTTGATTAATTAATTAAAGGTGATCTTTGTGGTGTGCTCATTTTATAAATAAACTTAAGACACTTAGGCAGCATTGAGACCATCCAGCTGGTAGCCTCAGGTCTCAATCACTAGACACGTGACCACAGAAGCCCTTGAGATGAACCCGGCATCCTGACAACACAAGAGACTCAAGTGGACACCACTGAGCTGAAGCCAGTCACTGCCCAGAACCATGAGAAATAAGAGGGGCTGAGGAGATAGCGTAACACAAAAGGCTTTCATGCCTGAAGCTCTGAAGTCCCAGGTTCAATCCCCAACACCACCATAAACCAGAGCTGAGCAGTGCTTTGGTCTCTTCCTCTCTTTGTCTTCCTTTCTGTAGCTCTCATTAAAATAAGTAACGAAAATAAGAGGGAGTCAGGCGTAGCACAGCGGGTTAAGTGCAGGTGGCGCAAAGCGCAAGGACCGACTTAAGGATTCCGGTTCGAGCCCCCGGCTCCACACCTGCAGGGGAGTCGCTTCACAGGCGGTGAAGCAGGTCTGCAGGTGTCTGTCTTTCTCTCCCCCTCTCTGTCTTCCCCTCCTCTCTCCATTTCTCTCTGTCCTATCCAACAACAATGACACCAATAACAAGAACAATGATAAACAACAAAGGCAACAAAGGGGAAAATAAATAAATAAATAAATAGAAAAAAATATTTAAAAAAAGAAAATCTAAGAAAGAATAAGTCATCTTCCTGATGTAATACCAAGCGAAATGATTATGCTTAGGGTAAAAGTTTTAGACTCTTCTTTCCAATTCCTTTGAACACAGATGGAAAATAGACATTAATAAGGGGGGTGGGGCTGAGCAGTGTTAGCACATGGTTGAGTGCATATGCCGTGTACCATGTAAAAGAACCTAGGTTCCAGCCTCCAATCCCGTCTGCAGGGGGAAGCTTCCCAAGCTGTAAAGCAATGCTGCAGGTCTCTCTCTCTCTCTCTCTCTCTTTCTCTATCTCTCCCTGCCTTCTCAATTTCTCTCTGTCCTAACAAATTTAAGAAAAATAATATAAAGCAAAAAAAAAACCCTAAAATATATATTTCTATTGTTTAAAACAAGGAGGAGATGCAGTAGAAAAAGATGATGATGGAGGAAGAGGAGGAGGAGGCTGGGCACCTGGTTCAACACACACATTACAGTGTTCAAGGATCAAGGTTCAAGACCCCAGTCCCCACCTGCAGGGGGCAGATTACACAAGTAGTGAATCAATGCCGCAGTTGTATCCCTTCTCTCTCTCTTTCCATCTCCCTCTTCCTCTTCAACTTCTCTCTGCCTCTATCCAAAAGAAAAAGAAAAATAAGATAGCATAATGGTTCTGCAAACAAACTCTTATGCCTGAGGCTCCAAAGTCCCAGGTTCAATTCCCCCACCACCATAAGCCAGAGCTGATCAGTACTCTGGTAAAAAGAGAGTGTATGCGTGCATATGTTGGATATAGAGACATTTTTGGCTACCTACCCAGGATGGGAAATGCTCTGGAGATAGTTTAGAAGAGCTGAGAGATGGCCCAACCTGGCTCAGGCTGAGTTTCTAGTGAAAATATTGATCAGGATGCAGCAGGTGTGCAGGGTGAGATTAGGTTTGGCAAGTAAGATCTTGGGCAAGCTGGAAGGAAAGGAAGCTGTTTAAGTTACTTTTGCTTCATAATGTATAGCCCTCAAATGCTCTCTCTCTCTCCCTCTCTCCTATCATGACAATACAATAAATAAATAATGAAATATTTAACCAAAAAAAAAGTAAAATCAGGGTGGGGTAGATGGCATAATGGCTATGCAAACAGACTCTCATGCCTGAGGCTCCAAAGTCCCAGGTTCAATCCCCTGCACCACCATAAGCCAAAGCTGAGCAGTGCTCTGGTTAAAAAAAAAAAAAAGTAAAATCAATGTTAGGGAAAGTGAGGGTTCTTGACAGTTTGGGATTCTGTGATGGCTATTTATTGCTTCATCATGAATCTCCCCCAAACTTGACAACCTTTAGTATTTAAAAGCAAAAACATTCATTGCCCCCCCGGGCGTGCCCCAACCCCCCTCAGCCCATTTCTCCCAGACACACCTGAGCCATCACACCCTCTGCTTCAGGGTCTCTAACAAGGCTGCAGGCAGGTGTGATCATGAGAACATCTGTTTCCAAGCTTCCTCGTGGCTTTGGCAGCATTCTCTTCCTCGCTGCTTGCTGGGCTGGAGGGGAGCCTCAGCTCCTCATGGCTGTTGCCCAGAAGTTACCCTGGGCATCTGTGCCTCTCCACATGGCAGGTGGCTTCCTCGGAGTGAGCAAGCAGTGTGAGAGAGTGCCAGCAACAGAGAACTTGCCAGGAAGCTCAGAGTCCCCATCTTTTGTAGCCTTATCATGGAGGTGACATCCTGTCACCATTGTGTGTTCTCTTTCTTAGAAGAAAGGTCCCAGGTCCAGCCCACACTGAAGAGGAGGCTATTATGCACAGAAGTAGATATCAGGAGGCAGGGTGGTTCGGAATTGCGTCAGAAGCTGCCTACTACAGATGGTAGACAGAAGGTAGGGTCGGAGTCACAGAATTGCAGAATTGTCTGGTTGAAAAGGAAAGGTTCTGAGAAGCCAGCCACCCACGTGGTGCCTGGCTTTCTGCTATAGCTCCCTGCCAAGTGGCTTTTAGTCTATATCTGCACAATGACATGGCATAGTGACTAGAGTATTGGGCCTAAGAGCTGAGGTGCCAAGTTCAATTCCTGGCATCTCATGTACCAGAGTGATCCTCTGGCTTGTTCCCTCCCTCCAACCTCATAAATGAATATGTAAATTTTTAAAAGGGAGAAAGGAAGAAAAGAAACCATCTGCCTGTGACATTCATCAGTGGTCCATCTCATCCATGAAAAAGAGAAAAAGATCAGAAGACTCTGTTCCCTCCATCCATCCCTTCCTTTCTCTCTCTCCTCGTCATCCTCCTCCTTCTTCTTCCTTCACTTTCTTCTTTTCTGCATTTATTTTCACAGTGCTGAGCATGAACCCAGGATCTTGTATAAGTGCCATGCTGCTGAGAAATTTTCCAGGTCCAATTTTAGCTTAATATTTTGAGAGACGGAAAAGTGTCACCCCAAAGCACCACTTCACCGTCTGTGGCGTTGCTCTCGTGCTCCTATGTGTCACTGGTGAAGCATGGACTTTACCTGCTGAGTCAGCCCCCGGGCCCCTCTATGCTCTTTAAATGGTGGCTCACCACTTCGAATGCAGAGTGGGGGTAGGAGGTGTGCACCAGGTTGAGCACACATGTGACCATGTGCAAGCCCCTCCAGTCCCCACCTGCAGGAGCCAAGTTTCACAAGTGTTGAAGCAGGGCTGCAGGTGTCTCTTTTTCTCAATTGTCCTTTCTTCTTTCAATTTCTGTCTGTTCCACCATAAACAAAGAAAGAAAGAAAGAAAGAAAGAAAGAAAGAAAGAAAGAAAGAAAGAAAGAAAAAAATGGCCACTAGAAACAGTGGATTTGTAACATGTGCACTCAACCAGGTGCCGCACCACCATAAACCAGAGCTGAGTGGTGCTGTGATAAAATAAAATAAAATAAAATAAAATAAAATAAAATAAAATAAAATAAAATAAACCATCATTAAACCATTAATAAAAAACTTTTAAAAGAACCGAATCAGGGAGTCGTGCGGTAGCACAGTGGGTGAAGTGCATGTGGCGCAAAGTGCAAGGACCAGTGTACGGATCCCGGTTCGAGCCCCCGGCTCCCCACCTGCAGGGGAGTCGCTTCACAGGCGGTGAAGCAGGTCTGTAGGTGTCTATCTTTCTCTCCCCCTCTCTGTCTTCCCCTCTTCTCTCCATTTCTCTCTGTCCTATCCAACAACGACGACATCAATAACAACAACAATAATAACTACAACAATAAAACAAGGGCAACAAAAGGGAATAAACAAATATTTTTAAAAAGAGGTAAAAAGAACCAAATCATTACTCTGGCACATATGATGCCAGGGATTAAACTTGGAACCATAAGTTTTTAAGTCCAAAACTCTAGCCATTGTGCCACCTCTGAGGCTGTTTATTATTATAACTTTTAAAATATTTTATTTTATTTTTAATGAGGTAGATACAGAGGGAAAGATAGGTAGAGACCAGGACACTACTCAGCTCTGGCTTATGGTAGTGCTGGGGTTGAGCCTGGGACCTCAGAGCCTCAGGCATGAAAGCTTTTTGCAGAGCCACTGTGTTGTCTCCCCAGCCCTAGTTTTTTTTTTTTTTTCAATTTCTTTTATTAATTTACATTATTCTTATTTATTTACAAAAGATGAAGAAGAGTTGAAAGAGAGAATCAGAGCATCACTCTGGCACATTCGATGTCAGAGATCAAACTGTGGACCTCATGCTTTAGAGTCTAACACTTTATCCACTGTGCCACCTCCCAGGCCAGTATTATTTGATTTGTTTAAATAACCAAATGAGAGTCAACACAAAGTATAACTGCAATATCCATGGGCTTTTCCTTTATGTTCTCTCATTGGTGCTGGGGATTGAATCCACAGCCCTGCACATGTAAGGAGGCAGTGTGCTGCTAAGCCATCTCCCAGGCCACACACAGCTCTGTTTCCAACGTGTGTATTTATGGAGAAACAGGTCTCATTAATCATCTCATACAGTGACCAAGATGAAAGTATCTTCTTTTTTAAATTTTTTTATTTATTTATTTTCCCTTTTGTTGCCCTTGTTGTTTTTCATTGTTGTTGTAGTTATTATTGTTGCTGTTACTGATGACATTGTTGTTGGATAGGACAGAGAGAAATGGAGAGAGGAGGGGAAGACAGAGAGGGGGAGAGAAAGACAGACACCTGCAGACTTGCTTCACTGCCTGTGAAGTGACTCCCCTGCAGGTGGAGAGCCGGGGGCTCAAACTGGGATCCTTACTCCAGTCCTTGTGCTTTGCACCACATGCGCTTAACCCACTGCACTACAGTCTGACTCCCAAGATGAAAGCATCTTAAGGGACCACGTGATCTCATCCCTACCTGTGGTGGGAACTCTTCTTTGTCATTGCCAGAGCTTGACTACTGCAGGATGACTTTTTCACATAGGAAGAGAGAGACAGGTCCAGCAAAATAGCTCACTTGGATAGTGTCCTGCTTTACCATGTGTACAGCCTAGGTTAAAGTTTGGTTCTCACCCTGTTGAAGGCAGTTTTGGTGCTGTCCTCTCTCTGATTCCTCCCCCTCCCCATGTCTATCTTAAAAAATAATAAATAGATACGAAAGGAAGAAAGGAAGGGGACCAGGTGGTGGTGCACCTGGTTGAGTGCACATGTTACAATGCACAAGGAACCAGGTTCAGGCCCCTGGTCCCCAACTGTAGGGGGAAATCTTTGTGAGTGGTGAAGCAGTGTTGCAGGTGTCTCTTTGTCTCTTTCCTTCTCTCTCCCCCTTTCCCTCTCAGTTTCTTACTATCTCTATCCAATAAATAAATAAAGATAATAAAAATGTTAAAATAAATGAAAGAAAGAAGGGAGGGAGGGAGGGAGGGAGAGAGGAAGAGAGGAAGAGAGGCTACTGCACTGAAGTTTCCCCTGTGCCCTGAGTGCCAGGAACTCAAACCTGGCCACACTCATTACAAAACAATTGCTTCCCCAGGTGAGCTATCTCAGCTACCTCACTCCTAATTTTAGTAATGAATAAACAGAGTTCCAAAAGAGGCCGAGTCTTTTGCCAAGTAGATAGAGAAGAGCAACTTTTAGGTCAGCCATTCCCACAATTGCTCAGTGTGGAACAAAAGCGGATGCAGCAACTCTACCTCAGAGGCTAACCAGTCCTTCCTTTGCCTTTGGCACCCTTTCCAACAAGCAGTTATTTCTCAATTTGTTGTTTGTGTAACCTCTTGAGCTGTGCAAACTCCCAAACTAAGAGACTCTTCACTGTGAAACTAGTGGCAAAGGCTGGGATGGCTTGGTCCTGCCCTGAACTCCTTCCCTAGAGACCTGAGGTAATAGTGGAAATGCATTTATTTTTCCTGGTCAGATGAGGAGAGACCAGGCTCATTAAATGGGGTGAGGAGTGGGGAGGGATCTATTTTCCTCTTGGAATAAAAGAAAAGCATACCAGCCCAGAAGGGCACTGGCAGATGACCATTCTGTATGAAAGTTCATGACTGGCCAGTTGACAGGGAACAGAGAGAAAAGGGTGATAGGCTCTCAAGTCCCAGGTTCAACCCCCTACACTGCAATAAACCAGAGCTGAGCAGTGCTCTGGTAAAAAGAAAAAGGAAAAGAAAGGAAAAGAAAAGAAAGGAAAAGAAAAGAAAAGAAAGGAAAAGAAAAGAAAGGAAAAGAGAAGAGAAGAGAAGAAAAGAAAAGAAAAGAAAAGAAAAGAAAAGAAAAGAAAAGAAAAGAAAAGAAAAGAAAAGAAAAGAAAAGAAAAGAAAAGAAAAGAAAAGAAAAGAAAAGAGTGATAGGGGGCTGGATGGTAGCACAGTGGGTTAAGCGCACATGGCACAAAGTTCTGGGAAAGGCCTAAGGATCCCGGTTTGAGTCTCCAGCTCCCCACCTGCGGTGGAGTCGCTTCACAAGCAGTGAAGGAAGTCTGCAGGTGTCTATCTTTTCTCTTCCTCTCTGTCTTCCCATCCTCTCTTGATTTCTCTTTGTCCTATCCAACAACAACAGCAATTAGAACAATAACAATAAGAACAACAGCAAGGGCAACAAAAATGGGAAAAAATGGCTTCCAGGAGCAGTGGATTCGTAGTGCAGGCACCGAGCCCCAGTGATAATCCTGGAGGAAAAAAAAGGGGGGGTGATAAACCCTCAAAGGTATTTGATGCTACTGGTAATAGAAATGATTTCTCGGGAGTCCGGCAATAGCGCAGCGAGTTAAGCGCTCGTGATGGCGCACCCAAGGTCCGGCGTAAGGATCCCGATTCAAGCCCCCGGCTCCCCACCTGCAGGGGAGTCGCTTCACAGGCGGTGAAGCAGGTCTGCAGGTGTCTGTCTTTCTCTCCCTCTCTCTGTCTTCCCCTCCTCTCTCCATTTCTGTCTGTCTTATCCAACAATGACGACACCATTAACAACAACAATAACTACAACAACAACAATAAAAAAAAAAACAAGGGCAACAAAAGGGAGAATAAATAAATATTATGTTTTTTTAAAAAAAGAAATTATTTCTCTTCTTCTCTTTCTCTTTTTAAAGTTGTTTTGTGTACTTCAGAAGTCAGGAGGGTTTCACATAAGAGAGAAACCAGAGCACTAGAGGTTGAACCAAGAACCTCAGATATGCAAGTACTAGGTTATCAGAGCTGAGCTATTTCCCAAGTCACTTTCTCTTTTGCTTTCTCCTTCCTTCCTTCCTTCCTTCCTTCCTCCCTTCCTTCCTTCCTTCCTTCCTTTCCTTCTCACCAGGATTGATGCTCAGTGCCTGTATGACATTGCCACTTCTAGCGGCCATCTTTTTTTTTTTTTTTTAATAGAGAGGGAAAGCAGGAAACAGAGAGAAGGGGAGACACCTATAACACTGTCCCACCACTTCTGAAGCTTCCCTTCCACCTCAGTCCTCTCACATGGCAATGCGAGTCACCAGCTCACTCATCTGCTCTTCTGCATGCTTCCTCTCAGCCCAAATGCAACTTAACTTTGAGTTCCTGAGGCAGAATGCACAAGGAAATGCCAGGCAGCACAATTACAAGGATCACAGAATGTGTCCAGAGGCAGTCAATAAAGGTGTCAGACTTAGAGGTAAGGGAAGGGGGGGGGGAATCAAAGAGGGAAAGAATGACACTCAGAGACATGAGCAAGTTTTCCTTACCTCTTTCTTTTCTTTTCTTTCCTTTTCTTTTTTAACATCAAAAATCATGTTTTTGGACTTTTTAATTCAAAGATCACCCATGAAAATAAAATTGATGTTTATTCTCTATGGTCTCAAGAATACCAAAGAAAAAAGAAAAAGAAAGGAGAGGAGGTTAGTGGAGGGGGTGGAGGAGAGAAAGAGAAGGGAGATTTGATCATGCACTGGGGAAATACCCAAGAAAATTGGGGCAAGTCCAAGCTCTTGCTTCACTACACTCTCTTCCAAGTCTATATTTAACACAAGAAGGACTTCCAAACCCTGGTTTGGCTTATCTATCATATTCCTAAATTTATGCCTATTCCTCAAGTATTGAGTGAGACAGCAAAGTCACGAGCTAATACAATCTGCCCCCTCCACCACCTCTGGAATGTTCCCCATGGAAATGGGACACAATAAAATCAGACAATGCAAGCATTCACTTCCCAGCCACCAGAGAGGGATGCCTTTGTCCTGTTGAATCAGAATGACGCTCAACTAAATATGGAGGGGAGACCCTTAAAAGTGGAAATGGACAATGGTTACTTCCTTCTAGATACAGGAAAATATATTATTAGCAATACATCTGGAGTCTGAAGAATAAATCCAATGAGTTTCTGAGGTTTATTTTTCATTGTATCTTAATGAGATTATGCCCCTGGTCCCCACCTGCAGGGGGAAAGCTTCATAAGTGGTGAAGCAGGTATCTCTCTGTCTCTTTCTTTCTCTATCTCCCCCCTCTCAATTGATCTCTTTCTCTAGCCAATAATAAAATAGATAAACGAATAGATAAATAAATAACTCCCTTGATTGGTGTCCTTGATTTGTCACTTGTACTACCCTGGTTTGAGCCTGGCCCCCACCACACTGAAGGAAGTTTTGATGTTATGTTATCTTTCTCTCTACCTCTATATCTTTCTGAAAAAGTTGGCACTGGGTGGTGGTTCATCCAGTAGAGTGCACATGTTACTATACTCAAGGATCTGGGTTCAAGCCCACAGCCTCCACCAGCAGAAGAAACTTCACAAGTGGTAAAGCCATGTAGCAAGTGCCTCTCCTTTTCTTTGTCTTTCTCCTTCTCTCTCTTTCCCTCTCTGTCTCCTTCTCTGTCTCTCACTTTCTATCAAGAAAATGGCCACCTAGTGGGGGTTGAATGGTTATGTGGAAAACTGGGGAATAGTATGCATGTACAAACTATTTTATTTTACTGCCAACTGTAAACAACTTATCATCCCCCAATAAAGAAATTTTTAAAAAGAAACAAAATGGTCACCGCAGTGGCACACCTGGTAGAGCACACACATTTCTATGCTCAGGGATACAGGTTCAAGTCCCCAGTGCCCACTTGCAGAAAGGAAGCTTCACCGGCAGTAAAGCAATGCTGTGAGTGTTTCTCTATCTCCCCTTTCCCTCTCATTTTTTCTCTGTCCTATCAAATAAAAGAAAAAACAACAAAAAATGGCCACTGGGAACAATGGAGGTGTGCAGGCACTGAACCCCAGCAACAGCCCTGGTGGTAAAAAGAAAGAAAGAAAGAAAGAAAGAAAGAAAGAAAGAAAGAAAGAAAGAAAGAAAGAAAGAAAAGAAAAGGGAGAAAGAGGGGGGAAGGAAGGGAGGGAGAAAAAGGAAAAGAATGAAAAAGGAAAGGAGAGAAAAGAAGGAAAAAAGAAAAGACAAACTGGCTCTTAATTGTGATGGTCCAGTGAAGAGAGAGAGAGAGAGAGAGAGAGAGAGAGAGAATACCAAATCAGGAAGCAATTCAGCAATATCACTTGGTTTATTCCCCAGCACTGCCAAAATTAAAATAGCAAACAATAAGTCAAAGGCAGAGTGTGACACATTTACAAGAATCCCCCTGGGAGCCCCTGCAGAGCTCTGGATCAACAATAGTCATAGCTCAAGCCCAGCAGAAGTGGTGGGGACAAGGGGCAGGGAGGCACCTGGGAGAGTTGGCCCAGAGGTTCTGTCAGCTGAGACTTGGAGAGCAGGTAGGTCTGGTGGTGAGGAAATAGCAGGTGGAAAGACAACTTCAGGGAGGTCCTGGGATGAGATGGCAGGGGTGGAGGGTGGCACAGGGTGGTCCCAGCCACAGAGCCGGCAGTGAGGGAGGAATGCCGCCACGCAGCCAGTTAGCACACTCTCACCCGCCTGTCTTCTTTGAGCAGCACACCCACCCTGCCTACACACCTCCACAGCGACACTCCAAGGCTGGTTTAGAGGAAGCACTAACATTATTGTGTTTTGCAGTAGATATTCAGAAACCTTCAGCCTGGGTGCATAGTGAACGAGTTCCATGAGTAAACAAGTTACATGAGTGTGAGGATGTCATTCCACAAAATTAAAAGTGGTGCCTTTCGGGCCAGGGAGACAGCAGAGGAGTTTTGAAAAAAAAAAAAAAAAAAAAAAAAAAAATATATATATATATATATATATATATATATATATATATATTTCTGCCACTTATCTCATCATTGGGACGAGTATGTGCATAGCAGGGAAAGCTGTCCCAATGGAACAGGGGACTGAGGAGATGGAGAGAACCAGAGGGACAATGCCATTGTGACACCCCACTAGGCCTACCCCCAATCTTTTGTGCCTTTTCTTCCTTCCTTCCTCCCTCCCTTCCTTCCTTTCTCCCTTACTTTCTTTTGTTCTTTCATTCTTTTAATACAGAAAGGCAGAGAGAGAGAGAGAGAGACCACAGCACCAAAGCAACTTTCACTGTGATGGGGGCCAGGCTCGAACCTGAATCACTCATGTGGCAATTCAGCACACAATCCAAGTGAGCAAATTTTTGCCAGCCCTCTGTTGCTTTCTATAACCCAATTATTTAATAAAAATAGCTTTGGGGGCGGGTGGTGAGTGCACGTTACAAGGTCCCGGGTTCCAGCCCCCAGTCCCCACCTACAAGGGGAAAGCTTTGTGAGTGGTGAAGCAGTATGGCAGGTATCTGTCTGTCTGTCTGTCTGTCTCTCTCTCTCTTAATGTTTTTGTTAAGTTTTTAAAAATTTATTAATGAGAAAGACATGTGGAAAGAGAGAACCAGACAGCATTTTGGTACATGTGCTGCTGGGAATTGAACTCAGGACCTCATGCTTGAGAGTCCAGTGCTTTATCCATTGTGCCATCTCCCCAACCACCTGTCTCTCTCCTTCTGTATCACCCACTTCCCTCTTGATTTCTGGCTGTCTCTAACCAATAAATAAATAAAGATAATTTAAAATTTTAAATTGTTTCCAGCATGTCAATATTTTCTTATTTATTTATTGGCTTTTATTTTTTATTTTTATTTATAAAAAGGAAACACTGACAAAAACCATAGGATCAGAGGGGTACAACTCCACACAATTCCCACCACCAGAGCTCTGTATGCCATCCCCTCCCCTCCCCTAATAGCTTTCCTCTGCTTTATCCCTCTAGGAGTATGGGGTGCAGAAGGTGGAAGGTCTTCTGTAATTGCTTCCCCACTAAACATGGGCTTTGACAGGTCGATCCATACCCCCAGCCTGTCTCTCTCTTTCCCTAGTCGGGCAGGGTTCAGGGAAATCAGGGCTCCAGGACACATTGGTGGGGTCGTCTGCCCAGGTAAGTCCACTTGGTTTTATGTTAGCATCTGAAACTTAGTGGCTGAAAAAAGAGTTAAGATACAAAGCGAAAAAAATTCTTGTTTTATGTTTTTAAATTGTTTTTATGGTCGCTATTTATTTACTGGATTGATAGTCAAAAATTGAGAGGAAGGAGGAGCTAGACAGGAAGAGAGACAGAGAGACACCTGCAACACTGCTTCACCACTTGCAAAGCTTTTCCCCCTGCAAGTGGGGACCAGGGGCTCGATCCTGGGTCCTTGTTCATTATAAGATGTGCACTCAACCAGGTGCGACACCACCTGGCCCCTCGATTTTTTTTCTTAAATCTGTGACAAACTGGATACTCAATGTTTGAACTCACTGAGGAGTCCAAGAGATAGCTCACCAAGTAGGGAGTATGCCTAGCCAAGCACTGCCTAGGTGAGAGCACCAACACTACCAGGAGGTCTACAGCACCGGAAACTACCTCTATCTCACTCACTCACTCTCCCTGAAAAAGTCATCCCAGAGAGGTGAAATCACACGTGTATGAGGCCCCAGCAGACAGATACAGACACACACACAAGAATCACTGGGATGGAAAACAATTCAGACCCCATCTAGACAGTCCCTGAGGTGTGGCAGCTGGGAAGAGATGGGACTTGTGTGCATGAGGCCTTGAGTTTGATCCTCAGTACTGCATATACCAGAGTGATGTTCTAGTCCTGTCTCTCGCTAAGTAAATAAATCTTTAAAAGTATCGTCTGGGAACTTGTCAAAACAAACGCAGCTCAAAGAAATTGAGAAGGAGCTGAATCAGATATATTAATGGAAACACAATCAACTTTTTTCTTTTATCATTTTATTGCGGGGGGGGGTAATGGTTTACAGTGCAGTTGCTGACACATGGGCATAATTTCTCACCTCCCCATTATAGGTGTCTGCAAAACATTCTCACCCCCAACTTGGGTCCTTTTCTACCTTCATGCACCAGGAACCTGAAGCCCCCCACCTCTGCCCCCTTACTGCCCTCCTTCCCCAGAGTCCTTTGCTTTGGTGCAATACACCCAACCTGGTCCAGGTCTCACTTTGTGTTTTCTCTTTCTGTCCTTGTTTCATAAGTTCCACTTATGAATGAGATCATCTAGTATTTACCCTTCTCTTTTTGGCTTATCTCACTTAACATGATTCCTTCAAGCTCTGTTCATTTTAAGGGACTTTATGTTCACAAAGGCAAGCCTGGTTGGTATCTTAGTGTTCTGCCTCTCAAACTATGAATTTTCATTTTCTCTTTTTTTTTTTTTTTTTTGTTCTTTCGTTCTTAGCCTCTAGGATTATCCCTGAGACTCAGTGCCTGAAGGATAAAATTCAAAGTCCATAACCAGGAACTGTAAATCTGATCATATTAAAACCCCTAATGTTTCATCCGTCTTCTAAGTTTCACACATTACATGGAATGCTAAGCCTCAGCCACACTGTTCTCTTGCTACTCCTTAAACATCCAAACAGAGGCCCAGTTAACCAGCCCTGGGTCCCTCCGAGGAATTCCTCACCAGCCGACCCCTCAGTAGGAGACTCATGAGGATCTTCAGGCTGTTCCTTCTCTCGGTGTTTTCAGGTTTTTGCTCGTCATGTCCTCAGAGATTCCCCCTCTGACACATCATCAGTCCCCATTACTCTCGATTTCCCCGCACTGTTTGATCCTTCTTCCGATTATCACCTCCTAACACTGCTGTGTAAACTGTTTGTGACTTTTTTAAAGTTTTTTTTATTTAGTTTCCCTTTTTTAAAATTTTTATTGTTGTTGCAGTTATTGTTGTTATTGATGTCATTGTTATTAGATAGGACAGAGAGAAATGGAGAGAGGAGGGGAAGACAGAGAGGGGGAGAGAAAAATAGACACCTGCAGACCTGTTTCACCGCCTATGAAGGGGCTCCCCTGCAGGTGGGGAGCCGGGGGCTCGAACTGGGATCCTTACATAGTCCTTGCTCTTTGTGCCACGTGCACTTAACCCGCTGCACTACCACCCAACTCCCCAGGAGTCTTTATTTATTTATTTATTTATTATTTAATTTTTTTTTATTTAAGAAAGTATTGATTAACAAAACCATAGGGTAGGAGGGGTACAACTCCACACAATTCCCACCACCCCCTCCCCCGATAGCTTTCCCACTCTGTATCCCTCTGGGAGCATGGACCCAGGGTCATTGTGGGTTGCAGAAGGTGGAAGGTCTGGCTTCTGTAATTGCTTCCCCGCTGAACATGGGCGTTGACTGGTCGGTCCATACTCCCAGTCTGCCTCTCTCTTTCCCTAGTAGGGAGGGTCTCTGGGGAAGCTGAGCTCCAGGACATATTGGTGGGGTCTTCAATCCAGGGAAGTCTGGCCGGCATCCTGATGACACCTGGAACCCAGGAGTCTTTTTGCATAACCATTATACTATTCCCCCCCCCACACACACACACATCATAAATAACCATTTAATGCTTATTGCTCGTTTGCCTCATGTTCTGGGAGAGGGAATTGTGTACCAAAGTGGCAACTACTAAAAAAAGGTTATTCTCTTGTAATGAATCCAGCTCTGTGAGAGGTAATGTCATCCAATGACATATTTCAACACCAGGTAGGAATCCCACAGGAAGCTGACAAATCACAAATCTCTCTCTCTCTCTCCCTCTCTCTTTTAAATTCCTTTATTATTTTTTTATTATTGGATAGAGACAGAGAGAAATTGTGAGGTGAGGAGGAGATAGAGAGGGAGAGAGACAGAGAGACACCTGCAACTCTGCTTCACCACTTGTGAAACTTTCCCCCTTCAGGTGGGGACCAGGGGCTTAAACCTGGGTTCTTGTGAGCTGTAATGTGTGCACTTAACCAGGTGCACTACTGCCTGGTGCCCACAAATCTCTCTCCCTTGATTTTCATTTTTCTTGTGTACCTTCTATGTGCTGACTATTATACTAGGCTCTGAGAAGCCTGCTATAAGTAACATGTTCTGATTTGGGGACAGCATGCTGTATTTAAAAGAGAGGCTTAGTCCCAGGTTTAAGCCCCTGGTCCCCACACAGAGAAGGAAAGCTTCACAAGCAGTGGAGCAGTACTGCAGGTGTCTCTCCTCTCTGTCTCTTACCTAAAAAAAAAAGAAAAGAAAAGAAAGGGAGAGGGAATGGGAGGTAGCCCCACCAGATTAAGTGCACATAGTAGGAAGCGCAAGGACCCATACAAGGATACCAATTCAAGCTCCCGGCTCCCCACCTGCAGGAGGGTCGCTTTACAAGTGGTGAAAAACAGATCTGCAGGTGTTTATCTTTCTCCCTCCCTCCCTGTCTTCCCCTCCCCTCTCGATTTCTCTCGGTCCTGCCCCCCCCCAAAAAAAAAAAGGTCAAAGAAATGGCTGCAGGAACAGTGGATTCATAGTGCAGACACCCTGTGCAGATAACCATAGTGCAGATAACCCTGGAGGCAAGAACAAAAAATAAAATAAAACGAGAAAAATGGCTACCAGGAATGATGGAGCCTTCATGCAGGCAGAGTCCCAGTAACAACCCTGGTGGCAAAGCAAAACAAAATACCCTGGTGCTTACAGGCACAGAGAAAAAGTCCATTTGACTGGAGTGCAATGAACAAGAAAGTAGGGGAGAAGGGGGTCAAGTGGTGCTGGACCCAGTTGAGCACACACATCACTGTGCACGAGGACCCAGGTTCAAACTCTTGGTGCCCACCTACAGAGAGGAAGCTTCACAAGTGGTGAAACAGTACTGCAGCTCTCTCTCTCTCCCTCTCTCCCTCTCTCCCTCTCTCTTTCTCTCCATATCTCTCTTCCTCTCTCTCTCCATCTCTATCTCCCCTCCCCTCTCAATTTCTCTCTGTCCTAGAAAATTAAAAAATCTAATAAAGTGGTCCGGGAGGTGGCGCAGTGGATAAAGCCTTGGACTCTCAAGCATGTGGTCCTGAGTTCAGTCCCCGGCAGCACATGTATCAGAGTGATGTCTGGTTCTTTTTCTCTCTCTCCTCCTTTCTCATTAATAAATAAAATATTTTTTAAAAAAATCTAATAAATAGATATTCAAAGTGAGTAGAAGATGGTTATCTGGGAGGTGGTATAGCAAATAAAATGTTGGACACTCCAGCATGAGGAAGTCCTGAGTTCAATCTCCAGCAACATTAAATAAATAAATAAATAAATAAAAGCTTGATGAAGAAGAAGTGGCACAGACCACCAGAGAGTGCCACAGTTTTGGTTTTGGTTTTCTGTTGCCTTTCAATTCTCAACCTAAAAGCTGGGTAAATGTGATTTCTATTGGAAACATAATTTCTATTGGAAAGCAGCTCTGTGTAATCCTCTGACACTGTGTAACCAATTATGCCAAGCTGAATGGGATAAAGTGAGGCCAAGCCTGACTATTCTCATAGTTGTAGATGCTGACTGCACTCAACAAGATGGTTCTGGTTTAAGGTCTCTTTGTGTGGATGTCTTTAAACAGTGACAGGGGTCGGAGTCTTCTCAGGATTTCCTCACTAGCCTCTCAGGGAATCATATGGGCTGTTGACTAGAACGTCAGCTGGAGCCAGGGAGAGGCTACCACAAAGCCTTTCTCTGTGACCTCAGTTTACTTACAAGACTTACGATGACTGGAACCCAAGAGCAACCATTCTAGGAGAGAGAACCAGGTAGAAGAAACCCCCCCCAACACACACATACAGACATACAGACATACTCTCACAACCCCCACACACACATACAGACATACTCTCACACAACCCCCCACACACACACATACAGACATACTCTCACACAACCCCCCCACACACAGACATACTCTCACACAACCCCCCGCACACACACAGACATACTCTCACACAACCCCCACACACACATACAGACATACTCTCACACAACCCCCCACACACACACATACAGACATACTCTCACACAACCCCCCCCACACACAGACATACTCTCACACAACCCCCCACACACACGCACAGACATACTCTCACACAAACCCCCACACACACACACAGACATACTCTCACACAACCCCCCCCACACACACAGACATACTCTCACACAACCCCCACACACACACAGACATACTCTCACACAACCCCACACACACAGACATACTCTCACACAACCCCACACACACACACACACATACAGACATACTCTCACACAACCCCACACACACACACATACAGACATACTCTCACACAACCCCACACACAAACACACATACAGGCATACTCTCACACAACCCCCCCACAGACATACAGACATACTCTCACACAACCCCACACACAAACACACACACAAACATACTCTCACACAACCCCCCACACACAGACATACTCTCACACAACCACACACACACACACATACAGACATACTCTCACACAACCCCACACACACACACATACAGACAAACTCTCACACAACACCACACACACACAGAGACATACTCTCACACAACCCCACACACAAACACACATACAGACATACTCTCACACAACCCCCCCCACACACATACAGACATACTCTCACACAACCCCCCCACACAGTTATACAGACATACTCTCACACAACCCCCCCACACACAGACATAGTCTCACACAACCCCCCACACACACGCACAGACATACTCTCACACAAACCCCACACACACACATACAGACATACTGTCACACAACCACCCCCCACACACAGACATAGTCTCACACAACCCCCCCCACACACATACAGACATACTCTCACACAACCACACACACACACACACACATACATACTCTCACACAACCCCCCACACACACACATACAGACATACTCTCACACAACCCCACACACACACACATACAGACATACTCTCACACAACCCCCCACACACACACATAGAGACATACTCTCACACAACCCCACACACAAACACACATACAGGCATACTCTCACACAGCCCCCCCACACACATACAGACGTACTCTCACACAACCCCACAAACACACACACATACAGACATACTCTCACACAACCCCCCCACACAAACACACACACAAACATACTCTCACACAACCCCCACACACAGACATACTCTCACACAACCACACACACACAGACAGACATACTCTCACACAACCCCACACACACACACACAAACTCTCACACAACACCCCACACACACACATAGAGACATACACTCACACAACCCCACACACAAACACACATACAGACATACTCTCACACAACCCCACACACAAACACACACACAAACATACTCTCACACAACCCCCCACACACAGACATACTCTCACACAACCACACACACACACACATACAGACATACTCTCACACAACCCCCCCACACACATACAGATATACTCTCACACAACCCCCCCACACACACATACAGACATACTCTCACACAACCCCCCCACACATACAGACATACTCTCACACAACCCCCCCACACACATACAGACATACTCTCACACAACCCCCCCCACACATACAGACATACTCTCACACAACCCCCCCACACACATACAGACATACTCTCACACAACCCCACACACACACACACATACAGACATACTCTCACACAACCCCCCCACACACATACAAACATACTCTCACACAACCCCCCCACACACACACAGACATACTCTCACACAACCCCCCCCACACACATACAGACATACTCTCACACACACAGTTATTTATTTATTTATATTTTTTTACTTATAAAAAGGAAACATTGACAAAACCATAGGATAAGAGGGGTACAACTCCACACAATTCCCACCACCCAATCTCCATATCCCACCCCCTCCCCTGATAGCTTTCCCATTCTCTATCCCTCTGGGAGCATGGACCCAGGGTCATTGTGGGTTGCAGAAGGTGGAAGGTCTGGCTTCTGTAATTGCTTCCCCGCTGAACATGGGCGTTGACTGGTCGATCCATACTCCCAGTCTGCCTCTCTCTTTCCCTAGTAGGGTGGGTCTCTGGAGAAGCGGAGCTCCAGGACACATTGGTGGGGTCTTCAGTCCAGGGAAGCCTGGCCAGCATCCTGATAACATCTGGAACCTGGTGACTGAAAAGAGAGTTAACATACAAAGCCAAACAAATTGTTGAGCAATCATGGACCCAAAACTTGGAATAGTGGAGAGGAAGTGTTAGGGGGATACTCACTGCAAACTCTAGTGTACTTCTGCTTTCAGGTATATATTTTGCAGTAGTTTATGGATATGTGTGAACGTATGCTCTCTCTCACAGAAATTGGTGTATAGCTAGGTTTTGGGACTTTGTTAGAAAGTGAACCACCTGAAATGGAATTAGAGTATACTATGAAAGGAAAGGTCTCACCCGAGTAATGAAGCTGAAGGGTTGTCATTCCACACGTGAAGTCTCTGGACACAGTCTGAAGTGAAGCATGTTGAGGTGTCAATCGTTGTGTTGATTAGGTTGTGATTGGCAGATGCAATATTATTTGATATGGATTGGGAGAGGCATACGGGAAAGTGGGTCCTATCCAAGGGTTCCAGGACTGGGGGAAGTAGAGGCTCTATAGTGGAGATGTGAGATTCCTGCTGTCTTAGGGTTCAAAAAGACAATCGATAGTTAATGTTATCATCACATTATTTGGTAATTGGGTTAACTTTGAAAAGTCCTTTTGTTAGGGTTTGCTGTATCCTCCTATCTTTCTAATAAATAAATGAATAATCTTAGTTTTAAAAAAAAAGACTTCCATGTCTGAAATTCTGAGGCCCCAGGTTCAATCCTCCAAACCACAATAAGCCAGAATTGAGCAGTGCGCTCTGGTCTCTCTCTCTCTGTCTCTCTCTGTCTCTCTCTGTCTCTCCCTTTCTCTTATTAAAAACAAACTCTTGGGCTGGGGGTAGATAGCATAATGCAAAGAGACTCTCATGCCTGAAGGTTTAAAGTTCTAGGTTCAATCCCCTATACCACCATAAGCCAGAGCTGAACAGTGCTCTTATAAAAATAAATAAATAGGAAGCAATTACAGAAGCCAGACCTTCCACCTTCTACATCCCACAATGACCTTGGGTCCTTACTCCCAGAGGGTTAAAGAATAGGAAAGCTATCAGGGGAGGGCATGGGATATGGAGTTCTGGTGGTGGAAATTGCGTTATGGTTTTGTTAATTTATCCTTTCATAAATAAAATAAAATAAAATAAAATAAAGAAAGAAAGATAGGAGGAGAGAAAGTACCAGACATAACTCTGGTACATGTGCTGCCAGGGATCGAACTCAGGACTTCATGTTTGAGTATCTAAAACCTTAACCACTGCACCACCTCCAGGACCACCAGACATGGAAGTCTTTTGCAGAACCACTATGCTGTTTCCCCAGCATAACATTCATATTTTATGACTTAACCTTGAAAGTCATAGGCATTGTGGTCTAGGAGGTGGCACATTGGATAAAGCATTGGGCGCTCAAGCATGAGGTCCCAAGTTCAATCGCCGGCAGCACATGCACCAGAGTGATGTCTGGTTCCCTCTCTATCTCTCTCTCTCCTCTTATTTTTCTCATTAATGAATAAAATATTTCTCTCTCTCTCATCTTTCTCATTAATGAATAAAATATTTTTAAACAGAAAGAAAAGAAAAAAGAAAGTCATAGGCATTCAGTTATCTACCACCAAAAGCAGGTGACTTTTTATTTTGTATTTCCAAATAACAAATTTTATTCTGCAATCCATCTACACTTGGCAGAAATCAGTAAGAAAGATGTGAAATAAGGATCCCAGTTTGAGCCCCCAGCTCCCCATCTGCAGGGGGTTGCTTCACAAGTAGTGAAGCAGGTCTGCAAGTATCTATCTTTCTCTCCCTCTCTGTCTTCCCCTCCTCTCTCGATTTCTCTTTCCTATCCAACAACGACTACATCAACAACAACAACAATAATACTGTGACAACAGTAAAAAAAACAAGGGCAACAAAAAGGAAAATAAATAAATATTTTTAAAAATTCAAAAAATTTTGAGAAGGAACAGGTGACTAGGAAACAGGAGATGAAAAAAACCAAGAGTATTTGTATAGGGGATAGGATTTTTGAGATGTGTATTACATAGACAAATAAGCTGAGGAGACAGCATAGTAGTTCTGCACAAAGACTGTCATGCCTTGTGGCGCAAAGCGCAGGGACCCGCGTAAGGATCCTGGCTGGAGGCCCCTGCAGGGGAGTCGTTTCACAGGCAGTGAAGCCAGTCTGCAGGTGTCATTCTCTCCCCCTCTCTGTCTTCCCCTCCTCTCTCCATTTCTCTCTGTCCTATCCAACAACGAACAACATCAACAATGGCAATAATAATAACCACAGTGAGGCTACAACAACAAGGAAAAAAAAAAAAAGACTGTCATGCCTGAGGCTTCAAGGTCCCTGGTTCAATCCCCAGCACCACCAGGGAGGGGAAATATTTATGAGTGGTAAAGTAGTGCTGCAGATCTCTCTCTTTCTCTCTCTCTTTCTCTCTCTCTCTTTCTCTCTCTCCCCTTCAATTTCTCTCTGTCTCGATCAAATAAATGAAGTAATAAATTTGTTAAGGAGCAGGCTCAGAATTATACCTAATGCCAAAGCCAATGTCTCTCCTACGAGCCTACCTCTCACTACTTTTATCCAATTCAACCCCCACCGCCCACAGCCCACCCCCTCACCCCTGTTTATGTGCACAAGTCTTCCCACACACTGAGTTCTGCAATCTTCCAATCTCCCAGGCCAGAAATCTGTTGGGACAAGTCCAGTGCAATCTCCATGTCCCTGCCAATGCTATTGTTCAATCTCTCTGTGGCTTGGGAAATAGCTGTAGATTGCACCCCCGACAAGCGTCCGACTTTAATCTTAAGAAAAGTCCTGAGTCCAAGCCTCCAGCTCTCTGCAGAAGGGTGTGAAGTTCAGGTCCAGCCTTGGAGATGCTCTGTTGGCAGGTGGGTGAAGTGCAAAGGGCTATGGACTCGTGGTCCTCTCTGTCCATTTCTCTGACTAATGAGACTTTGGACTTCATTAGTATTTGCTCTAGAGGTAGTTTCAAAAGCCTGAGGAAACTTATCAGTTTGAAGGAATTCAAATATCTCTTTCACAATGAATACTTATATGTGTATGCTATCACACACACAAACACACACTATAAAACAAAAAAGAGCAACCAGTACCACCTCTACACATTTCATTTCATATTGTGTCTAGAGACACTAGGCGTGGAATGTCAACCCTTCAGCTCCAGTACTCTGCCACCAAGTTGCAGATGCTACCATGATGCCAACCAGACTCCCCTGGGCAGACGACCTCACCAATATACTCTGGAGCCCCGCCTCCTCAGAGCCCCACCCCACTAGGGACATAGAGAGACAGGCCAGGAGTATAGATCGACCTGTCAACACCCATGTCCAGTGGGGAAGCAATTAGAGAAGCCAGACCTTATGCATCCCACAATGACCTTGGGCCCATGCTCCCAGAGGGATAAAGAATAGGAAAGCTCCCAATGGAAGGGATGGAATGTAGAACTCTGGTGGTGAGAATTGTCCACACAAGTCCTACAGTCTTGTTTATCATTATTAAATCAATAATAAACAAATATATATATATATTTTTAAAAGTTTGTTTTGTTTTGTTTTTTGCTTCCAAGATTATTTGTGGGCCTTGATGCCAGCATTATGAATCCATTGCTCCTGGTGGTCATTTTTTCTGTTTTATTGGATAAGACAGAGAGAAATCGAGATGGGAGGGAAAGACAGAGGGGGGAAAGAGAGACACCTGCAGACTTGCTTCACCATTTGTGAAGCAACACCCCTGTAGGTGGGGAACCGGGAGCTCGAACAGGGATCCTTGTGTGGGTCCTTGTGCTTAGTTTTATGTGTACTTAACCTGGTGCGCCACCACCCAGTCCCCCCAAAATAAATTAATTTAAAAAATATTCTAGATCATTTCATTTAAGAGGGTCAGGTGGTGGTGCACTTGGTAAAGCACACGTCAAATGTGTGGGGACTGGGGTTCAAGCCCCTAGTCCCTACCACACTAGGGAAAACTTTGGTGTTCTGGCCTCTCTCACTCTCTGCATCTCTTGTCTCTAAAAATTAATTAATTTTTTTTATTGCCACCAAGGTTATCGCTGGGGCTTGGTGGTGGTACTGGGAATCCACTTTTCCCAGTAGCATTTTTTTTCATTTTATTTATTTTTTTCTTTCTATTTTATTTGACTGGACAGCAAGAAATTGCGAGCCAGGCAGTGGTACACTTGGTTAAGTGCACACATTACAGTTCACAAGGATGAAGGTTCAAGCCCCTGGTCTCCACCTTCAGGGAGAAAGCTTCACAAATGGTAAAGTGGGTCTGCAGGTGTCTGTCTCCCTGTCTCTCCATTTTTCTCTGACTCTAGCCAATAATAAATAAATACATTTTCTAAAAAGAAAGACATTGAGAGAGGCAGGAGACACAGAGAGGGCAAGGTAAAGAGAAATCCCTAAAAACTTGCTTCACAAGCAGGAGCTTCAACTCAGGTTTTTGGACGTGGTAAAGTGCATTTAACCAGGTGTGTCACCACTTGACCCGTAACTAATGAATTCTGCAATGAAAGAGAAAGATGCCAAAGCTCTAGTACATGGCGTACCAGGGATTAAACTGGAAGCCTCAGGCATGTAAGTCCTGGACTCTACCAGCTGAGCTACTTCCCTGGCCAAATGTCTTGTTCTTGTTTATTATTATGTTGTTGTTGTTATTATTATTATTATTAATGTAGAACCGTGTTCTCATGCAATTTCACTGCTTCTGGGGCTGACTCTCATTGAGACACACACAGAAAGAGAGAGAGGGACCATAGCACCTGGTGCCATGGCACCTCCATGTGGTGCCAAGGTTCAAAGCCCAGGTCATACATGACAATACACATGTCTTTCCCAGTGATCTCTGGGCCCCAAAAGTTTTTTTATTTATTTTTTTATTTTTTAGCCTCCAAGGTTATCGCTGGGACTCGGTGCCTGCACTACAAATTCACTGCTCTGGGAGGCTATTTTTTCCCTTTTGTTGCCCTTGTTGTTATTATTATTGTTGTTGTCATTGCTGTCATTGGATAGGACAGAGAGAAACTGAGAGGGGGGAGACAAAGAGGGGGAGAGGAAGATAGACACTTGCAGACCCCCTTCACGCTTGTGAGGCAACCACCACCACCCCAGCCCCTACCCCGCCACCCCTGCAGGTGGGGAGCCCGGGGGCCTGGAACCAGGATCCTTACGGTACCTGCGCTTCACGCCATGTGCACTTAACCCACTGCAATACCACCTGCCCCCGCCAAAAGTAAATTCTCATTTAAAATATTTATTTATTCCCTTTTTGTTGCCCTTGTTGTTTTATTGTTATAATTATTATTGTTGTCATCGTTGTTGAATAGGACAGAGAGAAATGGAGAGAGGAGGGGAAGACAGAGAGGGAGAGAGAAAGATAGACACCTGCAGACCTGCTTCACCACTTGTGAAGCGACTCCCCTGCAGGTGGGGAGCAGGGGGCTCGAACCAGGATCCTTACGCTGGTTCTTGAGCTTTGTGCCACCTGCGCTTAACCCACTGCGCTACCACCAGACTCCCCAAAAGTAAATTCTTAATGAGAGATGGAAATCACGTGGCAGTAAAGGTGTGACCCATGTTCCCCAGATGATGAAAACGCTGGCCTGGAGATGAAAAACAAGACCGTCCTCATAGTTACAAGACCATCGAGGGCAAGGAGAGAGGACACGTTGCCAAGCAAGAGGATCGAGGTTCAAGCCCCCAGTCTCCACCTAGACTTTTTCCTCCCTAGAAAGCTTCATGAACAGTGGAGCAGTGCTGCAGGTGTCTTCCTTTCTGTTGCTGCTTCTGTCACATCATCTATCAGAAGAAAAAAAAAAAATTAAAGCCACTGAGAGCAGTGAACTTATTGTTCAGACACTGAGCTCCAGCACTTATCCTGGTGTCAAAAGAAAGAGAGAGAAAGACCTGGGGAGACAGCATAATGGTTCTGAAAACGATTCTCATGCCTGTTGGGCAGTAGCGCAGAGGGTTAAGCGCACAGTGCAAAGCGCAAGGACCGGGGTAGGGATCGCGGTTCAAGCCCCCGGCTCCCCACTTCAGGGGAGTCGCTTCACAAGCAGTGAGGCAGGTCTACAGGTGTCTATCTTTCTCTCCCCCTCTCTGTCTTCCCCTCCTCTCTCCATTTCTCTCTGTCCTATCCAACAACGATGACATCAATAACAACAACAATAACTACAACAACAACAGAAACAACAGGGCAACGAAAGGGAAAATAAACAAATATTAAAAAAAAAAAGATTTTTGTGCCTGAGGTTCTGAGGTCCCAGGTTCAATCCCCAGCACCACCATAAACCAGGGCTGAACAGTGCTCTGGAAGAGGGGGGGCTGGGTGGTGGCGCACCTGGATAAGTTCACATGTTACAATGCACCTGGGTTTAAGCCCCCATCCCCACCTGCAAGGGGAAAGCTTTGTGAGTGGTGAAGTGGTGTGGCAGGTGTCTCTCTCTCTCTCTCTCTCTCTCTCTCTTATCTATCACCCCCTTCCCTCTCAACTTCTGCTGTTTCTATCCAATAAATAAATAAAGATAATAAAAAATTTTTAAAAGAAAAAAAGAGAGAGGAAAATACTATTTTGTACAGTCTTTTTTCCTTCCATAAGACAAATGGTATGTGAACCTACCAAGAATGGTGCAGTAGATCAAACAATGAACTCTCAAGCATGAGGTCCTGAGTTCAAGTCTCTAAATCACATGTTGTTAAAACTCGGCGGCTCTAGCCGGGTGGGCTAGCTTCACGGCAGGTAACAGAGACGCAGAGACAACGGCTGGGCAAGGAAGCTGTATTTCTTTATTCAGGAACAACGATTCATAAACTAAGACAAACTAATCACCAAACAGAACTCTGCTGTCTCTTTGCGGCGGCGCAAGCACTCTCTCTAACTCTGCAACTCTAGAACTCAGGAACTCTCTCTTACTCTGGAACTCAGGAACCCTCTTACTCTGAAACTCCCGAACTCTGGAACTCTGGCGGGGTTCCTTGGGGCAGGGCCAAGCGAGCCTGCAAAATTAACAGGGCTGATCCAATTCTCTTGGCGGGGGAAAACTAGAACCCAATGTAAAGCATACGACAATCACATGTGCCAGAGTGATGCTCTGGTTCTCTCCCCCTCTCCTCTCCTCCTCTTCCATTCATAAACAACTCCTTTTTTAATTGTTATTATCTTTATTTATTCATTAGCTAGAGAGCTAGAAATCAAGAGCAAAGGGGAGATAAAGAGGGAGAGAGACAGAGAGACACCTGCAGCACTGCTTCTCCACTGGCAAAGCTTTCCCCCTGCAGGAGGGAACTAGGCGATGGAACCCAGGAACCCCGGTCCTTGAGCATTGTAACATGTGTGCTTAACCAGGTGCACCAGCACCCCGCCCCTAAACAAAACCTTTTTTGAAAAAGCCAGACAGTATGTGAAGATGAATCGACCCTCTAATATCCTGACTCCAGCCCTCAAGTGTCCCAACCCTCCCACATCCTGAATGACTCACGAGGCCTGTGCGACTCTGCAGGCCCCAGGTGCCTCTAACATCATCTCTAATATGGAGCTGGTCTGAGAATGAGAAGGAAGGGCTGACTAGAAGTCTCAGAACCACTGTCCCCTTGACACTGAGCCATCACTTCTGTTTGTTTTATTTATTTTAGCAGAGCACAACTCAGCTCTGGATTGTGGTGGTGTTGGGGACAGAACCTAGAACCTCTGAGCCTCAGGCATGAAAGTTTTCTGCAGAACCATTATGCTCTCACCATCACTTTTGAACCAGACACATGTACATGGGGGCTCTTTCTAGCCAAGGAATCCCCTATAGTCACACACATACACACACACACACACACACACACACACATCAATCCCTGAGATATACCTATGGGGTGTGTGCTGAGACATTCCCACCTGCTCATCATCCTCCACACCCTCCACGGCATCTGGTGTTTGAGGGGGGAAAGAACGTGTTTGCCATACAAAGTCAGGAAGCCCCAACTCCATCCATACCCAACAACTTCAGCCAGATTTCTGCCTCCAAATCTTCCCAGGTAGAAATTCTTGGGTTTCCTCTAAGGAAAACTACGCTGGAAAAAATGAGAATAAAAGGGACTGTGAGATCTCAGACAAAAGCCTCCAGCTTCAACATGGAAATTGTAAGAAGGTTGTAAGAGTGAGGCAGTTTTTAAATATATATATCTTCTATATGACAGAGCTGAGCAGTGCTCTGGTCTGTCTACCTATCTATCTCTGCCTCTATTTATTTATATTTATTTATTATCTCTATTTATTGAAAACAGACAGCCAGAAATTGAGAGAGAGGGAAGGGGTGATAGAGGGGAAAGAAACTTAGAGACAGGGAGTTAGGTGGTAACACAGAAGGTTAGGCACACATAGTACAAAGTGCAAGGACCAGCATAAGGATCCCCACCTGCAGAGGAGTTGCTTCACAGGTGGTGAAGCAGGTCTGCAGGTGTCTATCTTTCTTTCGCCCTCTGTCTTTCCCTCCTCTCTCCATTTCTCTCTGTCCTATCCAGCAGTGATGGCATCAATAACAACAACAGTAATAACTACAACAATAAAAAACAAGGGCAAGAAAAAGGAAATAAATAAGTAAATATTTTAAAAATTAAAAAAAAGGGAGTGGGGTGGTAGTGCAGCGGGTTAAGCACACGTGGTGCAAAGCACAAGGACCGCGTAAGGAAACTGGTTCAAGCCCCTGGCTCCCCACCTGCAGGGGAGTCGCTTCATAAGCGGTGAAGCAGGTCTGCAGGTGTCTATCTTTCTCTCCCCCTCTCTGTCTTCCCCTCCTCTCTGCATTTCTCTCTGTCCTATCCAACAACAACAACAACAATAATAACTGCAACAACAATAAAACAACAAGGGCAACAAAAATGAAAAATAATAAAAAAAATTTAAAGAAATAAAGTTTCATAGCAAGATTATTACAACAGAGGCTCAGAATAAAGAGGGACTGGCTTTTAAAAAAAGGGAAGAGAGTTCTACAGAATAGCAGAACAGCAGGTATAAGGAAAAACAGAGTCTCCACAAGTGGAGCTAATGGTCTCCTTGGACAGGTAGAGAGTCAGCTCTCACAGCCGACTTCTTTTTTTTTTTTGTAAACAAGAGTAAGAAGAAGGAGGAGGAGGAGAAAGAGCTGCAGCTCTGATGCCCAGGCATCCAGTTCAAAGGGGGTGAACCCAAACACAGTACTGGCTTCACCAGTGAGACTGCTTCCCACAGAGAAACTCCTCCATTTACAAATCCTTTTGTTTTTCAATCAACTTTTTTTTTTAAGAATAGAAACAAATAAATTGAGAGGGATGGGGGAGATAGAGAGGGAGAAAGAGACAGAGGCCTGTAGCACTGCTTTTCCACTCATAAAAATTCTCCCCTCTGAGTGGGGACCAGGGGCTTGAACTGGGTCCCTGAGCGCACGCAGTAGCATGTGAGCTCTACCAGGTGCAGCTGTTACACGAATCCTGATGGACGTAGGTATCTGGTCAGGTGGGACATTCTTTTTGTCCTCTGTGTCTCTCCCTTCTAGAGTTTTAAGCTTTGACTCAGAAGAGTCACATGCAATTTTATTTTAATTTAATTTAATTCAACAATGAGTTCCCAAAGACCTAGACTACCCTACCCTTAGCCCCTTAGTGAAAATGGTGCCTCCTGTACTCTTTCTTTCTCCCCCTCTCCCCACCCCTTCCAACTTCACTGGAACCCAAGTATGCTGTGTAATTTCCAGGTTTTGTAATGATCATCCTATATATTTTTTGTTTGTTTGTTTTAAAGTCTCCTGATGAAAAAATAAATAAAGTTTCCAGATGGTTGTTGCTGATTCTAATTACAATTGTAATAGGCCATGGGGTGGATGCAGAAGGAGTTATCTGTCCCCCTCCTTTTCTCTCACATGAAAAGGAGAGAGAGAGAGAGAGAGAGAAAGGTGGGGATAGATAGCATAATGGTTATGCAAAGAGACTCTCATGCCTGAGGCTTCGAAGTCTCAGGTTCAATACCCTCCACCACCACCCCACTCACCCCCACCATCATAAGGTTGAACTGATCAGTGCCTAGGGAGGAAAAAAAAGGGGGGGGAGAAAAAGAGGCAGCTAAGGGCCAGTCCAGTCATACCACTGGCTTAAAGCGGGGAGAATATTTATGGACAACTAACCCATTTACACATGAGAAGCTCTGAGCCTACAGATCTGCTACCTCTAGCTCCTCCTCCGACAATGTCTTCCCCAGCACCCTCTACTGACCACGTTCGGTATGGCATCAGCTGGCTAAGGAAACTCGTGTTTACACAGCAGGCCTTGAAGGACAGATTAGGAGCTGAGAGGCACTGATAACTGTCACATGATAGGGCGTCTTCTCCTGCCAAGCAAAGCAGGGGCAGAAAGAGAGAGGAAAGATGGGAGGAAAGAAGAGGAAGCTGGCCTTTCCGGGTTTGCAGGACCCGTCTGAGGAGGAGAGGAGAAACTCCCCCTCCACCCAAGGCGTTCGTGTCTGAACCACACATGCTCACTGTGACTTCTGGGGCATCGCCCTTCCCAGACCCTTCGTGTTTCGGAGGTCTCATCTGCATTCTGGAATCATCCTTTTGTCTTCTCAGTACCCCAAGATGCTTCCCTGATTTTTTTAAGGTAACATTTTATTTATTTATTTATTTATTTATTTATTTATCTCTATGGGGGGGGGATTAATAGTTTACAGTCAACAGTAAAATATAGTAGTTTGTACATGTGTAACATTTCTCACTTTTCCACATAACAATTCAACCCCCTCTAGGTCCTCTGCCATCATGTTCCAGGACCTGAGCCCTCCGCCCCACCCCACCCCCAGAGTCTTTTACTTTGGTGCAATACACCAAACCCAGTCCAGGTTCTGCTTTGTGTTTTCTTATTTTTCAACTTTTTTTTATTAGTGATTTAATAATGATCAACAGGATTATGGGACAAGAGAGGTACAATTTACACAATTCCCACCACCAGAGTGCCATCCCCTCCACTGGATGCTTCCCTATTCTTTATTCCTCTGGGAGTGTGGACCAAAGATCTCTATGGAGCACAGAATGTTGGAAGTCCGACTTCTGTAACTGCTTCTCCAATGGACATGGGAATTTATAGGTTGATCCACACCCCAGGTCTGTCTCTGCCTTTCCCTAGTGGAGTAGGGGTCTGGGCAGGTGGGGTTGCAACGTCTGCTCAGGGAAGGCAGGTTGGCATCATGGTAGTATTTTCAACTTCTGTCTATAAGTGACATCATCCCATATTCATCCTTCTCTTTCTGACTTATCTCACTTAACATGATTTCTTCAAGCTCCATCCAAGATTTTGGACACCTGGGTTGCTTCCAGGTTTTGGCTATTACAAATTGTGCTGCCAAGAACATATGTGTACACAGATCTTTTTGGATGGGTGTGTTGGGTTCCTTAGGATATATCCCCAGGAGAGGAATTGCAGGGTCATAGGGTAGGTCCATTTCTAGCCTTCTGAGAGTTCTCCAGACTGTTCTCCACAGAGGTTGGACCAATTGACATTCCCACCAGCAGTGCAGGAGGGTTGTTGCTTTGTCCCCACAAACTCTCCAACATTTGTTGCTGCTACCTTTTCTGATGTGTGACATTCTCACAGGAGTGAAATGCTATCTTATTGTTGTGCTTCTCTGATTTTTTAAAAAATATGTATTTATTCCCTTTTGTTGCCCTTGTTGTTTTATTGTTGTGGTTATTCTTGTTGTCATCGTTGTGGATAGGACAGAGAGAAATGGAGAGAGGAGGGGAAGACAGAGGGGGGGAGAGAAAGACAGACACCTGCAGACCTACTTCACTGCCTATGAAGCGACTCCCCTGCAGGTGGGGAGTCAGGGGCTTGAACCGGGATCCTTGCGCTTTGAACCACGTGCGCTTAACCAGCTGCGCTACCTCCTGACTCCTGCTTCTCTGAATTTTTTAAAGTCATCTTTATTTATCAGATAGAGACAGCCAGAAATTGAGAGGGTAGGGGGAGGTGGGGGGAGGAGAAAGAAAGACAGCTGCAACCCTGCTACACCACTCAGAAAGCTTTCCCCAGCAGGTGGGGACTGGGAGCTTGAACCTGGGTCTTTGAGCACTGTAAAATGTGCACTCAACCAGATGTGCCACCACCCAGTCCCTACTTCTCTGATTCTTAACCACTAACATCACCTTATTAGCAGTCAGCGACCCCCCCCATTTTCAATTTCACAAAAAGTTCAGAAGTTATCAAACAGAAACTGCCTTGACTTTGCCTCCAGACCTACATAATATCCTGTGTTCTACCTTCCTCTTTTATCTGGGTTAGAGAGAAAGTACTCCCCAAGGCCTCCCTCTCCCCTCCCCCCTCTTCCCTGTCTCTTCCTCACACACACTTTCTTGGAATTATCTCCTTTCCTCCTGCCTTCTCTGGAACCTCATTTATCAATTTTCTTCGTGTGTGTGTGTGTGTGTGAGAGAGAGAGAGAGAGAGAGAGAGAGGGAGAGGGAGAGGGAGAGGGAGAGGGAGAGGGAGAGGGAGAGGGGGAGAGAGAGAGAGAGAGAGAGAGAACCAGGAGTTCAATACTATGGGTTGGCTTGTTTACAAAGCTTATTGCTTTTTTTTTTTTTTCTTTCCACAGCACTGTTCAACTCTGGCTTATGGTGGTGTAGGGGGATTGAACCTGGGACTTTGGAGTCTCAGGCACGGAATTTATTTTTTTTCAAAGAGAAAGAGAGGCATTAGCACCATAGCACCAAAGGTTTGACCAGCGCCATACTACTCCCATGTGGTAGACTGGGGACTTGAACTTGGGTCGTGAGGATGATAAAGCAGGAGCCCTGCCATGTAAAATTTTTAACTTATTTATTATTTTCATTAATCTATAATATAGTGTATATTATAGATTAATCATTAAAAATCATAGTTTCCGCTGGCTGTTCTCTTGCGAGGAGGCAGCAGCCATGGCGCCCAGCAGGAATGGCTTGATCCTGAAGCCACACTTCCACAAGGATTGGTGGCGGGTGGCCAAGTGGCTTAACCAGCCAGGGTGGAAGAGCCGCAGGGCTAAGCCAGGCGAAAGCGTGCTGCATTGCCCCCCAGGCAGTGCGCTTCCACACCAAGGTGCGCTGAGCTGTGGGTTGCGGGCCTCCACTTAAAGGTGGCCTGGGCTGTTGACATCCCCGTGGATCCTCAGAGGTGGAGTAAGTCTAGAGTCCCTGCAGGCAAATGTGCAGTGGCTGACGGAGTACCGCACCAGACCTATCCTCTCCCCCAGGAAGCCCTCTGCTCCCAAGAAGGGAGACAGCTCTGCCGAAGGGCTGAAACTGGCCACTCAACTGACAGGACCAGTATGCCCATTCAGAATGTCTACAAGAAGGAGAAAGAGCCATAAAAGGGTCGCCTAACTAAACGTGTTCCCTATCTCTTTCCTCTATACAAAAGTCAGATTCTTTCTTTTCTTTTTTTTATTTTTTATTTATTCCCTTTTGTTGCCCTTGTTGTTTTATAATTATTCTTGTTGTCATTGTTGTTGGATAGGACAGAGAGAAATGGAAAGAGGAGGGGAAGACAGAGGGCGAGAGAAAGACACCTGCTTTACCGCTTGTGAAGCGACTCCCCTGCAGGTGGGGAGCCGGGGGCTCGAACAGGGACCCTTATGGCGGTCCTTGCACTTTGTGCCACATGCGCTTAACCTGCTGCGCTACTGCCCAACTCCCAGAAGTAAAAAATTTTAAAGCATCTTATTACACATACACCAAAATACAGTCCTGGGCTGGGAGACAGTACAAAGGCTATGCCTGAGGTACCAAAGATCCCAGGTTCAACCCCCAGCAATACCATAACCCAGAGCTGAGAAATGCTCTAATAAAAAAATAAAATAGGAGCTACGAGCAGCAGATCGCTTTCTCTCCTCTTCTCACCTCTCCTCTCCCGGATCAACTAGGAATACCAAAGGAGACCACCTGGGACTGAAACAAGACAGGACTAGAATGACCACAGGAACCCAGTAAATCACCAGTGAGTACAAACACGTGTGGCTGGTGACAAAGAGGAGAGAGGAGCCTAAGGAGAGATTAAGTGACTGCTAACAGTTCAGCAGTTTATCAGTTGAGACACCACCTCCAGTCTGCTCCACCAACAAGGAGACAGCTGAAGGGCGGAGAGGACTCCCCAGAGACTCATCAAGTGCAACTCTGAGTCTCCATTGCTACTACCCTCAGAATCTAAAGCAGCAACAGGGAGGGACACAAGGGGACAGAGATCTAACCAGGAAACTCAGGAGAAGACCTATACCTCAGTGGCATAGCTGAGGGGCTGTGAAAGTCTCTTTGCATAACCACTGGATTATCTCTGCCACACCCTACTTTATCTCTTGGTCAGGAGTCAGTGATTAAGCTAAGAAGCCTATTTATAGTTTAAAAGCCTTCAGGCTCCCATAGCCTACAAGGAAGAGAAAAAAAAGAGGCTTTTAAACCACTGAGCTCCAACTCAAGGATTGAAACAACTGGTAACTTCCACCACTGTGAACCCTTTAATTAACTTACTTCGACACAAGTCAATCCAGGCAATAGTGATCAATAATTTGAAAAGTACTGATAAAGGGAACTCATAAAATAATATATAAAATGGTTAAAACAACAAGAAAAAATATTGGAGACTCGAACCAGGACAAGTGTCCAGCTAAAAGTCCTCCAGAGGATGAAGCACAACATAACGAGTTAAACATCCAAACATTAGCTAAGGAAATAATAACAGGAGTGAGTAAAGAATTTGAAAAAATTGTAATCAGAAATGCAGGAACAACAAATGAGAATATGGAAGAAAATACTAATTATCTCATGGTTATTAGAGAGCTGAAAGCTGAAATCGCTGAGCTAAGAAGGCAACTAGCTGAACAAGCTAAAACAGTATCAGAGCAGGGCAACAAAATAGATGAACTCCAGAAAGCAGTAGAGGGCAGAGAGAATAGAATCTATGAGGCTGAAGACAGAATTAACAAGATTAAGGATGAATTAGAGACAACTAAAAAAGAAGTAAGAGATCTCAAAAAGAGATTAAGAGATGCTGAAAACAACAACAGAGTCCTATGGGATGACTTCAAAAGAAACAATATACGCATTATTGTCATACCAGAGGAAGAAAGAGAAGGAGAGGAAGAAAGCATTTTCCAGGCCATAGTAGCTGAAAACTTCTCTAGTCTAGACAACATCAAAGACATAAAAATTCAAGAAGTCCAGAGGGTCCCAAACAGAATTAACCCAGACCTAAAGACACCAAGACATATCATACTTAGAATGGAAAGGAATAAGGATAAAGAAAGGATCCTGAAGGCTGCAAGAGAAAAACAAAGAGTCACCTACAAAGGAAAACCCATAAGATTAGCAGCAGACTTCTCCATACAAACACTACAAGCCAGAAGAGAATGGCAAGATATCTATCGAGTGCTCAATGAGAAAGGCTTTCAGCCAAGAATACTATATCCTGCTAGACTGTCATTCAGACTAGATGGAGGCATCAAAACCTTCTCAGGCAAGCAACAGCTGAAGGAATCAACTATCACCAAGCCTGCCCTGAAAGAAGTTGTGAAAGGTCTCCTATAAACAACCAGACCACCACAAATAGGACATATATCAAAACACTCTAAAACTCTACAAGAATGGCGTTAAAATATCTTCAATCTTTGATATCAATAAATGTCAATGGCCTGAATTCACCTATTAAAAGACACAGAGTAGGAAGATGGATCAGAAAACACAACCCAACAATATGCTGTCTACAGGAAACCCACCTAACTCAACAACACAAACACAGACTTAAAGTGAAAGGATGGAAAACTATCATACAGGCAGGCCAATGGCCCACAAAAAAGGGCAGGAACAGCTATTCTCATATCTGACATGGTAGACTTTAAAATAGATAAGATTAAAAAAGATAAGAATGGACACTACTTAATGCTCAGAGGATCAGTCAATCAAGAGGACTTAACAATTATTAACATCTATGCACCCAATGAGAAGCCATCTAAATACATCAAACTTCTACTGAAAGAGCTACAGCAATATATTAACAGTAACACAATCATAGTAGGGGACTTCAACACCCCACTCTCTCAACTTGACAGATCATCCAGGCAGAAAATCAATAAAGACATAAGGGAGCTAAATGAAGAGATAGATAAACTAGAACTATTGGACATTTTCAGAGTCATTCATCCCAAGAAACTGGAATACACATTTTACTCAAATCCACATGGGTCATTCTCAAGGATAGACCATATGTTAGGCCACAAAGACAGCATCAGCCAATTCAAGAGCATTGAAATCATCTCAAGCATCTTCTCAGACCACAGTGGAATTAAACTAACACTTAACAATCAACAAAAGATTAGTAACAGTCCCAAAGTGTGGAAGCTCAACAGTACACTTCTTAACAACTTCTGGGTCAAAGAGGAAATCAAGGAAGAAATCAAAATGTTTCGAGAGTTCAATGAAAATGAAGACACAAGCTATCAAAATATATGGGACACAGCTAAAGCAGTCCTAAGAGGGAAATTCATAGCTATACAAGCACACATTAGGAAACAAGAAAAAGCACAAATAAACAGCCTGATTGCACATCTTAAAGACCTAGAAGAAGAACAACAAAGGAACCCTAAAACAACAAGAAGGTCAGAAATCACTAAAGTTAGGGCAGAAATAAATAACATTGAGAATAGGAAAACCATACAAAAGATCAATGAAAGTAAATGTTGGTTCTTTGAAAGAGTAAACAAAATTGACAAACCTTTAGCCAGACTCACAAAACAAAAAAGGGAGAAGACCCAAATAAATCGGATAGTAAATGAAAGAGGAGATATCACAACAGACACCACAGAAATTCAACATATCATGCGAGGCTTCTATGAACAACTATATGCCACCAAGCTAGAGAACCTGGAAGAAATGGACGATTTCTTAGATACCTACCAACTTCCAAAACTAAGTCAAGAGGAAGTGGATAACATGAACAGGCCCATCACAGCTAATGAAATTGAAACAGTTATCAAAAATCTCCCCAAAAATAAAAGTCCAGGACCAGATGGTTTTACAAATGAATTCTACAAAACCTTCAAAGAAGAACTAACCTCTACTTTTAAAAGTCTTCCAGAAGATTGAAGACACTGGAATGCTCCCTGCCAGCTTCTATGAAGCCAACATCACCCTGATACCAAAAGCAGACAGGGACACAACCAAAAAAGAAAACTTCTTCTTCTTCTAGCGTTTGCCCTTCTTCTGTAGCCAGTCAACAGCGTCAGGTTGAGCCTGATGTCAAGTTTCGAGACCTCCTTTGAATCTGGAGAGGTGGCAGGCGTTCACTATGTGGGTCATAGTCTGTCTGTAGCCGCAGGGGCAGTTCGGGTAGTCTCTGGCTCCCCAGCGATGGAACATAGCGGCGCACCGGCCATGGCCTGTTCGATAGCAATTGAGGAGGGCCCAATCATAACGTGCTAGGTCAAAGCCAGGTTGACGCTTGCAGGGGTCTGTGATGAGGTGTTTGTTCTTTACCTCAGCTGACTGCCAACTCTGTTTCCAAGAGACTAGAACAGAGAAGTTCAGTGTAGGCGTAGGGGACCAGATTGGGTGACGAGACGTCAAGCGTTGGACAGGGTGGGCGAAGATATCCGCATATATTGGCAGGTCCGGTTGAGCGTAGACGTGGGAAATGAACTTAGATGATGCCGCATCCCAACGAATATCTGGTGGGGCAATGTTGCTAAGAACTGGCAGCCACGGAACCGGGGTGGAACGGATGGTTCCAGAAATTATCCTCATGGAGGAATATAATTTGGAATCGACCAAGTGGACATGGGGGCTATGGAACCATACTGGGGCACAGTATTCTGCAGTGGAATAGCATAATGCCAGAGATGATGATCGTAGTGTGGAAGTGCTCATGCCCCATGAGGAGCTGGCCAGTCTTGCAATGATGTTATTCCTCGCGCCAACCTTTGCTGCAGTTTTTATGAGATGTTCGTGAAATGACAGAGTGCGATAGAGAGTAACGCCAAGATAGACTGGCTGGGCTTCATGCCGGATTCTTGTATTGTCAAGCTGCACATTAAGCTCACGCAAGGCCGAGGCATGGTGTAGATGGAAAACAGATGATACCGTTTTTGCAGTGCTAGGGATTAGTCGCCATTTTTTACAGTAATCAGATATCAGAGACATGTCTTTCATGAGTGTTTCCTCGAGGATGTCGAACTTTGATGCCTGAGTTGCACAGCAGATGTCATCGGCGTAGATGAACTTCCTTGAAGAAGTTTCTGGGAGGTCATTGATGTAAATATTAAATAGCGTAGGAGCCAGAACAGAGCCCTGGGGGAGGCCACTTGAGACAAGTCTCCATCTGCTAGACTGGTCACCCAGATGCACCCGGAATCTTCTGTTTTGGAGAAGAAACGATATAGTGTTGGCCACCCATGGAGGCAGGCATCTTGAGATCTTGACTAGGAGACCACGGTGCCAGACCGTGTCATAGGCTGCTGTGAGATCAACAAAGACAGCACCCGTCTTTAAATTCTTCTGGAATCCATTTTCAATGTAAGTTGAGAGGGCCAGGGCTTGTTCGCAGGTAGATCTTCCTGGGCGGAAACCAGCCTGGGCGAGTGATAGGAATTTCTCTGTAAGATGAGAAATACGTGACAGAAGCAGCCTCTCAAGTAGTTTGTAACACAGAGAGAGGAGAGAAATTGGTCTATAGCTGGCAGCCAGTGTTGGGTCTTTCTTTGGTTTCAAAACCACTATAATCTTCGCACAACGCCAAACTTTGGGCATAGACTCAGATTCCAAGATGTGGGACAGGAATGAAGTGAGCCACTTCTTTGCCGCGGGACCCAGGTTAAGAATGAGTTCTGGGGTGATGTTATCATAGCCAGCAGCTGTTCCCGGTTTAACCCTCTTCAAAGCGTCTTCCAGTTCAGACAGTGTAAAGGAAGAGAGTTTTGGAGATGGACAAGATAACCGGAAGTGGGATGACCACTCATGGGAAATTTCTCTTTTCCAGACTGGGTTGATCTTAGCACTACAGACCAATATCTCTGATGAACATAGATGCGAAAATATTGAACAAAATTCTAGCCAACCGGATACAGCAGTATATCAAAAAGATTGTTCATCATGACCAAGTGGGGTTTATCCCAGGCATGCAAGGTTGGTTTAATATACGTAAATCAATCAATGTGATCCACCACATCAACAAAAGCAAGACCAAAAACCACATGGTCATATCAATAGATGCAGAGAAAGCCTTTGACAAAATACAACATCACTTTATGATCAAAACACTACAAAAAATGGGAATAGATGGAAAATTCCTGAAGATAGTGGAGTCTATATATAGCAAACCTACAGCCAACATCATACTCAATGGTGAAAAACTGGAAGCATTTCCACTCAGATCAGGTACTAGAGAGGGCTGCCCTCGATCACCGTTACTATTCAGCATAGTGTTGGAAGTTCTTGCCATAGCAATCAGGCAGGAGCAAGGAATTAAAGGCATACAGATTGGAAGAGAAGAAGTCAAACTCTCCTTATTTGCAGATGACATGATAGTATACATGGAAAAACCTAAGGAATCCAGCAAGAAGCTTTTGGAAATCATCAGGCAATACAGTAATGTGTCAGGCTATAAAATTAACATTCAAAAGTCAGTGGCATTCCTCTATGCAAACACTAAGTTAGAAGAAATTGAAATCCAGAAATCAGTTCCTTTTTCTATAGCAACAAAAACAATAAAATATCTAGGAGTAAATCTAACCAAGGAAGTGAAAGACTTGTATACTGAAAATTATGAGTCACTACTCAAAGAAATTGAAAAAGACACAAAGAAGTAGAAAGATATTCCATGTTCATGGGTTGGAAGAATTAACACCATCAAAATGAATATACTACCCAGAGCCATCTACAAATTTAATGCTATCCCCATCAAGATCCCAAGCACATTTTTTAGGAGAATAGAACAAATGCTACAAATGTTTATCTGGAACCAGAAAAGACCTAGAATTGCCAAAACAATCTTGAGAAAAAAGAACAGAACCAGAGGCATCACACTCCCAGATCTCAAACTGTATTATAAGGCCATTGTCATCAAAACTGCTTGGTACTGGAACATGAACAGACACACTGACCAGTGGAATAGAATTGAGAGCCCAGAAATGAGGCCCCACACCTATGGACATCTAATCTTTGACAAAGGGGCCCAGACTATTACATGGGGAAAGCAGAGTCTCTTCAACAAATGGTGTTGGAAACAATGGGTTGAAACATGCAGAAGAATGAAACTGAATCACTGTATTTCACCAAATACAAAAGTAAATTCCATGTGGATCAAGGACTTAGATGTTAGACCACAAACTATCAAATACTTAGAGGAAAATATTGGCAGAACTCTTTTCCGCATATATTTTAAAGACATTTTCAATGAAACAAATCCAATTACAAAGAAGACTAAGGCAAGTATAAACCTATGGAACTACATAAAATTAAAAAGCTTCTTCATAGCAAAAGAAACCACTACCCAAAGCAAGAGACCCCTCACAAAACAGGAGAAGATCTTTACATGCCATACATCAGACAAGAGTTTAATAACCAACATATATAAAGAGCTTGCCAGACTCAACAACAAGACAACAAATAACCCTATCCAAAAATTGGGGGAGGACATGGACAGAATATTCACCACAGAAGAGATCCAAAAGGCTGAGAAACACATGAAAAAATGCTCCAAGTCTCTGATTTTCAGAGAAATGCAAATCAAGACAACAATGAGATATCACTTCATTCCTGTGAGAATGTCATACATCAGAAAAGGTAACAGCAGCAAATGCTGGAGAGGGTGTGGGGTCAAAGGAACCCTCCTGCACTGCTGGTGGGAATGTCAATTGGTCCAACCTCTGTGGAGAACAGTCTGGAGAACTCTCAGAAGGCTAGAAATGGACCTACCCTATGACCCTGTAATTCCTCTCCTGGGGATATATCCTAAGGAACCCAACCAAAAAGATCCGTGTACACATATTTTCTTGGCAGCACAATTTGTAATAGCCAAAACCTGGAAACAACCCAGGTGTCCAACAACAGATGAGTGGCTGAGCAAGTTGTGGAATATATACACAATGGAATACTACTCAGCTGTAAAAAATGGTGACTTCACCGTTTTCAGCCGATCTTGGATGGACCTTGAAAAATTCATGTTAAGTGAAATAAGTTAGAAACAGAAGGATGAATATGGGATGATCTCACTCTCAGGCAGAAGTTTAAAAACAAGATCAGGAAAGAAAACACAAGTAGAACCTGAAATGGAATTGGCATATTGCCCCCAAGTAAAAGACTCTGGGGTGGGTGGGTGGGGAGAATACAGGTCCATGATGGATGATAAATGACATAGTGGGGGTTGTATTGTTAAATGGGAAACTGGGGAATGTTATGCATGTACAAACTATTGTATTTACTGTTGAATGTAAAACATTAATTCCCCAATAAAGAAATAAAAAAGAAAGAAAGAAAAAATAATAATAAATAAATAATAATAATAATAAAAGAAACAAAAAATAAAAAGTAAGATATTTTAAAATCAATCAATAAAATGCTATCTTATTTAGCTGTTGCTTACACCCTCATCAGCATCATATTTAGATCCCTCCCCCCAACTCTTCATCTGCACTCTTCCAGCCTTTAGGTCTATGATTGCTCAACAATTTGTTTGGCTTTGTATGTTAACTCTCTTTTCAGGTACCAGGTTCCAGATGCTACCATGATGCCAACTAGACTTCCCTAGACAGACAACCCCACCAATATGTCCTGGAGCTCCAATTCCCCAGAAACCCACCCCACTAGGGAAAGAGAGAGACAGGCTGGGAATATGGATCGACCTGTCAACGCCCATGTTCAGTGGGGAAGCAATTACCGAAGCTAGAGCTTCCACCTTGTGTACCCCACAATGACCTTAGGTCCATACTCCCAGAGGGTTAAAGAATAAGAAAGCTATCAGGGGAGGGGAGGGGATATAGAGTTCTGGTGGTGGGAATTGTGTGGAGTTGTACCCCTCTTAACCTATAGTTTTGTCAATGTTTCCTTTTTATAAATAAATAAATAAATAAATAAGATTTCCAAAACAAAAAAAGGAGCCCTCATTTGGAGCCTCCTGTGGAAGGGTTTGATGTTCAGGTCCAGCTCTGAGATGCTCTGTGGGCAGCTGGTTGAAGTGTAAAGTTCTATGGGTGCAGTCATGGCCCTCCTGGCCCACTTTCACTTACTAACCAGCCCCCAGAGATACCTAGCCTCCTCCTGCCCTGCCTCACCTTCTTCCCTCCCCTCTGGGTCTGTCGCTTTCTGCTGAGCTGTCTGTCTGCCCCTTTTGGTGTTTTCTATGACCAGCAGCCTGAGGGCCACCTCCAGTCCCTGAATCTCACTAGGTCCCTCTCCCCTGTTTAAATAGCTTTACTCAACACTCCCAGTTCTTGTTTCTTTTCTTTTCTTTTAAAATATTATTTATTTATTATTGAGTAGAAGCAGAAATTAATGGGAGGGAGCAATAGAGGGTAGGAAAGAGGCAGAGAGACACCTGTAGCCTTTATGAAGCTTTTCCCCTGCAGGTAGGGACCAGGGGCTTGAACCCAGATCCTTGCACATTGTAACGTGCATTTAACAAGGTGCACCATCACCTACCCCCTCAACAGCCCCAGTTTTGTCCCACATCTCAAAGCACCATCTGTGTTCCCACCTCTCCTCTCTGATCCTATGGAATCTCTTCTTCCTCCTCAGAACACCGCTGCCATGTGTTGTCCCTGTTTGGAACACTCTTGTCACTTGGGTTTGTTTGTTTTTCTTTAGAATGAGACAGAGAAAGAGAAGTGTGTGAAAGCGACCACAGCCCCAAAGCTTCCTTCAATGTGGTGGGGACTGGGCTTGAACCTGGGTCTCCCACATGGCAAAGCAGTGCGCTACCCCAGTGAGCTATTTCACAAGTCATGGACATTCTTCTTAAATCCATGTTCTCAACCAGACTAGTTTCTGCTCATCTGGTACTTGTCAGCCTTGATACCATGTTCTCCAGGAATTCCTCTGTTTCTCCCCAAACCTAACTGAGTAACCACCCCCCTACCAAAACCCCCCCCCCCACAAGAATGAATGGCCATTACAGAGCACACGCTATTTATTTAACTTCTCACTGATCTTGACAGCACAGGGACAATTAAATAGTCACTCTCTTGGGCAGAGTAATTTCCCGCCTCTCCAGATTTCCTTGTTCTAATCTCCAAGTAATTGTGTTATGTTACATGGGGAAGTGAAATTAAGTATGCAGACAGAATGAAGGCTGCTAATCAGCTAGCTAGCTGATACAATTAGCACAGTGGCTAATTGTATCCAGGTGGATTCAATGTGATTACACTGGTCCTGGGAGTGTGAAAGAGAGTGGCAGCACCAGCAAGAGGGCAGCATAGAAGGAAAAAAGACCCTTTCTTAGTCAGTATTGATTTTAAAGATGGAAGTGGCCCACAAGTCAAGGATGTGGGTATCGGGGCCAGGTGGCCCTGCACCCAGAAGAGCACACATATTGCGTATAGTGTTTCTTTTGAAGTCATCCCATAGGCCTCTGTTGTTGTTTTCAGAATCTCTTCATCTCTTTTTGAGATCTCTTACTTCTTTGTTAGTTGTCTCTAATTCGTCCTTGATCTTGCTAATTCTATCTTCAGCCTCATTAATTCTATTCTCTCTCTCCTCTACTGTTTTCTGGAGTTCATCTAGTGTGTTACCCTGTTCTGATACTGTTTTAGCTTGTGTTCTTGCTCAGCTATTTCAGCTTTCAGATAACCCTGAGATAGTGTTTAATTCCAAAGTCTTATTTGTTGTTTCTGCATTTCTGATGACAATTCTTTCAAACTCTTTACTCTTTACTCTTTATTTCCTTAACTATTTTTCCTTATTTCCTTAACTGTGATTATTTCCTTAACTAGTGTTTGGATGTTGACCTCATTATTTTGTGCTTCAACCCTTGGGGGGCTTTTAGCTGGACTCTTGTCCTGGTTCATTTCTCCAATATTTCTTCTTGTTGGTTTAATCATTCTACATAGTATGTTATGAGGTCCTTCTCTCAGTACTTTTCAAATTACTGATCACTCTTGCCTGGATTGACTTGTGTCTAAGTAAGGTACTTAAAGAGTTCACAACTGTGGAAATTAACAGTTGATTCAGTATTATTTCAGTCCCTGAGTTGGAGCACATGGCTGTTAAAGCCTCTTTTGTTCTTTTTCTTCCCTGCAAGCTATGGGAGCCTGAGGACTTTTTAACTATAAGTAGGCTTCTTAGCTTAATCCCTCACTCCTGACCAAGAGATAAAGTGGGGTGGGGGAGAGATAATACAGTGGTTATGCAAAGAGACTCTCACACCCCAAGGATCCAAAGCTCCAGGCTCAATTCAATTTCTCTGCCAAGCCAGACAACACTGCTGGGCCCTGTGAGTTTCTAAACAAGTCCCATTTAGTCTGTAGGTTCTGAGGCAACTATTCACTATGTTCTCATAGGAGAACAACATAGAAAGGCTCCCACCACACAGCCCCACTGCTAGGCCACCAAAGTGTAGATCTTCTCCTGAGTTTCCTGGTTAGTTCTCTGTCCACCGATGTCAGCACAGGGCCTCCCCCCTGCTGCTCCAGCCTCTGAGGGAAGTAGCAATGCAGACTCACAGTTGCATTTGGTGAGTCTTAGGGGAGTCCTCTCCTCCCTTCAGCCATCTTTTTGTTGGTAAAATAGACTGGAGGTGGTGCCTCAACTGGTCAACTGCCGGACTATTACCAGCTACTTAATCTCTCCCTAGGCTCCTCTCTGTCCATGAGCCACACTTATTTGTACTCACCGGTGATTTGGTGGGTTCCTGAAGTCATTCTAGTCCTGTCTTGTTGCGACCCCAGATGATCTCCTTTGGTATTCCTAGTTGACCCGGGAGAAGGGAGGAGAGAAACACCTAGTTCTGCTTTTGCAGTTGTAAGAAATGGCCCAGTTGGTTGTAGCCTTTTCACTGATGTCTATCAATGAAATCTGACTACAGACCCCTGACTTTTACATGTCTACAACCATGCTTTTTTTTTTTTTCTTCAAAATTAGTTTAGACTTCCCAGCTCCCTCCTCACTCTTCCTTTCCCATTATAGCCACACTGTCCTGGCCAAAATCCCCTTCCTCACACTTCCTTTTCCATTATAGTAGACCCGCAGCCCCCTCATAATATCCGTTTCCATCCCCTTTTCCTAAACATGGCTGGATTGTGAGCCAATTCCCTCTCGCCAAAGAGGAAGAGAACAAGTTGTTCCCATGTCCAGTAATGTATAAAAAAGCTCTGAAGATTACCTTTGGTGTGCTTGCTGGCTTACACCCTTGCACCCTTATTTATATATAAGTAAAACTTTTACTTTACTCATGACTCTTGTTGTCTCAGTCCTTGTTTTAAGGCATAGACAGAGTGTGTTTTGCACTGTTTCTCACACAGTCACCTATATCTTCTTCGAGCACACATATTTTATGTGCAAGGATCCAAGTTCAAGTCCCCAGTATCAACCTATGGGGGGAAGCTTCATAAGCAATGAAGCAGTGCCGCAGGTATCTCTCTCTATCTCTAGCTATCTCCCACTTCCCTCTCAAGTTCTCTGTCCTATCAAAAGAAAAAAAAAACAACCAATAGCACAGCTATATACAAGATACTGGGTACTGTACAGCAAACCCTAACAAAAGGACTTTTCAAAGTTAACCCAATTACCAAATAATGTGATGATAACATTAACTATCGATTGTCTTTTTGAACCCTAAGACAGCAGGAATCTCACATCTCCACTATAGAGCCTCTACCTCCCCCAGTCCTGGAACCCTTGGATAGGACCCACTTTCCCGTATGCCTCTCCCAATCCATATCAAATAATATTGCATCTGCCAATCACAACCTAATCAACACAACGATTGACACCTCAACATGCTTCACTTCAGACTGTGTCCAGAGACTTCACGTGTGGAATGACAACCCTTCAGCTTCATTACTCAGGTGAGACCTCTCCTTTCATAGTATACTCTAATTCCATCTCAGGTGGTTCACTTTCTAACAAAGTCCCAAAACCTAGCTATACACCAGTTTCTGTGAGAGAGAGCATACGTTCACACGTATCCATAAACTACTGCAAAATATATACCTGAAAGCAGAAGTACACTAGAGTTTGCAGTGAGTATCCCCCTAACACTTCCTCTCCACTATTCCAAGCTTTGGGTCCATGATTGCTCAACAATTTGTTTGGCTTTGTATGTTAACTCTCTTTTCAGTCACCAGGTTCCAGATGTCATCAGGATGCTGGCCAGGATTCCCTGGACTGAAGACCCCACCAATGTGTCCTGGAGTTCCTCTTCCCCAGAGACCCACCCTACTAGAGAAAGAGAGAGGCAGACTAGGAGTATGGACCGACCTGTCAATGCCCATGTTCAGCAGGGAAGCAATTACAGAAGCCAGACCTTCCACCTTCTGCAACCACAACGACCCTGGGTCCATGCTCCCAGAGGGATAGAGAATGGGAAAGCTATCAGGGGAGGGGATGGGATATGGAGATTGGGTGGCGGGAATTGTGTGGAGTTGTACCCCTCCTACCCTATGGTTTTGTTAATGTCTCCTTTCTTAAATTAAAAAAAAAAAAAAAGGTGAACACTAGGAGTGGTGGAATTTTCTTGCAGGCACAAAGCCCCAGTAATAACCCTGACAGCAGAAGAAAGAAAGGAAGAAAGAAAGAAAGAAGGAAGGAAGGAAGGAAGGAAGGAAGGAAGGAAAGGGAAAGAAAGATAAAAAGAGAAACTGTCACTGAAGAATATCTTTGTCTAGTCTATGGCACAGCAAGTTACCCTCTATACATTATAGTCACATATGCAAAATAATCACTGCTCTTTCCTGTGGTAGAGTCTGGAGAAGACATGTAGAAATGGCACCTTGTAGGGGGAAGGAAAAGAAGAAAGAACACGGGAGTTGGGCTGTAGCACAGCGGGTTAAGCGCAGGTGGCGCAAAGCACAAGGACCGGCATAAGGATCCCGGTTCGAGCCCCGGCTCCCCACCTGCAGGGGAGTCGCTTCACAGGCGGTGAAGCAGGTCTGCAGGTGTCTATCTTTCTCTCCCCGTCTCTGTCTTCCCCTCCTCTCTCCACTTCTCTCTGTCCTATCCAACAATGACAACAACAATAATAACTACAACAAGGGCAACAAAGGGAATAAATAAATAAAATAAATAAAAAAAAAAACAAGGGCAACAAAAGGGAAAATAAATAAATATTTAAAAAAAAAAAAAGAAGAAAGAACAGGTCACCAGCCTTGTGTTTGGTGTCTGCCATATCTCTGCATCCTTCGGTGACACTTTCATCCATGTCACTGATCTTTCTGGCAAGGAAACCATCTAACATATCACTGGTGGGATGGAGGAGAAAGCTGACAGAGTTATCTCCATAAACTGCCATATTGGCTACTCAGGATGCTGCCCAAAGGTGCGAGGAGTTGGCCATCACTGCCCTCCACATTACACTCCATGCCACAGGAGGAAATCGAACCGAGACACCTGGACCAGGAGCCCAGTCAGCCCTTAGAGCTCTGGCCCGTTCGTAAATGAAAATTGAGCAGATTGAGGATGTTACCCCCACCCCCTCTGACAACACTGGAGGAAGGGGGGGGCGTCGCAGTCGCCATCTGTGAACAGGACTCCTCAAGTTACTGTTTTCTGTTAATAAACTGCTTTCATATAAGCTAAAGGAAAAATAGGGAGTCGGGCAGTAGAGCAGCAGGTTAAGTGCATGTGGTGCAAAGTGCAAGGACCCGAGTAAGGATCTTGGTTTGAGCCGCCAGCTCCCCACCTGCAGGGGAGTCGCTTCACAGGCGGTGAAGCAGGTCTGCAGGTGTCTCCCTCCTCTCTCCATTTCTCTCTGTCCTATCCAACAACGACGACGACATCAATAACTACAACAATAAAACAAGGGCAACAAAAGGGAATAAATTAAAGAAATCAGTAAATAAAAAGTTTTAAATAAAAAAATAAATAAAAAGGAGAGATTAGAACTATTGATCACACACTCAGTTGGGTACTCATAATATGCATAACAGTAAGAATCACACTAGTAAGCATGAATATACTTCATAAAAGATATATCTGAAAACAATCTAGCCTAGAAGGCCCTTCAAAACTGTAATGGAGGGTTGAGAAACAATTGAATTCAAGTACGATAATGACAGGGGTCAGGTGGTGGCAATCCCTGTAGAGTGTAGAGGCCTAGGTACAAGCCCCTCGTCCCTACCTGCAGGGGTGAAGCTTCACAAGCAGTGAAGCAGTGCTGCAGGTGTCTCTCTTTCTCTCTCCTCTCTCCCCCTTCCCTCTCAGTTTCTGTATGTAGCAAAAAAATGAATAAATGATCTTTAAATCAAAAAATAAGATAACTAGAAACAAGTCTTAAATTTAGATGGCAACAAAAGCCAGACCAAAAACCACATGGTCATATCAATAGATGCAGAGAAAGCCTTTGACAAAATACAACATCCCTTTATGATCAAAACACTACAAAAAATAGGAATAGATGGAAAATTCCTGAAGATAGTGGAGTCTATATATAGCAAACCTACAGCCAACATCATACTCAATGGTGAAAAACTGGAAGCATTTCCACTCAGATCAGGTACTAGACAGGGCTGCCCACTATCACCATTACTATTCAACATAGTGTTGGAAGTTCTTGCCATAGCAATCAGGCAGGAGCAAGGAATTAAAGGCATACAGATTGGAAGAGAAGAAGTCAAACTCTCCTTATTTGCAGATGACATGATAGTATACATGGAAAAACCTAAGGAATCCAGCAAGAAGCTTTTGGAAATCATCAGGCAATACAGTAATGTGTCAGGCTATAAAATTAACATTCAAAAGTCAGTGGCATTCCTCTATGCAAACACTAAGTTAGAAGAAATTGAAATCCAGAAATCAGTTCCTTTTTCTATAGCAACAAAAACAATAAAATATCTAGGAGTAAACCTAACCAAAGAAGTGAAAGACTTGTATACTGAAAATTATGAGTCACTACTCAAAGAAATTGAAAAAGACACAAAGAAGTGGAAAGATATTCCATGTTCATGGGTTGGAAGAATTAACATCATCAAAATGAATATATTACCCAGAGCCATCTACAAATTTAATGCTATCCCCATCAAGATCCCAAGCACATTTTTTAGGAGAATAGAAAAAATGCTACAAATGTTTATCTGGAACCAGAAAAGACCTAGAATTGCCAAAACAATCTTGAGAAAAAAGAACAGAACTGGAGGCATCACACTGCCAGATCTCAAACTGTATTATAGGGCCATTGTCATCAAAACTGCTTGGTACTGGAACATGAACAGACACACTGACCAGTGGAATAGAATTGAGAGCCCAGAAATGAGGCCCCACACGTATGGACATCTAATCTTTGACAAAGGGGCTCAGACTATTACATGGGGAAAGCAGAGTCTCTTCAACAAATGGTGTTGGAAACAATGGGTTGAAACATGCAGAAGAATGAAACTGAATCACTGTATTTCACCAAATACAAAAGTAAATTCCAAGTGGATCAAGGACTTGGATGTTAGACCAGAAACTATCAGATACTTAGAAGAAAATATTGGCAGAACTTTTTTCCGCATAAATTTTAAAGACATTTTCAATGAAACGAATCTAATTACAAGGAAGACTAAGGCAAGTATAAACCTATGGGACTACATCAAATTAAAAAGCTTCTTCACAGCAAAAGAAACCACTACCCAAATCAAGAGACCCCTCACAGAATGGGAGAAGATCTTTACATGCCATACATCAGATAAGAGTTTAATAACCAACATATATAAAGAGCTTGCCAGACTCAACAACAAGACAACAAATAACCCCATCCAAAAATGGGGGGAGGACTTGGACAGAATATTCACCACAGAAGAGATCCAAAAGGCCGAGAAACACATGAAAAAATGCTCCAAGTCTCTAATTGTCAGAGAAATGCAAATCAAGACAACAATGAGATATCACTTCACTCCTGTGAGAATGTCACACATCAGAAAAGGTAACAGCAGCAAATGCTGGAGAGGGTGTGGGGTCAAAGGAACCCTCCTGCACTGCTGGTGGGAATGTCAATTGGTCCAACCTCTGTGGAGAACAGTCTGGAGAACTCTCAGAAGGCTAGAAATGGACCTACCCTATGATCCTGCAATTCCCCTCCTGGGGATATATCCTAAGGAACCCAACACATCCATCCAAAAAGATCTGTGTACACATATGTTCTTGGCAGCACAATTTGTAATAGCCAAAACCTGGAAGCAACCCAGGTGTCCAACAACAGATGAGTGGCTGAGCAAGTTGTGGTATATATACACAATGGAATACTACTCAGCTGTAAAAAATGGTGACTTCACCGTTTTCAGCCAATCTTGGATGGACCTTGAAAAACTCATGTTGAGTGAAATAAGTCAGAAACAGAAGGATGAATACAGGATGATCTCACTCTCAGGCCGAAGTTGAAAACAAGATTAGAAAAGAAAACACAAGTCGAACCTGAAATGGAATTGGAGTATTACACCAAAGTAAAAGACTCTGGGGTGGGTGGGTGGGTGGGGAGAATACAGGTCCATGAAAAATGATGAATTAAATAGTGGGGGTTGTATTGTTAAATGGGAATCTGGGGAATGTTATGCATGTAAAAAAAAAAAATTTAGATGGGGGGACAGATGTTGGCACACCTGTTTGAGCGCACATGTCACAATGTGCAAGGACCCAGGTTTGAGACCTCAGTCCCCACCTGCAGGGGGGAAAGCTTTGTGAATGGTGAAGCAGTATTACAGGTGTTTCTCTTTCTCTCTCCTTCTCTCTCTCCCTTCCCTCACATTTTCTAGCTGTCTGGATCCAATAAATAAAGATAATAAGTTTTTTTTTTAATTTGATGAGGGATCAGGCAATGGTGCACCTGGTTAAGGGCACACACTACAGTGAGCAAGAACCCGAGTTCAAGCCCTTGGTCCCCACCTGCAGGGGGAAAGCTTCAAGAGTAGTGAAGCAGGTCTGTAGGTGTCTCCTTTCTCCCTATCTCTCCCTCCCCTCTCAATTTCTCTCTGTCTCTATCCAATAATAAATAAAATTAAAATAGAGGGGAAAATTAGATGAAAAAGTTGTAGCAAAATTAACTTATCAAAAACAAGTAGACTAGGGGAGATAGCATAATGCTTATGCAAACAGACTCTCATGCCTAAGGCTCCAGGTTCAATCCCCCGCACCACCATAAGTCAGAGCTGAACAATGCGCCAGCAAAAAAAAATAATAAAAATAAATTTAAAAAACTAGCAAGGGACTAAAAAACAAAACTGTACCGCACCTAAGTAAAAGACTCTGAGGTAGAGCTGGGGGGAGGGTTCAGGTCCTAGAACATGATGGCAGAGGAGGACCTAATGGGGGTTGTATTGTTATGTGGAAACGTTACACATTTACAAGCTATTGTATTTTACTGTCGAGTATAAACCACTAATCTCCCAATAAATAAATAAAAATTTAAAAAAACAAAGATGGCTGACTAGTTTACTCACTCAATCTTGGGTACTATATTTCCATCTTTTAAAGGAAGAATTATAGGGAGTCGGGTGGTAGCGCAGGGGGTTAAGTGCAGGTGGCGCAAAGTGCAAGGAAGAATCCCGGTTCCAGCCCTGGGCTCCCCACCTGCAGGGAAGTCGCTTCACAAGCGGTGAAGAAGGTCTGCTGGTGTCTGTCTTTCTCTCCCCCTTTCTGTCTTCCCCTCCTCTCTCCATTTCTGTCCTATCCAACAATGATGACATCAATAACAACAACAATAATAACTACAACAATAAAAACAACAAGGGCAACAAAAAGGGAATAATTTTTTAATTAAAAAATAAAAATAAAGGAAGAATTATCAATTTCAAGCATTGGCCTATATTATTTTTACTAGGATGATACTTACACATGTAGGAATAGAAAACTACATACAAAGGGGAGTCGGGCTGTAGCGCAGCGGGTTAAGCGCAGGTGGCGCAAAGCACAAGGACCGGCATAAAGATCCCGGTTCGAACCCCGGCTCCCCACCTGCAGGGGAGTCGCTTCACAGGCGGTGAAGCAGGTCTGCAGGTGTCTATCTTTCTCTCCTCCTCTCTGTCTTCCCCTCCTCTCTCCATTTCTCTCTGTCCTATCCAACAACGACAACAACAATAATAACTACAACAATAAAACAACAAGGGCAACAAAAGGAAATAAAATAAATTTAAAAAAAAAGAAAACTACATACAAACCCCTTGTTCTTAAAAGTCCTCATACAAGTATAAAATCAAAACAAAGCTAAGCATTGAATATAATCATAAAAATCCAATAAAACTCAAATGAACATCATTAGTTTAATATAATAGATGATGTCTTATGAAAATGGAATGCAGACTAAACCCACAAGATTCCCTTTTCTACATAGTTAGAATGACTAAGACTGAAGACAATAACAACACCTACCACTTATTGGCACAGAAGTAGAACAACTGAAACAGCCTCACATTGTTGGAATATGTAAAATTGTGAAACACTTTGGAAAATTGGGCAGATCCTCATAAAGTTAAATAACACTTACCATATGACATAGCAATCTCACTACTAGATATTTTCTAGAAGAGAAACAAACAAACAAAAAATAGGGCCACAAAAAGATTTCTTATTCAGCATAGCTTCATTCTTTTTAAAAGTATTCGTTTTGGGAGTCAGGCAGTAGCACAGCAGGCTAAGTGCAAGTGGCGCAAAGTGCAAGGACCGGCGTAAGGATCCTGGTTTGAACCCCCAGCTCCCCACCTGCAGGGAAGTCGCTTCTCAGGTGAAGAAGCAGGTCTGCAGATGTCAACCTTTCTCTCCTCTTTCTGTCTTCCCCTCCTCTCTCCATTTCTCTCTGTCCTATCCAACAACAACAACATCAATAACAACAATAATAATAATAACTACAACAACAATAAAAAAACAAGGGCAATAATAAGTGTCTGTTTTAATGAGAGAGAGATAGAGAACCAGACCATTATTCCAGCAAACACAGTACCAAACACTGAACTTAGGGGTTCTTTATACAAGCCCTATCCTCTACTGCTGTGCCACCTCCATGGCCACTCTATCTTTGATCTTGGAAGTTCAGAAGTGAGCTGGGGAGATGGCATAATGGTTATGCAAAGGACTCTCGTGTCTAAGTCTCTGAGGGTCCAGGTTTGATCCCCAGCACCATCACAAGCCAGAGATGAGTAATGAGTGTTCTGGTAAAAAGAAAAGAAAAAAAAAATAACGAGAAATAAAATAAATAGTTAATTTTTTTTTAAGTTCAGAAGGTCCAGGGAGGTAGCTCAGTGGTAGAGGGTATTCTCTGCATGTGAGGCTCTAGATTGGATCACCAGCACCAAGAAAAGTTAAAGATTTGAAGCAGAAAGTAGGTCTAACATGGCCAAATAGACTGAATCAATCTATCTATCCCTCCTTCCAGCATTGAGAGTAAAGCATGGGAAAATATGCATAGCAACAAATTTTCTACAGCAAAACACAAAAATACCAGTCTTCAGGAAGCGGGGCACAGAAAAATGTCCTCTCCCAGTAGGATAGAAGCCCTGCCTTGCAACAACAATCACAACTGGGAAGCAACCCTCTAAAAGGTATAGACCCTGATGGGGTGAGTGAGGGGCATCTGGGTTACCTCCACAGCTTTGCAGCAATGCAAAACGGGGATTGAAAAGATATAAATAGGAAGAGGGTGAGCTGTGGCAGCAACTCTTGTCAATACAGGCACTTTGGAATTTCGTTTCCATAGTACAGGCCCTGGGGATTGGTTCCTGCCTGAATCTATGAGAATCTCTATCCTACCAGACCTAGAGTATACACAGAACTGTGACTAGATAGCTTTATACCAGACCTGAACCTATACTCATGATAGCCTAGTGATGCTGAGCACTCACGACCTCCTTCTATCAGAAAAAAAAAAACACATAGATAGACACACAGATAGCCCACAGCAACGAAAGCCCAGAATAATGAGAGAGAGAGCGAAAGAGAGAGAACCTGACTATAGTAACTGAACTAAAAAATATATAATTGAGGGGCCCACCAGCAGTAACACAGACATAAAGGATTGAAGTGATGAACTAAAAGATAGGGTAGAGGAAACCAAAATGAAAATTCAGCTCTCCCTCAGACTAAAACAACTGAAGGAAATACAGAAGCGAGTGAGACAGCATAATGGTTCTGCAGAGAGATGCTCGTGACTGAGGCTCCCAAGTTCCAGATTCAGTCCCTCATACCTCCACAAAGCACACACCACAGAGCACAGAGCAGTGCTCTGGTAAAATAATTAATATTAATATTAAACTAGTATTAATTAACATTAATATTGTAAGAGGTAGTATTCTTTTAAATATATATTATTTAATTTATTGGAAAGAGATATAGGGAAATCAAGAGGGAAGAAGAAAATGGGGGAAGAGAGAGAGATACCCAGAATTGCTATTAAAGGAATATTAGTTGGGGTCAAGTGACGGCACACCTGGGAAAGCACACGTTTCCACGTGCAAGGACCAGGGTTTGAGCCCTCAGTCCCCACCAGCAGAGGTAAGGCTTCACGAGCAGTGAAACAGTGCTGCAGTTGTCTCTCTTTCTCCCTTTCTTTTTTATTATTATTATCATTATCATTGTTATTTTTGCCTCCAGGGTTATGGTTGGTGCTCTCATGCCTGCACCACGAATCCACTGCTCCTAGAGGTCATCTTTTCCTTTTGTTGTTGCTGAAGAGAACAGAGAGAAATCAAGAGAAGAGGGAAAGACAGAGAGGGGAAGAGAAAGACACCTGAAAGCCTGCTTTTACCGCTTGTCAAGCAACCCCCCTGCATGTGGGGAGCCAGGGGCTCGAACTGGGATCCTTGTGGTCCTTGCACTTTGTACTATGTGTGTTTAAACCGACGTGCTACTGCCTGGCCCCCTCTCCCTTTCCACTTTTTCCTCCCATCTCAATTTTTCTCCGTCCTATGAAATAAAATAAAATAAAACTTTAAAAACTAATTTCCCCCAATAGAAGGAAATAGCCCCTCAGATCCCATAACTCCTTCCACCAGTCATCTGTTGAGGGGCATTTTGCTCCCTCCACTCACTGGCCATTGTGAATAATGTAGCTATAATCAGAGTGTTATACATGTCCTTTTGAGTTAGCATTTGAGTGTCTTTTAGATATATGCCCAAGAGTGATATTGCTAGATTATAATGTAATTCCATTGTTATTTGTTTAAGGACTCTCCATAAAACATCCCAAAGAATCTGCACCAGTTTGCATTCCCACCAGCAGTGTGATAGAGTTCCTTTTTCTCCACAGCCTCTCCAACACCTGTCATTTCCTGATTTGTTGATGAAAGTCATTCTCCGGCGGAGGGTAGATAGCATAATGGTTATGCAGACTGTCATGCCTGAAGCTCCAAAGTCCCATGTTCAATCCCCCGCACCACCATAAGCCAGAGCTGAACAGTGCTCTGGTTATAAAATTAAAAAAAAAAAAAGAAAGAAAGTCATTCTGTCAGGTGTGAGATGGTATCTCTGTGTAGTTCTAATTAGCATTTCTCTAATGATAGGTTACCTAGAACAACAAATAAAATAACTTAATAAACAATGTATGGATACAACAAAACATGCCTTTAAAAAGAGAGGGATTGGGGGGTCAGGCAGTAGCGCAGCGGGTTAAGTGCACGTGGCGCAAAGCTCAAGGTCCTGCATAAGGATCCCAGTTTGAGCCCCTGGCTCCCCACTTGAAGGGAAGTCGCTTCACAAATGGTGAAGCAGGTCTGCAGGTGCCTTTCTCTCCCCCTTTCTTCCCCTCCTCTCTCGATTTCTCTCTGTCCTATCCAACAATGACGACAGCAATAACAACAACGATAAAACAACAAGGGCAACAAAAGGAAAAAAGTAGCCTCCAGGAGCAGTGGACTCGTGCAGGCACCGAGCCCCAGCAATAACCCTGGAGGCAAAAAAAAAAAAAAGAGAGAGCGAGATTGTAAATAACCTAATGTATAGCAACAGAAAACGAATAAGCTGGGGCCAGGTGGCGGCACACCAGGTTGAGGGCATACATGAACATGAACATACTCAAGGACCCAGGTTCAAACCCCTGACCCCACCTATAGAGGGGAAGCTTCAGGAGTGGTGAAGCAATGCTGCAAATGTCTCTCTTTCCCTCTCCTCCACTACCTCCCCCTTTCCTCTCAAATTCTCTCTGTCTCTTTACAAATCAAACATTCAATGACAAAACATCAGTTAGGAGAGTGGAAAAGTCGAGTATGGTATAGTAACACAGAATATTTGTCCTCGGGAGTCAGGCAGTAGCCAGCGGGTTAAGCACACTTGGCACAAAACGCAAGGACCGGTGTAAGGATCCGAGTTCGAGCCCCCGGCTCCCCACCTGCAGGGGAGTCGCTTCACAGCCGGTGAAGCAGGTCTGCAGGTGTCTGTCTTCCCCTCTTCTCTTCATTTCTCTGTCCGATCTAACAACAACAATAATAACTACAACAATAAAAACAAGGGCAACAAAAGGGAAAATAAATAAATATAAAAAAATAATTTAAAAAATTTTTTAAAGAATATTTGTCCTCAGCAACGAAAAACAGAAAAATAGCAAATCCTTACAGTGCTCAGATACTGACTACCATTTCTTCCTCACTGGTGAAAACATCAGAGCACCAATGCATTTGTCAAAACCCAGTGAAGGCACACATACTGCTCTCTGAATTTTACTGTATACAAATTGTACCTTGAAATATTACAACTTAGGAAAAATCGCCTTATCGAACCTGACTGGCGCTGATGACTTGAGTGCTTATAGGACTGTCACTTGAACATGAGTAACATGAGTAACTAACTCTTCCAGCCTGGTTGACCAACTGAGGGAAAAACAAATTGCAGAATTAATTCAAAAAAAGCTTGCTACTATTTAACAAGTACAGTGCTGGTTGTCAAAAGACTGGGAACGTGGCTGCTCCCAGTGCAGTGGTGTTTACACTTAATTGATCACAGCCAGTTTACAGATTTCTTTGTTGGGAGTCGGGTGGTAGCGCAGCGGGTTAAGTGGCCCAACACACAAGAACCAGAGTAAGGATCCCAGTTCAAGCCCCCGGCTCCCCACCTGCAGGGGAGTCGCTTCACAAGTGGTGAAGCAGGTCTACAGGTATCTATCTTTCTCTCCCCCTCTCTGCCTTCCCCTCCTCTCTCCATTTCTCTCTGTCCTATCCAACAACAATGACAACAACAATAACTACAACAATAAAACAAGGGCAACAAAGGTAATAAATAAATTCAAAATACATTTTAAAAAACACATAAATAAGGTGTCAGGTGGTGGCACACCTAGTTGAGCACACATGTTACAATACACAAGGACCCAAGTTCGAACCCCTAGAAAGCTTTGCGAGTGGTGAAACAGTGCTGCAGGTGTCTCTCTGTCTCTCTCTCTATCACCCCCTTCCCTCTTGATTTCTGGCTGTCTCTATCCAATAAGTAAATAAAGATAATTAAAATTAAAACAACGCATAAATAATGGTCCAGGAGGTGGTGCAGTGGATAAAGCACTGGACTCTCAAGCATGAGGTCCTGAGTTCAGTCCCTGGCAGCACATGTACCAGAGCAATGTCTGGCTCTTTCTCTCCTCCTATCTTCATCATAAATAAATAAAACATTTTTAAAAATGAAAAATAAAAATACATAAATAATTAAATATTTTTAAATTGAAAAAAGGGAGGAAGCTAGGTAGTGGCATAGCTGGTTGAGCACAATACTGTCATGCACAAAGACATGGGTTCAAGGCCCTAGTCCTCACCTGCAGAGAGAAAGCTTCGTGTGTTATGGAGCAATGCTGCAGGTATCTCTTTGTCTTCCCCTCCCCTTGCTTTCTGTCTCTATCCAAAGCAAAATAAATAAATAAATAAGTAAAATACCAAAAATAGTTTTAATCTTTTGACCTAGGAGGTGGTGCAGTGGATAAAATATTAGATTTGCAAGCATGAAGTCGCGTTCCTCAGCATTGCAGGTACCAGAACAATGCCCTGGTGTCCCTTCTCTCTCTCTCTCACAGATAAATATTTTTAAAATAAATAAATGGGGAGTCAGGCAGTAGTGCAGTGGGTTAAGCGCATGTGGCATGACGCACAAAGACCCCTGTAAGGATCCCGGCTCGAGCCCCCAGCTCCCCTCTTGCAGGGGAGTCGCTTCACAGGCGGTGAAGCAGGTCTGCAGGTGTCTATCTTTCTCTCCTCCTCTCTGTCTTCCCCACCCCTCTCCATTTCTCTCTGTCCTAACAACGATGACATCAATAACAACAATAATAATAGCTACAACAACAATGAAAAACAAGGGCAGCAAATGGGAAGACAATTTTAAAAAAAATTTTAAATAAATAATTAGAAAAATGAGATCTATTTTTAAGCAAATATGCACTACCTTAGTCTTCAACTTGATACATACAGCAAGTAAAGCTTTTTCTTTTTTAATTTTTTATTATCTTTATTTATTTATTGGATAGAGACAGCCAGAAGTGGAGAGGGAAGTGGGTGATAGAGAGGGAGAGAGACAGAGAGACACCTGCAGCCCTGCTGCACTACTTGTAAACATTTCCCCCTGCAGGTGGGGACCAGGGACTCAAACCTGGGTCCTTGTGCATTGTGACATGTGTGCTCAACCAGGTGCGCCACCACCTGGCCCAAGTAAAGCTTTTATTGCTTTAGTGTATACCTATTGCCACTCATGTTTCAACTCAACTGAATTAAAGAGGAAGGCTGGTGAGCTAGCTCACTTGGTCATGGCACTGCTTGCCATGTGCACCACCTAGGTTTGAGCCCAGCCCCCATCACATTGAAGAAAGCTTTTGTTCTCTCTCTCTCTCTCTCTCACTCTATTCTTGCCTCTATCATAAAAAAAAAGAAGAAGAAAGGGAGTTTCAGGCAGTGGCTGGCTGAGTGCATAAACTGCCATTACCATACACAAAGACCTGGGTTCAAGCCCCCGGTACCCACCTGCAGGAAGGAAGCTTCATGAATGGTGAAATAGTACTATGGGTGCCTCTCCCACCGCCCCCCTCGCCTTCCTCTCCCCTCTCAATTTCTCTCTATTCTAACAAATAAAAAGAAATTTAAAAGGTAAATGCACCCAGTTAAGCACATACATTACCATGAGCAAGGACCCAGGTTCGAGTCCCTGGTCCCCACCTGCACAGAGAGGATGCTTCGTGAGCAGTGAAGCAGGTCTGAAGGTGTCTCTCTGTCTCTCTCCCTCTTCATCTTTCCTTCCCCTCTCAACTTTTCCTTTTAAATAAAAAAAAAAAAAAAAGCAGAAAAAGTGGACCAGGCAGTAGTGTACCAGCTAAAGCTCACATAGTACACAAAGCACAAGGACCCAATCAAGAATCCTGGTCTGAGCCCTCAGCTCCCCACCTACGGGAGGTCACCTCACAAGCAGTGAAGCAGGTCTTCAGGTGTCTATCTTTCTCCCCCTCTCTATCTTTTCCTCCTCTCTCAATTTCTCTCTGTCCTATCCAATTTTTTAAAAATGGTCTCCAGGAGCAGTGGATTTATAGTGCAGTCACTGAGCCCCAGCAATAACCCTGGAGGTGAAAGAAAGAAAGAAAGAAAGAAAGAAAGAAAGAAAGAAAGAAAGAAAGAGAGAAAGAAAGAAAGGAAGAAAGAAAAGAAAGAAAGAAAGAAAGAAAGAAAGAAAGAAAGAAAGAAAGAAAGGAGGAAAGAAAGGGGAAGAATGGAAGGAAGGAAGGAAGGAAGGAAGGAAGGAAAGAAGGAAGGAGGAACTTAAATCAAATGTACCAAAAAGTTTGCTGACAGATTGCTCACGTCCTAGAATATTTTCATGGTTCCACATCTAGGTGCCAAGTTCAGTAGTATAAGCCACCAAGCCCATGTACAAACTCAGAAAGTGAATAGACACCACCCCACCCCACCTCAGGAACCACACCAATAACAGCCTTCTCATTCATTCTGGAAGCTCCCATTTCAATGCAGGGAGAAGGAGGTGGTGGTCTCCCTCCCCAGTTCCCTGGGGAATCTTGCTCTTGAGTTTGATCAGAGACAGAATCCTTCAGATATAAATCTGAGTGCCTCACTCTCAATTTCCTTCTGGACTATAGATGGATGCTCTGATCAAACTGAAAGGCTTCTGCCCCATCAAGTATCAGAGAAACAAGGCGACAACAGTGGGCTTGATCCAGGGTCACCCATGACGCTCTCTCCTCCCCATGAAACACGAAGCAAGACCTGGTAACCTGAGACCACAGGTCTAGCTCCAGACCTACCTGTTGTTTTCAGATAGGTGTCATTTTCCTCTCATTAGATAAGAAGATGGAGTAGGGCTAGGGAGACAGCATGATGGTTCTGGAAAAACTCTCATACTGGAGGCTCAGAGGTCCCCAGTTCAGTCCCTAGCACCACCATAAGCCAGAGCTGAGCAGTGCTCTAGCACCTCTCTCTCTGTCTCTCTCTCTCTCTGTCTCTTACAAATAAATAAAATATTTTTAAAATAAAACAGTTGTGATCCTGGAGGTGGCGCAGTGGATAAAGCATTGGATTTTCAACCATGAGGTCCCGAGTTCGATCCCCAGAAGTATATGTACCAGAGTGATGTCTGGTTCTTTCTCTCCTCCTATCTCTCTCAGGAAGAAAGAAAGAAACAAAGAAAGAAAGAAAGAGAAATTCTTTTTTTAAGATGGCACATTCTTTTTATTATTATTATTATCTTTTATTAATTGGATAGAAACAGCCAGATATTGCAAGGGAAGGGTGAGATAGAGAAGGAGACAGAGAGACACCTGCAGCCCTGCTTCACCACTCGTGAAGCTTTCCCCTTGCAGGTGGGGACTGGAGACTTGAACCCAGGTCCTTGAACATTGTAACATGTGTGCTCAACCAGGTGCACCACCACCCAACCCCAATATATTCTTTAAAAAATAATAAGAAGAAGACAGTGGTCCAGGAGGTGACATAGTGGATAAAATGTTGGGCTCTCAGACACATTGGTGAGGTTGTCTGCCCAGGTTGGCATCATAGTAGCGTCTGAAACCTGGTGGCTGAAAAAGAGGTAAGATATCAAACAGAACAAATTGTTGACTAATCATGAACCTAAAGGCAAGAATATTGCAGATGAAAACTTGGGGGGGGGGTCTTGGTTTTAGAAATAGCTGGTAGGTTTATTTTTATTTTCAAATTTATTTTCGGACAGAGACAGAGATAAATTGAGAGAGGGAAGGGGGAGATATAGACTGAGAGAAACAGAGAGACACCTACAGACCTGCTTCACCTTTCCTGAAGCTTTCCCCCTGTGGGGGGGGGGTGAGGAAGGAAACCTAAGACTTGAACCTGGGTCCCTGTACACAGTAATGTGTGTGCTCAGCCGGGTGTGCCACCATCCAGTCCACTCCCAATATTTTCTTCACAGTAGCAGCTGTTCTAGATGCAGAGATCTGCAGCCTGGCAACGAGTGTAGTGGATAAAGTACTGGACTCTCAAGCATGAGGTCCTGAGTTCAATCCCCGGCATCACATGCACCAGAGTGATGCTCTGGTTCTCTTCCCCCAACCTTAAAAAAAAAAATCTTTAAAATGCATGTAGGGGCCTGGCAGTGGCATGCCAGGTTAAGTGAACATAGTCCAAAATACATGTATCTAAACCACTGGGCTCTCAAACACGAGGTCCTATGTTTGATACCTGGCATTATATGTGCCAGAGTGATGTTCTGGTTCTCTATTTCTTATTAATAAATACAAAATTATTATTTTTTATTTCTTTATTGGGGAATTAATGTTTTACATTCAACAGTAAATACAATAGTTTGTACATGCATAACATTCCCCAGTTATAAAATTATTTTTATTTTTGATTAATTAATTACAAATTAAATTAAATTGTTTAAATATATGTATATGAAGTTTCCAGTGGGGGGGGGGTCACAGGACACAGGGAAAGTGACCTGGGCTGGAGCACAAATTATGAGCAGACCATCAGGTTCCACCGACAGGCCCTGGAGTGGGACCCTTCACCCTTCTTTTTTTTCCTTTTTTTTTAAATATTTATTTATTCCCTTTTGTTGCCCTTGTTTTTTATTGTTGTCGTCATTGTTGGATAGGACAGAGAGAAATGGAGAGAGGAGGGGAAGACACAGAGGGGAAAAGAAAGATAGACACCTGCAGACCTGCTTCACTGCCTGTGAAGCGACTCCCCTGCAGGTGGGGAGCCGGGGGCTTGAACGGGATCCTTACGCTGGTCCTTGCGCTTTGTGCCACGTGCGCTTAACCCGCTGCGCTACCGCCTGACTCCCCCTTCACCCTTCTTGATAGTGTTCTTTCCTGCACAAAAGTCTTTAAAGGTGATGAAGCCGCTGCTAACCTTGTCATCCTGCCTCTGATTTGGTGTCATATTCAAAAAGATCACTGCTTGATGCAATGTCATGATGCGCCCCCCCCCCCATTTGTTTCTTTCTGAAAGTTTTATAGGTTTAGGTCTTAGAGACAGAGACAGAGAGGAACAGCTTCCCCTATTGGCATAGCACTTGCCCTGTGGTGCCTGGGCTCGATCCTGAGCTGCACACATGACAGGGCAGACCCCTAGTCAGTGAGCTACCTGTCCAGCCTGTTCAGGTCTTTGATTAACTGTGTGAGTTCATGTTTGTAAGTGATGTGAAGTCGGGGTCCAAATTGTGGTTTTTTGTTTGTTTGTTTTGTTTTGTTTGTTTTCTGCCTCGCTTGGGCCCAGTGCCGACACTATGAAGCCACTGCTCCTGGCGTCCACTCTTTCCATTTTATTGCATAGGACAGAGAGAAATTGAGAGGGGGAGGTTGAGAGAAAGAAAGACACCTGCAGATCTGCTTCGCCACTTGGGAAGCTTCTCCCCTGCAGGTGGGGAGCTGGGGGCTCGAACCTGGGTCCTTGTGCAGGTCTTTGCACTCAGTACTATGTGCACTTAACCAGCTGCACCACCATCACCCCCCACATGCTCCTTCCACTGCCTTATAGGTAGTTTTGATGATTCCCCACAAAAGGAAGGTGACATAAAAAGTTCTTGTCTAACAGTCTGGAGAACTCTCCGAAGGCTAGAAATGGACCTACCCTATGACCCTGCAATTCCTCTCCTGGGAATATATCCTAAGGAACCCAACACACCCATCCAAAAAGATCTGTGTACACATATGTTCTTGGCAGCACAATTCGTAATAGCCAAAACCTGGAAGCAACCCAGGTGTCCAACAACAGATGAGTGGCTGAGCAAGTTGTGGTATATATGCACAATGGAATACTACTCAGCTGTAAAAAATGGTGACTTCACCGTTTTCAGCCGATCTTGGATGGACCTTGAAAAATTCATGTTGAGTGAAATAAGTCAGAAACAGAAGGATGAATATGGGATGATCTCACTCTCAGGCAGAAGTTGAAAAACAAGATCAGGAAAGAAAACACAAGTAGAACCTGAAATGGAATTGGCGTATTGCACCAAAGTAAAAGACTCTGGGGTGGGTGGATGGGGAGAATACAGGTCCATGAAGGATGATAAATGACCTAGTTGGGGTTGTATTGTTAAATGGGAAACTGGGGAATGTTATGCATGTACAAACTATTGTATTTACTGTTGAATGTAAAACATTAATTCCCCAATAAAGAAATAAATTTTTTAAAAAAAGCTCTCGTCTATTCCAGAATCATGATTGTTTAACCCATGGATCCCAAGGGAAGCTACTGACAAAGATATAAAGTTTTTTTTCTTTTTTCCCAAAGCACTGCTCAGCTCTGGCTTCTTGGTGGTGCTGAGGATTGAACCTGGGACCTCAGAGAGCAGGTGTCTCTGTCTCTCTCTGTCTCTCTGTCTCTCTCTCTCTCTCTCTATATATATATATATATATATTCCTATGTATATATCATATATATATATATATCTTCCCTTCCCTCTCAATTTATCTCTGTCTCTATCCAATAATAAATAAACAAATAAATATAAAAAATAAGAAATAGAGGTGACTCAAAGAAATGGAAGAACATCCCCTGTTTATGGACTGGAAGAACAACTATTATTAAAATGGCAATACAGGGGCAGGTGTAGATAGCATAATGGTGATGCAAAGAGACTCTCCTGCATGAAGCTCCCAAGTCACAGGTTCAATTCCCTGCACTACCATAAGCCAGAGCTGAGCAGTATTCTGGTCAAAAACAAATAAACAAACAAACAAAATGGCAATCCTGCCAAAAGCAAACTATAGATTCAGTTTAAATCCTATTAAAATTACAGTGATGGGGTAGTTGGGCGGTAGCACAGGGGGTTAAACACAGGCGGCGGAAAGCGCAAGGACCAGTGTAAGGACCCCGGTTCAAGCCCCTGGCTCCCCACCTGTGAGTCACTTCACAGGCAGTGAAGCAGGTCTGCAGGTGTCTATCTTTCTTTTCCCCTCTGTGTCTTCCCCTCCTCTCTCCATTTTTCTCTGTCCTATCCAACAATAACAACAACAATAATAACTACAAAAATAAAACAACAAGGGCAACAAAAGAGAATAAATAAATATTAAAAAAAAACAAAAACAAAATTCCAGTGACAAATTTCAAGGAAATTAAACAACTCCCCCAAAAATTTGAATGAAGTTATAAAAAAAATTCATGAATAGCAAATCTCTCCATATGCACGGCCCACAAACATATGCAGAAGTGTTCTAATTCAGTAATCACCAGAAAAATGAAGACTAAAACCACACTGAGACTCCACCTCACACCTGTGAGAATGGGCTCCATCACTAAAAACAAGGGGAGATAAGTGCTGGGGAGGATGTGGAGAGAGAGGAACTCGACTCCACTGCTGGTGGGAATGTAAACTGGTACAACCACTGTGGAGAACAGCACGGAGACTCCTTCAACAAATACAAATGGAGATGCCATAGGACCCAGTAATTCCACCACTAGGCATATACCCAAAAGGTATAATAACACTGATTGGAAAGGATATATGCACCCCTGTGTTTATAGCAGCTTTATTCACAAGAGCAAAAACCTGGAAACAACCAAAACGCCCTTCGACGAATGACTGGATTAAAAAGTGATGGGACATCTACTCAACAGAGCAATGAAAAGGGATGATAGATACTACGTCCTTTGGGATGAAGTGGATGGAACTGGAGATGATGTTCCATGAAGCAAGTCAGGAGGCGAAGGACAACTACAGAGTGGCTTCACTCAAATGCAGAAGATAGTTAAATATACAAATGTGGTGAAAATTATCAACCTATTTTTTGACATTTTTTTTCCTCCAGGGTTATTGCTGGGGTTCGGTGCCTGCACTATGAATCCACTGCTCCTAGAGGCCATTTTTTCCCTTTTGTTGCCCTTTTAGTTTATGGTTCTTGTTGTTGTTGCTATTGTTGCTGCCGTTATTGTCGGATAGGACAGAGAGAAATGGAGAGAGGAGGGGAAGACAGAGGGGGAGAGAAAGATAGACACCTGCAGACCTGCTTCACCGCTTGTGAAGTGACTCCCCTGCAGGTGAGGAGCCGGGGGCTCAAACCAGGATCCTTATGCCCATCCTTGTGTTTTGCGCCAAGTGCACTTAACCCACTGTGCCACCACCCGATCCCATCAACCTATTTTTAAGACTGTAGAACTATAGTGATTATCTGTGGGTGGGGGTAGGTGGGGACATAGACCTTTGGTGATGGGAGTGGTGAAAAATAAATAATAAAAAAATAATATTGCTGAAAGTCTCAGATGAAAGAAGAGTAAGAGGAGCCAGAGCTCTATTCCAGTACTTGGGCACCAGGGATTGAAGCAAGAACTTCAGACATGCTATTCCCATTTTTTGTCATCGGAGTTATCTCCCTGACAGAACCAAGTTCACGCTTTAAATCTTACTCCAGTGATGTCATCAGGATTAGTTTTGAATCCTTGTGCAAGAAAATAAGATATGGCAAGGGGCCTGGTGAAGGCACACCCTGGAGAGCACGCATGGTACCATGAGTGAGGAACCTGGTTCAAGCCTCTGGTCCCCACCTGAAGGGCAGAAGCTTCACAAGGAATAGAGTAGTGCTGTGGGTCTCTCTTTCTCTCCACCTCTCTCTCCTCTCAATTTATTGTCTCAAAAAAAAAAAGAAAAAGCCGAGAGTCAGGCTGTAGCGCAGCAGGTTAAGTGCATGTGGATGTGGGACAAAGCACAAGGACCCGCCTAAGGATCCCGGTCCCACCTTCCGGCTCCCCACCTGCAGGGGAGTCACTTCACAGGTGGTGAAGCAGGTCTGCAGGTGTCTCTTTCTCTCTCCCCCTGTCTTCCCCATTTCTCTCCATTTCTCTCTGTCCTATCCAACACAACAACATCAATAACAACAATAATAAAACAAGGACAACAAAAGGGAATAAATAAAGGAATAAATTTTTTTTAAAAAGCCACCAGAAGCAGTGGATTTGTCACACAGGCACTGAGCCCCAGCAATAACCTGGGGGTAGCAGGGCAGGGGTGATGGGGAGAAGGTGCTGCCATGGGCAGTCAGTTTCTGAGGTGGCACAGTAACTAGAGAATCGGATGGGTGGGGGTAGATAGCATACTGGTAGAAAGCAAAGAGGCTTTTGTGCCTGAGGCTCCAAAGTCCTGGGTCCAAACGCCCCCCACACACATACAGGTGTCTCTCTGTCTCTCTCCCCCTATATCCCTCTTCCTCTAGATTTTTGGCTGTCTCTGTCAAGTAAAGATCATTTTAAAAGTTTTTTTTAAAAGAGGAGACCTTGTGGTGGCGCACCTGGTTGAACACACATGTTACAATGCACAAGGACCCAGGTTCAAGCCCCTGGTCCCCACCTGCAAAGGGAAAGCTTCGCAAGTGATGAAGCAATATTGGAGGTGCCTCTCTGTCTCTCTCCCCCTCTATCAACTGCTTCCCTATCAATTTCTGGCTGTCTCTATCAAATAAATAAAGATTTAAAAAATATATGTAAAAAGAAGTAGTAGATGTGACTTAGAAAGGAAGAGAAGGCAGAACCATAGTAAAAATGGGCAGACATATATAAATATAGATAGATAACCATAGAAATAATAGTCAAGCCACATATGTGATCTTGAGAGAAATAATGCAATTCCAGTGGAGGGAAAGGGGACACAGAGCTCTGGTGGTGGGAAAGGTGTGGAATTATACCCCTGTTATCTTAAAATGTCGTAAATCAATATTAAATCACGGGAGTCGGGCTGTAGCGCAGCGGGTTAAGCGCAGGTGGCGCAAAGCACAAGGACCGGCATAAGGATCCCGGTTCGAACCCCGGCTCCCCACCTGCAGGGGAGTCGCTTCACAAGCGGTGAAGCAGGTGTGCAGGTGTCTATCTTTCTCTCCTCCTCTCTGTCTTCCCCTCCTCTCTCCATTTCTCTCTGTCCTATCCAACAATGACAACAGCAATAATAATAACTACAACAATAAAACAACAAGGGCAACAAAAGGGAATAAATAAAAAAAAATATTAAATCACTAATAAGATTTTAAAATTAATTAATATAGATTCTGATAAGACACTATTTTAATAAATGTATCATTTCCTCTTGTAGAAACATTAAATGATACTTCAAAAAAGAAAAAAAGGAAGGGGTAAATAGCATAATGGTTATACAAAGAGATTCTCATCCCTGAGGCTCCAAAGTCCCAGGTTCAATCCCTTGCACCACCATAAGCCAGAGTTGGACAGTGCTCTGGTTAACAAAAAAAAGAAGGGGAGTTGGGCAGTAGCGCAGCGAGTTAAGTGCAGGTGGTGCAAAGCTCAGAGACTAGCGTAAGGATCCTGGTTTGAGCCCCCGGCTCCCCACCTGCAGGGAAGTCACTTCACAGGCAGTGAAGCAGGTCTGCAGGTGTCTGTCTTACTCTCCCCCTCTCTGTCTTCCCCTCCTCTCTCCATTTCTCTCTGTCCTATCCAACAATGACGACATCAATAATAACTACAACAATAAAACAAGGGCAACAAAAGGGAAAATAAATACATATTTTAAAAATATTTTAAAGTAATAATAATTTTAAAAAATAAAAAAGAAGAAGAAAGAGTTAGACTTACAAGCATGATGCTCAAGTTCAATGCCCATCATTATATGTGCCAGAGTGAAGCTCAGGTTATCTATCTATCTATCTATCTACTTCTGCCTTCTATCTCATGTTAACAAATAAATCTTAAAAGAAAAAAAATAACGATGGGGCCCGTGAATAGCTCACTGGGATAGTGCGCTGCTTTGCCAGGTGGCCAACCCAAGTTCAAGCCCATCCTCCACCGCATCAAAGGAAGATTAGGTGCTGTGATCTCTTTCACTCTCTCTGCCTTTCTGCTCCTCTGTCTCTATTTAAAAAAAAAAGAAAGAAAGATAGCGATATCTATTTTAAAACATCATCTTAGGGACCGGGCAGTAGTGCAGCAGGTTAAGCGCATGTGGTGCAAAGCGCAGGGACTGGCTTAAGGATCCCGGTTGGAGCCCCTGGCTCCCCACCTGCAGGGGAGTCGCTTCACAGACAGTGAAGCAGGTCTGCAGGTGTCTATCTTCCTCTCACCCTCTCTGTCTTCTCCTCCTCTCCCCATTTCTCTCTGTCCTATCTAACAGCGACGACATCAATAATAACAACAATAATAACTACAATAACAATAAGAAACAAGGGCAATAAAAGAGAAAATAAATAAATATTTTTTAAAAATTTAAATAATCTTAAATAAATGGAGGTCAAGCATATTTAGCAATTTGAGTGTGAACTGAAAAGTAAAGAATTTGCACAGTAAAATGGAAGACATGGTTAAAAAGTCTGGGAGCCAGAAGCTCTCACTCTTAGTCTGGCTCTGCTTTTTGTTCGTTATACAACCTTAAGAAAATTGCTAAAGTTTTCTCCCGTCGGGAAAACTGGTGCAGTAATATCTCACACATTTACCATAAAGATCAAGGGACATGAAACACTTAGCACTAACTTGTCTCTAAATCCACTCATCACACTAGAAAAAGAAAAAAAAAAAAAAAAAGCCAGGACTCCTGGGAGAAACGGCTGATTCCAGGTCAGGGTCAGAAAATGTATAGGATGAGCCTGAGGATCTTGCTTTGTCAGAAAACAAGAAAAAGGCTGGCAAAATACCTCACTGCGGCCACCGCCACCACCACCACAACAACAGTAACAGTAACAACAACAATAGAAAAAAAATATGGCCTCCAGGAGCAGTGGATTTGTGATGCAGGCACCGAGCCCCAACGAAAACCCTGGAGGCAAAAAAAAATAATAAAATAAAATAATAGCTTGAAGGGAGTCAGGCGGTAGCTCAGTGGGTTAAGCGCACATGGCGCGAAGCGTAAGGACCGGCATAAGGACCCCGGTTCGAGCCCCCGGCTCCCCACCTGAAAGGGAATCATTTCACAAGCGGTGAAGCAGGTCTGCAGGTGTCTAGCTTTCTCTCCCCCTCTCTGTCTTCCCCTCCTCTCTCCATTTCTCTCTGTCCTATCCAACAACGATGACAACAACAGCAATAATAATAACTACATCAGTAAAAAACAAGGGCAACAAAAGAGAAAATTAATAAATAAATATAAAAAATTAAAATAATAATAATAAAATAATAGCTTACTGGGATAGCCTGTTACTTTGCCATGTGCACAAGCCAGGTTTGAACCTGGCCCTCACTGAAAGAAGCTTTAGTGCTTTGGTCTCTCTCTCTCTCTTTCTTTTTCTCTGCTTCTCTATCTAAGAAGGAAGAAAGAAAGCATTCCCTAATACCAGTAGGCTAGCTCTAAAAGAACAGAGGAGGGGCCAGGCGGCGGCACAGCTGGTTAAGCGCACACACTACAGTGAGCAAGGACCTGGGTTCTAGCCCCTGGTCCCCACCTGCAGGGGGAAAGCTTCATGAGTGGTGAAGCAGGGCTGCAGGTGTCTCTCTGTCTCTCCCTCCCTCTCTATCTCCCCCCTCACATCTCAGTTTCTCTCTGTCTCTTTCCAATAACAAATAAATAAAATTTAAAAAAAGAAAAGAAAAAAATAAGAGAACAGAGGAATGAAGCATGGTAGCATGAGGGAGCTACCACTGGCTAAAGATGGAATCCCAAACATTTTTACAAAAAGATAATACTAGAGGCCTGGCAGTAGAGCACCCAGTTGAGCACACACATTATGATGCACAAGGACCCAAGTTCAAAATCCCAGCTCCTCACCTGCAGGGGGGGAGCTTCACTGGTGAAGTTCAATGCCCTATCCACTGTACCATCTCCCAGGCCTGATTGTGTTTTTAAAAGATTCATAATCATTATCATCAACAAGAATTTTTTTAAGTGTTAAGTCCAATAGAAACCCTGAAAACTCACCCTTAGAGGGGAAATTAAGCATTTGCCCTGCCTTTCTTTTATTTATCTTTATTTTTTGGATAGAGACAACCAGAAATCAAGAGGGAAGGGGGTGACAGAGAGGTGGAGAGAGACAGAGAGATACCTGCAGCACTGCTTCACCACTTGCAAAGCTTTCCCCCTGCAGGTGGGGACTGGGGGCTTGAACCTGAGTCCTTGCACATTGTAACATATGCGCTCAACCAGGTGTGCCACCACCTGGCCCCTGTCCTTTCTTTCTCTCTTTCTTTCTTTCTTTCTTTCTTTCTCTCTTTCTTTCTTTCTTAACCAAAGCACTGGTCAGCTCTGGCTTTTGGTGGCATAGGGGACTGAACCTGGGTTTTCAGAGCCTTGGGCATGACAATTTGTTTGCATAACCATTATGCTATCTACCCCCGCCCTGTCCTGCCTTTCTAGTCACAGTACATTTCTGGGTGGGGGCTAGGTGCTGATGTAGCCAATAGAGCTGAACTGTTACCAGGACCAAGGACAAGGATTCAAGCTCCTGGTCCCCAACTTCAGGGGGGAGAAGCTTCACAAGTGGTCTCTCTTTCTCTCTCTCTCTCCCACTATATTTCTCTGTCTCATCTTCTATGAAAAGAAAAACAAAAGTACACTTCAGGATAACCAAGCAGTCTTAGTTCATGGAGGAAACAATTCTAGCTAATAAATGTGGAAACAATAATTGAATTATAAATGTTGCATTTCTCATTCCCTAATGAAATAATAGCGAATGAACAGTGTAGCAATTCAAGCAATGATTGATGAACACAACCACCAAAAATTTAATGTAGAACATCACAGTTGCAGGGCCAGCCCATCATTACCTGAGCTTACTCAACCTGGGGAAATAAGGAGTTGGGTGATGGCTCACCTGTTACAGGACCCAGGTTCAAGCCCTGATCCCAACTTGCAGGAAGGAGATTTGGGGGGGGGGGTGTTTGTTTTGTTGTTTGTTTGTTTGTTTTTGCAAACAAAGTTATCACTGGGGCTTTGTGCTTGCACTACAAATCTACTGTTCCTGGCAGTCAATTTTTTCCCATTGTTACTGCTGCTGCTGTTGTTGGATAGGACAGAGAGAAACAGAGAGAGGAGAAGAAACAGAGAGAGGAGAGGGGGAAAAGAAAGATACTGCAGACCTGCTTCACCGCTTGTGAAGTGACTCCCCTGCAGGTGGGGAACGGGGTAAGGGGTGGGGGGAGGCTCAAGCCTGGATTCTTGAATGGGTCCTTGCCCTTCATACTGTGTGGGCTTAACCCTGTGAGCTACTGCCCCGCCCCCAGGAAGGAAGTTTTATGAGCGGTGAAGCGGTGCTCTATCTGTCTCTATCCAGTAAATAAATAAAATTACTAATAACAAATTGGGACAATGAGTCGACACAGGTCTCCTGGTGTAATGGCAGTATACGTCATTTCCAAGAAAGTTTTCTTGCCCTCCAGAATTGAATCTGAGTGTAAACATGCCTCAAAACCCAACCTCAATTCACAGAAAATGATGGAAAGGGAAAAGAAGTTAAAGGATACAAATATAGCAGCCTGGGAGGCGGGGCAGTGGATAAAACATGAGGTCCCTGGTTTGATCCTAAGCATTGCAAATGCTGAAGTGATTCTCTGATTCTCTGTCTTCCTGTAAGTAATAAATACCTCTCTTTTTTTTTTGGGGGGGGGGATGTCAAAAGATACCCCTGTAAGGAAGCAAAGATACAAAGTAGGACATTTAGCAGAACAGCTGACACAGTTTCTGTAATGAAAATGAAAATGGAGCAGGAGACATAGCGTAATTGCTATGCAAATAGTGCTCTAACTTAAAAAAAAATTGAAATTGAAGAGGGGGTGGGGTGGATAGCATAACGGCTATGCAAACAGACTCTCATGCCTGAGGCTCTAAAATGCTAGGTTCAAATTCTCTGCACCACCATAATCCAAGGCTGTGCAATGCTCTGGTTAAAAAAAAAAAAAATTAAAAAAAAAAAAGACGGGGGCTGCTCTACACACAAGACTGAAAAGCCACACAAGAAAATTCCATATGGGGCCAGGAGGTGGCGCACCTGGCTGAGCACACGTTACAATGAGCAAGGACCCGGGTTCCAGCCCCCAGGCCCCACCTGCAGGGGGAAAGCTTCACGAGTGGTGAAGCAGTGCTGCAGGTGTCTCTCTGTCTGTCTCCCTCTCTATCTTTTTCTCTCTAGATTTCTTTTTTCTTTAATTTTTTATTATCTTTATTTATTTATTGGATAGAGACAGCCAGAAATTGAGAGGAAAATCGAGAGGATGATAGGAAGGGAGAAAGACAGAGAGACACCTGCAGCCCTGCTTCACCACTCACAAAGCTTTCCCCTTGCAGGTGGGGACGGGGGGCTCGAACCAGGGTCCTTACTGTAACATGTGCTTGACAAGGTGCACCACGACCCGGCTCCCTCTCTAGATTTCCACCTGTCTCTGTCCAATAAATAAAGATAACAAAAAAAAATTAACTAAAAAAAGAAAATTCCATGTGTAGATTTTGAGCTAGAGTTTCTTTTTATTTTTAATATTTTTATTTAATTTAGTTATTAATTTTGGATAGAAACAGATAAATTAAGAGGGGGGGAGAGAGAGGGAGAAAGAAAGGCACCTGCAGCACTGCTTCACCACTCTGCAGGTGGGGATTGGAGACTTGAACCCAGGTCATTGCATATTGTAGCGTGTGTAAATTTTTGTATGTGCTGTGTTGCATGTGTTGTCTTTTAGACAATTAGAAGAATTTGACTCTGAACTAAAGGACAAGTTGATTTGGTCAGGTATGAAGATGGGTCATGAGGGCCTGGCAGGGTAGCTCAGTGGAGAGAGTACCTTCCTGGTCGCACACATGGCCCAGGGTCAGGTCCCTTGGCACACCACACAGGAAGACTTTGGCACTATGAGAACCGAAGTGCTATGATATATCTTTTTTATTTTATTTTTTATTATTTTTATTTATTTGATAGAGACAGCCAGAAATTGAAAAGAAGGGGGATATAGTAAGGGTGAGAGGGTATACTCCTGGCTTTCTCTCTCTCTCTCTCTCTTATACACACACACACACAAAAGATAAATAAAATTAAAATTTTAAAAAAGAGCAATTGCTCAACAATTTGTTTGGCTTCGTATGTTAACTCTCTTTTCAGTCACAAGGTTCCAGATGCCACCAGGATGCTGGCCAGGCTTCCCTGGATTGAAGACCCCACCAATGTGTCCTGGAGCTCAGCTTCCCCAGAGACACACCTTACTAGGGAAAGATAGAGGCAGACTGGGAGTATGGACCGACCAGTCAACGCCCATGTTCAGCGGGGAAGCAATTACAGAAGCCAGACCTTCTACCTTCTGCAACCCTCAATGACCCTGGGTCCATGCTCCCAGAGAGATAGAGAATGGGAAAGCTATCAGGAGAGGGGGTGGGTTATGGAGATTGGGTGGTGGGAATTGTGTGGAGTTGTACCCCTCCTACCCTATGGTTTTGTTAATTAATCCCTTCTTAAATAAAAAATAAAAAAAGAGCAAAAGACAGAGAGATACCTGCAGCACTCCTTAACTACTCATGAAGCTTTCCTGGGACTGGGAGCTTGAATCTGGGTCCTTGGGCATGATAACATTTGTGCGATACTATTTATTACTTACTATGTGACTAATACTAGCTTACAAGATTGTCGGGCTACTGGGTATCCACACAGCAGCCACCACCAGAATTCTGTGCCCCTTTCCTCCCAGTGGCAACCACCGAACTTCTCACAAAGTCTTATTCCTGCTTGGGTTCTGTTTGCTTGTTTTTAATTATTTTTATTACCTTTATTTATTAGATAATAGAGACAGCCAGAGATGGAGAAGGCAGGGGAAGATAGAGAGGGAGAGACACCTACAGCACTGCTTCACCACTCGCAAAGCTTTCCACCTGCAGGTGGGGACCAGGGGCTCAAACCTGGGTCCTTGCGCATTGTAACATGCTCAACCAATGGTACACCACCACCTGGCCTGGCCCCCTTTGGGTTTTGTTTTTGTTTTTGTTTTCAGGATCATGTATTCCAGTTCTCTAGATTCCACATCTGATTGAAATTGCCTAGTAGTTGTCTTTCTCTTTACTTACTTCACCAAGCATATTCACCTCCAGTTCCTACCATTTTGTTAGTGGTTAAAAATCAGAGAAGCAGGGACTGGGTGGTGGCGCACCTGGTTGATCGCACATATCACAGTGCACAGGACCCAGGCTTGAGCCCCCCATCCCCACCTGCAAGGGGAAAGCTTTGCAAGTGATGAAGCAGGGCTACAGCTGTCTTTCTTTCTCTTTCCCTCTCTATCTCCCCCTACTCTCTCAATTTCTGGATGTCTGTATCCAATAAATAAAGATAATTTTAAAAGGGGGGGGCGGGTAGATAGCACAATGGTTATGCAAACAGACACTCACGCCTGAGGCTCCAAAGTCTCAGGTTTAATCCCCTGCACCACCATAAGCCAGAGCAGAGCAGTGCTCTGGTAAAAATAAATAAATAAATAAATAAATAATCAGAGAAGCACAATAATGAGATACCACTTTACTCCTGTGAAAATGTCATACATCAGAAAAAGTAACAGCAGCAAATGCTGGAGAGGGTGTGGGGTCAAAGGAACCCTCCTGCACTGCTGGTGGGAATGTCAATTGGTCCAACCTCTGTGGAGAACAGTCTGGAGAACTCTCAGAAGGCTAGACATGGACATAGCCTATGACCCTGCAATTCCTCTCCTGGGGATATATCCTAAGGAACCCAACACACCCATCCAAAAAGATCTGTGTACACATATGTTCTTGGCAGCACAATTTGTAATAGCCAAAACCTGGAAGCAACCCAGGTGTCCAACAACAGATGAGTGGCTGAGCAAGCTGTGGTCTATATACACAATGGAATGCTACTCAGCTATTAATAATGGTAAATTCACCTTCTTTACCCCATCTTGGATGGAGCTTGAAGATATCATGTTAAGTGAGATAAGCCAGAAAGAGAAGGATGACTATGGGATGATGTCGCTCTCAGAGAGAAGTTGGGAGGTGAGGGTAGGTATGTTGATATGGTGGGTTATGTTGATTGACATGCAAATGTTGAGCCATCTCTGATGCCCAGGGATGAATCCCATTTGATCTTAGAGATTTATTCTTTTTTTTAATTTTTATTTCTTTATTATTGGATAGAGACACAGAGATATTGAGAGAGAGGAAAGGAGGAGATAGAGAGGGAGAGAGATAGAAAGATACCTGCAGCCCTACTTAACCACTCATGAAGCTTTTTCCCTGCAGGTGGGGACCAGGGGCTTGAACCTGGGTCCTTGCACAGTATAATGTGAGCACTTAACCAGGTGTGCCACCGCCTGGCCACAGTGATTTAATCTCTTGATATGTTGTTGAATTTGATTTGCCAAGATTTTGTAGACAATCTTTGCATCAATGCTCTAGGATATGATTTTGCTTTTGTTTTGTTATTTGTTTTTTGTAAGGTGCTTGCCTGCTTCAGGGAGTGGGTTAATGTGATGTTAGACTTGGGAGTGGTAACCCCTCTTCAATTTTCTGGAGTAAAATTGGTGTTAATTCTTTGAAAGTCTTATAGCATTTGGTTGAGTTTGTTTATTTATTTACTTACTTATTTATTACTGCATAGAGACAGAGAAAATTGACAGGAGGAGGGAGAGAGACATAGACATGCTTGCAGCCCTGCTTCACCACTCGAGAAGATTTTCCCCTGCAAGTGGAGACCAGGGGCTTGAACCTGGATCCTTGTGCACTGTAGTGTGTAGAATTCATTTGTACAGGGGAGTTGGGCTGTAGCTCAGTGGGTTAAGCACAGGTGGTGCAAAGCACAAGGACCGGCATAAGGATCCCAGTTCAAGCCCCTGGCTCCCCACCTGCAGGAGAGTCGCTTCACAGGCGGTGAAGCAGGTCTGCAGGTGTCTGTCTTTCTCTCCCCCTCTCTGTCTTCCCCTCCTCTCTCCATTTCTCTCTGTTCTATCCAACAACAACGATATCAATAATAACTACAACAATAAAAAACAAGGGCAACAAAAGGGAATCAATAAATATTAAAAAATTAAACAAAAAATAATTCATTTGTACAACCATTCGGATCTGGACTTTTATTCTTGGGGAAATTTCTTAGTTCCATTTCTATATTGGTAATTGAACTGTTTAAGCTATCAGCGTCCTCTTGGGTTAAGCTTGGTAGATGGTATGATTCTAGGAATTCATCCATCTCATCTAGGTTGTCTAATTTATTTGACTACATCTGTCCACAATATCCTCGTATGATTCTTTGTATCTCCCCATCGTCTGTTGTCATTAGTGTCTCTGTCTTTCTCTCCCTATCCAAGAGCCACAGTGCTGAAGTCTTTTTTTTTTCTCTCCTCTTCTCTTTTTTTCCCTCTTTCTTATACATATATTTTTCACCATGACTATTGCTGGAGTTGGGTGCCTGCAATGATTTCACCGTTTCCAGTGGTTATTTATTTATTTAGCCTCAGGATTACTGCTGGGGCTCGGTGCCTGCACTACGAATCCACTGCTCTTGGAGGAGGTCATTTTTCCCATTTTTTTGCCCTTGTTGTTGTCATCATTGATATTGTTGCACTGTTGTTGTTACTGTTGGATAGGATAGAAAGAAATCAAGAGAGGAAGGGAAGACAGAGAGGGGGAGATACCTGCAGACCTGCTTCACCGCCCAGTGAAGTAACCTCCCTGAAGGTGGGGAACCAGGGGCTCGAGCTGGCATCCTTAAACTGGTCCTTGTGATTCACACCATGAGCGCTTAACCCGCGGCGCTACCACCTGGCCCCCTAGTGGTGAAGTCTTAACATGCATGGAGGAATGAATGAGGTGGGAGAGCAGTGCACACACATTACCATGTGCAAAGATCCAAGTTCAGGAACTTGGTCCCTGCAGGAAGAGGGAAAAGCTTCACGAACGGTGAAGCAGTGCTGCAGGTGTCTCTCTTTCCCTTTCTCTCTATCTCCTCCTCTTCTCTCAATTTCTCTCTGTTCTAGCTAGTAAAAGAAAAGAAAAAAGAAAAAAAAGAGAATCGGGCGGTAGCGCAGCGGGGTTGCGGGCAGAGGTGCACGCAGTTAAATTGACCTGGGTTGACCCCCTGCTCCTCACCCGCAGTGGGGACGCTTCACGAGTAGTGAAGCAGATCTGTAGGTGTCTATCGTTCTCCCCTATCTCCCCTCCCCTCTCTATTTCGAACTCTATCATATTGAATAAAATGAGGGGGGAAAGGGAGGGGACATAAAGGAAAGAACGAATTGTGTAACAAATAAACTTTTTCTTTTAGTTAACATTTTTGCTTAGAGAGAGACCGAGGAGATAGTCTGGCAGGTGGTGCAGGGGCTAAATAAAGCATTGGTATCTCAAGCATGTACCATAGTGATGTCTGGATCTTTCTCTCTCTGTCTCTATGCCTAGCTTCTTCATGAATAAATTAAATATTTAAAGAGAGAGAGATTAAGTGAAACCGACCACAGCAGCAAAGCTTCCTTCAACGCAGTGAGGGCCAGGCTCAAACCTGGGTCACATACCTGGTATAGCAGTACACAATGCAAGTGATCTGCTTTATTTTATTTAAAAAAAAAAAAAAATTTTATCTTGGGGTGACTCGGCGCCGAGGAGGGAACACCGGTGGGGGGTCTCTAGCAGATCAGCTCCAACATGTCAAAAGTTTCCTTTAAGATCACGCTGACGTCCGACCCGTGGCTGCCTTACAAAGTACTCAGTGTTCCTGAAAGTACACCTTTCACAAGAGTCTTAAAGTTTGCAGCAGAGTGGTCCAGGAGGTGGCGCAGTGGATAAAGCATCGGACTCTCAAGCAGGAGGTCCTGAGTTCAATCCCCGGCAGCACATGTACCAGAGTGATGTCTGGCTCTTTCTCTCTCCTCCTATGTTTCTCATAAATAAATAAATAAATAAATAAATAAATAAATAAAATCTTTTTTAAAAAAAAAAAGTTTGCAGCAGAGGAAATGGAATAGGAATAAATCCTTCACAGACTGCTGGAAATGTTTTTCTAAAGCATGGTTCTGAGCTGCGAATTATTCCTAGAGATCAAGTTGGAAGCTGTTAATATTTACTACCTGGAACATATAATTGCCTTTCAGAATAAACACTGGCATTGTGGTGGTGGTTGTAAAACTGAAATCAGGCATTTAAAATACTATGAAAACACCAATGGTTGATGAAATAACGAAAGGTGACTTTCCTGTCTTCTTGTTAATTCTATGTGAGAAGAGAAAAAATACTTACACCAATGAAAATGCCATCTTCATAGCAGGAAGAGTATAGTTTTCAGTATGACCTCACAACATACAGGCAGTTCATTTGGGCCTAATGGGTTATCCAGCTGCTTTTTGTAACCAGAGAATGTCTCCAATAATTATTTCTGAGAACATTTGGAAAGTTTTAATTGATTGAATCTTTCTACCTAATTTTGAATTAAAATTTAAAAATATATATATAATAAACTATGCATCCTACATGGCAATTTGCTTGATAGCATCTGACTTGTAAGTGCAGATATAGTTGAAAATAATTGCCTATAGTTTTTTTTATAACTTTTTATATTTTTTTAATATTTATTTTCCCTTTCTGTTGCCCTTGTTTTTCATCGTTGTTGTAGTTGTTGTTGTTGATGATGTCATTGTTGTAAGATAGGACAGACAGAAATGGAGAGAGGAGGGGAAGACAGAGAGGGGGAGAGAAAGATAGACACCTGCAGACTTGCTTCACCGCCTATGAAGCGACTCCCCTGCAAGTGGGGAGCCGGGGGCTTGAACGGGATCCTTCTCTGGTCCTTGCGCTTTGTGCCACCTGTGCTTAACCCGCTGCGCTACCGCCCGACTCCCAATTGCCTATAGTTTATGATAAAGAATATAGGCACCAGTGAATACTTAACATCTAAACTTTTTATTATTATGCTTTTTAAGTTTTCAAATTGCATGCATTCGTGCAAATTTTAGTTTAACATGAACAAAAATTATTTTTTTAATCTATTCCATATAAGTAAAATTAACATCCCACAGTAACCATGATCATACAGAACCCAGTACTTACAGTGGTGAGATCTGAAGTGTCTGGGCTAAGGTATGCATTCTTATTAAACAGCAATACTTAAAGCATTTTCTTTTTGGAAAATAGTATTTCTAAAAGCATTCAGAAAGAGAATATTGTAAAGATATTAAGTTTGTAATAACATTTAAGGAAATATTAAAAAATATATCTTTATTTACTTATTGGATAAAGACAGCCAGAAATCTAGAGGAAAGGAGGTGACAGAGAGGGGGAGAGACAGAGCGACATCTGCAACACTGTTTCACCACTTACAAAGCTTTCTCCCTATAGGTGGGGACTGGGGGGCTTGAACCCAGGTCCTTGTGCATTGTAACATGTGCCCTCAACCGGGTGCACCACCATCTGGCCCACAAGTGATCTATTTTATCTGGCAGGCCCAAGAAATATATATGGCTAAAAAACAGGAGAGCTGCAATTTGATCAAAAACAAAAAAAAAAAAGGAGGGCTGTAGGGTAGCTTAATAGTGATGCAAAAGACTTTCATGCCAGAGGCTGAGGTCCTAGGTTCGATCCCCAGCACCAATATAAGCCAGAGCTCCACAGTGCTCTAGTGTCTCTCACCCTACACCCGTGTGTGTGTGTGTGTGTGTGTGTGTGTGTGTCTGTGTGTGTGTGTGTGTGTGTGTGTGTGTGTCTGTGTCTGTATCACTAAAATTAAGTAAATAAAATAGTTAAAAAAAAAAAACATAAAACAAATGTGACAGAATCTTGATAATCGTTAAGTCTGCATGATGGGGAAATGAGAGTTCATCATCCTACCCTTCCCCTTTGGAGAATGCCTGAATGTTTTCACAGCAAATCCTATGGAAATGTTAAAGGAGCTAGCTTGTGAAAAGTGGTGTGAGACTAAATATTAGCTTCTCTCTTTCCCAGTGGCAAATGTAACACATTTGATGGAAGAGAAAATCCCCTTAGTGGTTTTTTTTTTTTTTCTGTATTTTTTGTCTTTTTTTGGAAACACTCTCCTGGGACTTGTTCATTTAAGGAATCACCAAAATTATCCAGTACTAGCTATTGGGGCCACACCTCCAACAGGGACACACCTTTGGAGAGCAGAAGGGAAAAACTCAGAAGATTCTTCTTAAGTAGGAAATGAGTTTCAGTCTATTAAAAGCAAACTCCCCAAGGGGGAGAGTGTCATTTTTGTGGGAGGAGAATTATCTGTGCTAGTTAAACCTAAGCCAAACAGAGGCCTTTTTCGCAGGAAATGTCAGAGAGCAGAGTTCAGGGAGGCAGCAATTAGATAATGAGAGCTAGGAGTGGAGGCCTGGAGTGTACACATTGCCATAGGTGAGGACCAGGGTTCGAGCCCCTAGCTTCCCCACCTGCAGGGGGGAAGCTTCACAAGTGGTGATGTAGGGCTGCAGGTGTCTCTGTCCTCTATCTCTCCCCCTCCTCTTTCAGTTTCCCTCAGTCCTATCAAATAAGGAAAAAAAATATCTAATAATAGTCTCAGAGAGTGGTGAATCTGTCTCACAAGCACCAAGCCCCAGTGATAACCTGGTAGAAAAATAAATGAAATAATTTTTAAAGAGAGAGAGACAGGGAGTCGGGCGGTAGCGTAGCAGGTCAAGCGCAAGTGGTACAAAGCACAAGGACCAGCATAAGGATCCTGGTTTGAGCCCTGGGCTCCCCACCTGCAGGGGAGTCGCTTCACAGGCGGTGAAGCAGGTCTGCAGGTGTCTGTCTTTCTCTCCCCCTCTCTGTCTTCCTCTCCTCTCTCTATTTCTCTGTCCTATCCAACAACAATGACATCAATAACAACAACAATAATAACTACAACAATAAAACAAGGGCAACAAAAGGAGATAAATATTTTTTTTAAAAAAAACTAATTTAAAAAGAGAGAGAGATAGGAAAAGAGCTGGGAGTGGCTGAGGACCCAGAGCAGCATAGAGGGTAAAGACTGCAGCTCCATCTTCAGGCAGTCTGCAAGCTGATACACTCGGTCGGCCTGATTCCTGATGCCTACCCCATGCCAGGCCTGACTCCTCTCCCCGCCAGTGGTGGCAAACACCAGCACCCTCCCCTGCCCCCAATACCTGGAGCACTTGGTCAGGAGCTTTTTTCTTTTCTCTTTAAGATTTTAGTTAGTTATTAATGAGAAAATAGGAAGAGAGAAAGAACCAGGCATCACTCTGGTACATGTGCTGCATGTACATATATGACGATCAAACTCCGGACCTCATGCTTGAGTGCCCAATGCTTTATCCACTGCACCATCTCTTGGAGTACTGGAGTTTTTTTTCAATAGCAACATAAACTGTTTTTGGTTTTTGTTTTTTTAACCAGAGCACTGTTCAGGTCTGGCTTATGGTGGTGTGAGGGATTGAACCTGGGACTTTGGAGCCGCAGGCATGAGAGTCTCTTCTACCTAACCATTATGCTATCTTCCCCCGCCCAACTGCCTTTTTTTTTTTTTTAGTATTTATTTATTTATTCCCTTTTGTTGCCCTTGTTGTTTTTTATTATTGTAGCTATTATTGATGTCGTCGTTGCTGGACGGGACAGAGAGAAATGGAGAGAGGAGGGGAAGACAGAGAGGGTGTCGGGTTCTCCCCGACAGGTAGTCGCGAGGAGGGAGATCTGCACCAGGCGGACCCCCCTTCTGGGGCTGAGCGGGAGGGAGAGTGTCAGCGACTTGAGAAAAGAAAAAACACCAAGTCGGGAGTTCTGTCAAGGCGGTGACTCGCTTTATTGAGGAAAAGGCCATTTTTTATAGGCAGGGGGTAGAGGCAGGGATGGAAATGGAAAGGTAGGGTGAGATGACGTTAGAGGTGGTGTGAGGTGGCGTCACCGTCGGTGGGGCCTATATGCTTTAGGCATCATCAGCTGGAGGGCAGAGGCGAATTCAGGCACGGCCTACAGGAAATGCTGTGTCACTCTGAGCAAGCTAGTGACCGGCAGCGGAACTCGAGCCAGGCTTACGGGGTGTCTGCTGGGCCTAGATCGGGGCCATGCAGGCCCCAACAAGAGGGGAGAGAAAGACACCTGCAGACCTGCTTCACTGCCTGTGAGGTGCTCCCCTGCAGATGGGGAGCCGGTCCTTGCACTTTGCGCCACATACACTTAACCCGCTGCGCTACCGCCCAACTCCCCCAATTGCCGATTTTCAAGTTGATAGTTTCATATGGTCTGCGAATTATACTGGAAATATTCAAATGGGGGCCAGACATATGCACCCATGTTCAAAGCCGAATTATCTGCAATAGCCACAGAGTCAAAGCAACCTAAATGCCCATCAACAGAGGACTTGATAAAGAATTTATGGGAAAGGGGCCGGGGCGGTGGCACATTTGGTTATGCGCACATAGTATTAAGTGCAAGGATCTGGGTTGGAACCCCCGTTCCCCACCTGCAGGGGAGGCACTTCATGAGCTGTGAAGCAGGTATTCAGATATCTATCTCTCTCCCTCTCTGTCTCCCCTTCCTCTCTCAATTTATTACTGTCCAATCCAACAAAAATGGGGGGGAAGATGGGGCCTGGGTGGTACACCTGGTTGAACGCACATGTTACAGTGCGCAAGGAGGACCCAGTTCAAGTCCCCTGCAGGGGAATAGCTTTTCCAGTGGTGAAGCAGTGTTGTAGATGTTTCTCTGTCTCTTTCCCTCTCTACAACCCCTCTCCCTCTCAATTTCTGGCTGTCTCTATCCAATAAATAAATATAATAAATTAAGAATATGTTTTCTTAAAAAATGGGGGAAAAAATGGCCATGGCTGCCAGGAGCAATGCGTTCATAGAGCTAGCACCAAGCTCAAACAATAGTCCTGGAGACAGAAAAGGAGAGGGGGGGCAAGGGGAAGGGAAAGGGAGAGGGGAGGGGGGAGGGGAGGAGGAGGAGGAGTGGTAGAGCATTTCACGAACATCTCATAAAAACTGCAGCAAAGGTGGGCGCGAGGAATAACATCATTGCAAGACTGGCCAGCTCCTCATGGGGCGCGAGCGCTTCCACACTTCGATCATCATCTCTGGCATTATGCTATTCCACTGCAGAATACTGTGCCCCAGTATGGTTCCGTAGCCCCCATGTCCACTTGGTCGATTCCAAATTATATTCCTCCATGAGGATAATTTCTGGAACCATCCGTTCCACCCCGGTTCCATGGCTGCCAGTTCATAGCAACATCGCCCCGCCAGATATTCGTCGGGATGCGGCATCATCTAAGTTCATTTCCCACGTCTACGCTCGACCGGACCTGCCAATATATGCGGATATCTTCGCCCACCCTGTCCAACGCTTGACGTCTCGTCACCCAATCTGGTCCCCTACGCCTACACTGAACTTCTCTGTTCCAGTCTCTTGGAAACAGAGCTGGCAGTCAGCTGAGGTAAAGAACAAACACCTCATCACAGACCCCTGCAAGCGTCAACCCGGCTTTGACCTAGCACGTTATGACTGGGCCCTCCTCAATCGCTATCGAACAGGCCATGGCCGGTGCGCCGCTATGTTCCATCGCTGGGGAGCCAGAGACGACCCGAACTGCCCCTGCGGCTACAGACAGACTATGACCCACATAGTGAACGCCTGCCACCTCTCCAGATTCAAAGGAGGTCTCGAAACTTTACATCAGGCTCAATCTGACGCTGTTGACTGGCTACGGAAGAAGGGCAAACGCTAGAAGAAGAAGAAGACAACATAATGGCTATACAAAGAGATTGTCACAGGCGGAGGGTAGATAGCAGTGCTCTGGTTCAGTTACCAGCCCCACCATAAACCAGAGCTGATCAGTGTTCTGGTCTCCCTCTCCGTTTATTTCTCTCTCTTTCTCATTAAAGTAAATGAATAAAATAACTCCCATGTCAGACTTCCAGGTCCTAGATTCAGTCTCCCAAATGACCATAAGCCAGAGCTGAGCAGTGCTATGGTAAATAATAATAATTTAAAATAAACCCTCAGGGGAGCCAGGCAGTGGTGCACCCAATTGAGTGCACACATTACCAAAAGCAAGAATATGGGTTGAAGCCCGAGCCTCCAAGGTCTCAGGTTCAATCCCCCATACGACTACAAGCCAAAGCTGCACATTGCTCTTGTTAACCAAACATTTTTTTTATTAAAAATACATTCTCTTATAGGTCCCAAAAGGATGACAGAGGACATAGTGGGGGTTGTATTGTTATATGGAAAACTGGGAAATGTTATGCATGTACAAACTATTGTATTTACTGTCGAATGTAAAACATTAATTCCCCAATAAAGAAATTTTTAAAAAATTAAAAATCACGTGACACAAAGCGCAAGGACCGTATGGAGCCCCCGGCTCCCCACCTGCAGGGGGGGGTCGCTTCACAATCAGTGAAGCAGGTCTGCAGGTGTCTGTCTTTCTCTCCCCCTCTGTCTTCCCCTCCTCTCTCCATTTCTCTCTGTCCTATCCAACAACGAAGACATCAAAAACAACAATAATAACTACAACAATAAAACAACAAGAGCAACAAAAAGGAGTAAACAAATAATTTTTTTAAAAAATTAAAAATACATTCTCAACTACCAGAGCTATTTCTTTATTAATCTTTATTTATGTATTGGATAGAGGCAGCCAGAAATCGAGAGGAAGGGAGAGACAGAGAGGAGACAGACAGACACCTGCAGCACTGCTTCCCCACTCGCAAAGCTTTCCTCTCGCAGGTGGAGGCTGGGAGCTTGAACCCGGGTCCTTGCCCACTGGCCACATGTGCGCTCAACCAGGTGTGCCACCGCCCAGTCCCCCAGAGCTATTTCTTTAAAGCCTACACTTGACAATTTTTAACAGTCTTCTCATGCTATCAAATAACCTAGCAAAATAAAACATGAGAGCCTACAGAGGAATGAGGGGTATCACACTTTCTTTAACATTTTTGTCTGTTTCTGCTTTTTAAAAAATTTTCTCATTTACAAGAGGAGATCAAGGAGAAAGAGCATCACAGCTTGTAAGGCTTCCCCCTTGCCGGTTGGGGCCCACGGTTTGAACCCGGATCCTTGAGCACCGTAAAGTGTAAGCACCGTAAAGGCGCGCCACCATCTGGCCCCTGCTTCTTTTACCAAAGCACTGCTCAACTCTGGCTTATGGTGGGGCTGGGGATTGAACCTGGGGCTTCAGAACGTCAGATATAAGAGACCTTTGCATAACCGTTATGCTGTTTCTCCCCCTCCTGCCCCATCACCGCCAAGAAGTCTTTAACTGTTTTACATTCATCTGTTTCCGATCATTGCCCAACACGAAAACCTCAGTGGGACTCAGCGGCCCCTGTCCAGGCCCGCGGCTCGCGACTCGCACTGACGTCCGCGCGGGAGCTCAGAGGCTCTGTGACTTCAGGTCTAGGCCCCGCCCCCGAGTCGGAGCCAATCGGCGCGCGGGGGCGGGGCTTCCAGAAAGGCGCTCGTGCGCCGCCGGCGCGGGAGAGATGGACCGACCCTCTCGCAGCGCCCGGGCCTCGGCCCCGCCGCCGCCACCCCGGCCGCGGCCGCCCGCGAGCGCCGAGGAGGAGCTGCCCGACTGCCCGGACCACCACTACCTGCGCGACTTCCCGGCCTGCGGGGCGGGGCGCAGCAAGGGTCGGACGCGGCGGGAGCGGGAACTGCGCACCAACTGGCGGGTGCCCGGTGGCCACGAGCGCAAGATCGCGCAGAAGCTCGTCAACGGGCAGCGCCGGCGGCGCCAGCGGCAGCTGCAGCCCCGGCCGCGGACTCGTCTTGCCTGAGCCGGGTGCGTGCGCCCCGCCCCGCCTCATCGAGGCCCCGCCCCAGGACAGCCAGGTCACGCCCCCTCGACGCCCCTCCCGGGACAACACGTCACGCCCCCTACACGTCTCGCCTCACCCGGGACAGTCACGTCACGCCCCCTCTAGGCCCCGCCCCAGGACAGCCGTGCCACGCCCTCTTAAACGCCTCGCCGCACCCGGGACAGTCACGTCACGCCCCTTCTAGGCCCCGCCCCAAGACAGCCATGCCACGCCCTCTTGAACGCCTCGCCGCACCCGGGATAGTCACATCACGCCCCTTCTAGGCCCCGCCCCAGGACATCCATGCCACGCCCCCTAGACGCCACGCCCCACCATGCTGCCTCTTCTGGGCGGCCCTCCACCTCAACCTCTTCCCAGCTTGTTTCCTGACTGCAGTTACAGTGATGTGGAACTCCCTCTTAGAATTTGGGGGAGAAGGGGCGAGGAAATGCAGAAGCGAATTATTTCCAGTGCTTCTGCCCGGACTGCAGAAAATTACTGATTTCTCTCTTAATAAAACTATATATGGGAGTCGGGCAGTAGCGCAGCAGGTTAAGCGCAAGTGGCACAAAGTGTAAGAACCGGCCTAAGGATTCTGGTTCGAGCCCCCAGCTCCCCACCTGCAGGGGGATTGCTTCACAGGCGGTGAAGCAGGTCTGCAAGTGTCTTTCTCTCCCCGTCTTCCCCTCCTCTCTCCATTTCTCTGTCCTATCTAACAACGACAACATTAATAACAATAATAGCTAAAACAACGACAACAAAAGAAAATAAAATTTTTTTAAAAGTATATATATATATACATATGCCGGGCGGTAGCGCAGTGGGTTAAGCGCACATTAGTTACGTAAAGCGCTAAGACCAGCATAAGGATCCCGGTTCGAGCCCCCGGCTCCCCACCTGCTGGGGGTGGAGGGAGGGTCGCTTCACTGGTGATGAAGCAGGTCTGCAGGTGTCTTTCTTCCTCTCTGTCTTCCCCTCTTCTCTCCATTTTCTCTCTGTCCTATCCAACAACAACAATAGTAAAACAATAAACAACAAAAGGGAAAAAATAGCCTCCAAGAGCAGTGGATTTGTAGTGCAGGCACTGAGCCCCAGCAATAACCCTGGAGGCAATATATATATTGGGTGCGGTAGACAGCATAAATGGTTATACTAAAGAGACCGACATGCCTGAGGCTCCAAAGTCCCAGGTTCAATCCTCCCACCACCACCATCTGTCAGAACTGAGCAGTGCTCTGGTAATAAGTAAATAAATAAATAAATAAGTAAATAAAATACATTTATATTTATTATCGGATAGAAACAGAAATTGAGAGGGGAGGGGTAAGCAAAGAGGGAAAAAGACAGAGAGCTGCTTCATTATTCCCAAAGCTTCCTCCCTGCAGGTGGGGACCTGGGCTTAAACCCAGGACTTTGCGCACCGTAATGTGTGCTTTCAACCAGGTGTGCCACTGCCTGCCCCCTCCCCACCCTGATTTCTCTTTGTCTGATTTCTTACAGGATCCCCAAAGGACCTGATCAAAGTATTTTCTCTGACTCCAGCTGTAACTGTGGTCCAATGAGAGAGAGAATCCATGTCGATCAACAGAACTTTTGGACTTCGCTTAAGTTTACTTTTACTTTAACTGACTGTCTTTTACTTACTGACTGTTAAGTAAGTAACACCCAAGTGGGTATGCCTTTTTAGGGTTTTTAATTAAAAAAGGAGCAGCAAGGATGGCAGTTTAACCCTTCTGATTTTTTCCCCTCCATTTCTACCTATTTTGTTTCAAGCCCGGAAATAATACAAGTTCTTATGTATAAACAAGTCACAAAAATGAACACAAGGAGAGCAAAGATTGGGATAAGATTTCAGTCCAAGGATCATAGTTGTGCAGGTCTAATCTTTGTTTTCCAGAACAGGAATACTTTGGATTATTTTATTTTTTTTTAGATTTATTTTCCCTGTTGTGGCCCTTGTTTTTTTATTATTATTGTTGTTGTTATTGATGTCATCATTGTTGGATAGGATAGAGAGAAATGGAGAGAGATGGGGAAGACAGAGAGGGGGAGAGAAAGACAGACACCTGCAGACATGCTTCACCGCCTGTGAAGCGACTCCCCTGCAGGTGGGGAACCAAGGGCTTGAACCGGGATCCTTGAGCCAGTCCTGTGCTTTGCGCCACGTGCACTTAATCCGCTGTGCTACCACCCAACTCCCAATACTTTGGATTATTAACTGTCTCTATTGAACACTTGCTAATTCTCTGCACAGTGATCCCTTGAGGTAAACATTGTGATCTCCATTTTTACAGGGGGAATTCTGATGCACAGAGTGTTCAGTTAACTTGCAGCAGCTGTACAAGCTATTCAGAAAGTCCAAGCAGGGGCTGGTGTGGGGGCTGTATACCTGGCTGAGCGCACGTTAAGGTGTACAGGGACCCACTTTCAAGTCCCCAGTCCCCCCCTGCAGGGGGAAAACTTTGCAAGTGGTGAAGCAGTGTTGCAGGTGTCTCTCTCTCTATCTTCCTACCATCTCAATTTCAGACTATCTCCATCCAATAAATAAATAAATATAATGGTGGAGGAAGGGAGCTAGCTCACCCGGTAGAGCACATACTTCACGATGCCCAAGGAGCCTAGTTGAAGTCCCTGGTCGCCACTTAGTAGCACCATGCAAGGGGGAAGTTTCACCAGTGGTAGAACAGTGCTGTCACCGCCTGTGAAGCGACTCCCCTGCAGGGAAAGCTTTTTGAGAGCTAAACTACTTTTCAGTTTCACAAGTTTCTCATTTGTAAAGTGGAAATCATGTTGGTTGGGTTATTTTGCCAAGTTATGAAGACTACAGATCGAATATATAAACTGACCAAGTTAAGGGTTCATAGTAAATGCTCAGTAAATGGTAGTTGATTTAATTTGTTTAATATTTTTATTCTCGTTATTGGATAGAGACAGCCAGAAATTGGAGGAAGGGGAAGGAAAAGAGGGGGAGAGACAGAGAGAGACCTGCAGCACTGCTTCACCACCCTTGAAGCATCCCCGTTGATTTTAATTTTACAAAGCATAGTCCCTGTCCTCTCATTACATTGTTGTTGTTGTTGGTGGTGGTGGTGGTGGTAGTGTTACCAGGGCCTCACTGCTCCAGATTTATCTTTTCAGATAGAGAAAAAAAAAAAAAGAGGGTGGTCCGAGAGGTCCACAGTGGACACAGCATTGGACTCTCAAGCTGAGGTCCTGAGTTCAATTCCCGGCAGCGCAGGTACCAGAGTGATGTCTGGTTCTTTCTCTCCTCCTATCTTTCTCTTGAATAAATAAAATCATAAAAAATTAAGAAGCAAAGATTATGATTTTAAAATAAATAAATAAATAAATGGAAAGAGGAAAAATACCACAGCACCAAAACTTCTCCCCGTGCAGTGAGGGCCAACCTCTCTAATCTGGGTCTCGGGCTGGGCGGTGGCGTATTTGGTCGAGTGCACCTGTTACCATGCACAAGCCTCTGGTCCCCATCTAAAGGGGGGAAAGCATCACAAGCTGTGGAGCAGTGTCTCTCACTCCCTCTCAATTTCTCCCTCCCTCTTTCTCTCTCTCATGGATATATATATATCCAATAAATAATAAAATCTAGGTCCCACACATGGCAAAGCAGGTATATTATCCATGTTAGCTAACTTGCCAGTCCTAGCTATCTTAAATACTTTTCACTCGCTACATTTTTTGTTGTTGTTGTTGTTGTTTTAGATAGAGACAGACAGAAGAGAATGGGGAGTTGGACGGTAGCACAGCGGGTTAAGCGCAGGTGGCACAAAGCGCAAGGACCAACGAAAAGATTCCGGTTTGAACCCCCGCCTCCCACCTGCAGGGGAGTCGCTACTCAAGCGGTGAAGCAGGTCTGCAGGTGTCTGTCTTTCTTTTTCTTTTTTTTTTTCTTTTAGTTATTGTTGTTGGATAGGACAGAGAGAAATGGAGAGAGGAGGGGAAGACAGAGAGAGGGAGAGAAACATAGACCCCTGCAGACCTGCTTCACCGCTTGTGAAGCGACTCCCCAGCAGGTGTGGCGTCGGGGGCTCGAACTGGGATCCTTACGCTAGTCCTTGTGCATTGCACCACCTGCGCTTAACCCGCTGCGCTACAGCCATACCTCTTGGTGTCTCTCTTTCTCTCCCCCTCTGTCTTCCCTTCCTCTCTCCATTTTTCTCTGTCCTAGCCGACAACAATGAAATGAATAACTACAACAATAAAACAAGAGCAACAAAATGGAATAAATAAATAGATAAGTAAGAGAGAATGAAAGAGACCACAGCACGAAGCTTTTTTCAATGCAGTAGGGGCTGGCTAGGTTCAAAGAACCCAGGCCCCACCTACAGGGCAGACGCTTCATGAGCAGTACAATAGTGTTGCAGATATCTCCTTTTCCCTCTCCCTCTCCAGTTCTTCTTTCCTTCTCTCTCTATGCAAAACAAATAAATAATAAAAATATTAAATAAAATGTCTCTAGATCCAGTGTATGGTACAGCAGCACACTTATCTACAGGAACTATTTCACCAGCTCCGTTAATTCTTTTGTAAAAATGTTTTGTTTTCTTTTTTCTTTACTTATGAATGAGAAAGAGAGGAAGAGAGAAAGAGAGAGAAAGAACCAGACATCACTCTGATACATGTGCTGCCAGGGATTGAATTCAGGACCTTGTGCTTGAGAGTCCAGTGCTTTATGCACTGCACCACCTCCTGGACCACCCCATTAATTCTTTTGAAATGTCTCTAATGGGGTGGGGTGGGGTGGGCGGTGGTGCATCTGGTTGAATGCACACATTACAGTGTGCAAGGTCCCAGGTTCAAGCCCCCAGGCCCCACCTACAGAGCAGAAGCTTCATGAATAATAAAATAGTGCTGCAGGGGGGAGTTGGGCTGTAGCGCAGCGGGTTAAGCGCACATAGTGCAAAGCAGAGGCTCAAGGATCCGGGTTCCAGCCCCCGATTCCCCACCTGCAGGGGAGTTGCTTCACCAATGGTGAAGCAGGTCTGTAGGTGTCTTTCTCTCCCCCTCTCTGTCTTCCCCTCCTCTCTCCATTTCTCTCTGTCCTATCCAACAACGATGACATCAATAACAACAACATCTACAACAATAAAAAGGACAACAAAAAGAAAAATACATAGAAATTTTAAAAAATAGTGCTGCAGGTATCTTTTTCCCTCTCCTTCTCCAGCTCTTCTTTCCTTTTCTTTCTCCCTTTCTCTCTATCCAAAACAAATAAATAATAAAAATACTAAATAAAATGTCTCCAGGATCCAGGGGATAGCAGGAGCCCTGGCCTTGGAGTCAATCACTATGTAATGTGGGCTTTGGACAAATTGCTTAAACCCTAAGTTTTGGCTTCCTTGCATATAAAATGGGGATACAAGTAGCTGTTTGAGGAGGTGTGAGGGAAATGATGCTTGTATGCTTCTTAGTTTATCTTATAGACTCTCAAGTTCTGTAATTAGCAGTAACATTACTATTGGGGCTGGCAAAACATCTCTTAACTAGGGCGCTGTTTTGACAAATGCGCCACCCAGGTCTGAGCACTGAAGGACATTTCTTCCTGTGGTCTCTTCTCTCTCTCGGCCTCTAGCTTTGTCAGCCTACAGTAGTGAAGCCCTAGAGGTCACCAAAGAATAATAAGTTACCATTTGCCATTTAAAAATGTATTGATGGGAGTCGGGCGGTAGCGCAGCGGGTTAAGCGCAGGTGGCGCAAAGCACAAGGACCAGCTTAAGGATCCCAGTTCGAGCCCCCGGCTCCCCACCTGCAGGGGAGTCGCTTCACAGGCGGTGAAGCAGGTCTGCAGGTGTCTCTCTGTCCTATCCAACAATGACAACATCAATAAAACAGCAACAATAAAAACAAGGGCAAAAAAAAGGGAAAATAAATATTAAAAAAACGTATTTATTTATTTGCTAGAGACAGCCAGATATGAAGAGTGAAAGAGGAGCTAGAGAGACAGAAAGACACCTGCCTCACCAGTCACAAAGCTTTCGCCCTGCAGGTGAGGACCAGGAGCTTGAACCTGGGTCCTTGTGCACTTAAACGTGTACTCAACCAGGTGCGCCACCACCCAACCCCTAAAAATATATATTTTTTTATTTTCCTTTTTGTTGCCCTTGTTGTTTTTCATTGTTGTTGTAGTTGTTATTGTTGTTGTTTGATAGGACAGAGAGAAATAAGAGAGAGGAGGGGAAGACAGAAGGGGGAGAGAAAGACAGATACCTGCAGGCCTGCTTCACCTGCAGGTGGGGAGCCAGTGTCTCGAACTGGGATCCTTTCACCAGACCTTGTGCTTCGTGCCATGTGGGCTTAACCCACTGTGCTACCGCCCGACTCCCCTAAAAATATATTTATGAGAGACCAACTGACCAGAACATTACCCTGGCACTTGGATTGCTGGGGATCAAACTCCAGGCCTCATTCTTGAGAGTCCAGTACTTTATATACTGTTCCACCTCCTGACCACCATCATTGTCTGAACCTTCATATTATTTTTCCCTTCCCCTTGTTTCCTTCTTTTTTTAAAAAAATATTTTATTTATTAATGAGAAAGCTAGGAGGAGAGAGAGAAAGAACCAGACATCACTCTGGCGCATGCTGCCAGGGATTGAACTCAGGACCTCATGCTGGAGAGTCCAGTGCTTTATCCACTACACCATCTCCTAGACCACACCCCTTAGTTTCCTTCTGCTATGTCTCTGATAATATATCAAGAATAATATTCCTGAAAACTGTTTGAATCATGTAAGAACACTCAAAGACTGTCTTAATGTTGTAAGGTAAAATACTTAAAATTCCTTACATTGTGCTAAAAATACTGCATTTCTTTTTTTTTATTATTTGTATTTATTTTATTTTTTTAAAGATTTTATTTATTTATGAGAAAGACAGGAGGAGAGAGAAAGAACCAGACATCACCCTGGCACATGTGCTGCCAGGGATCAAACTCAGGACCTCAAGTTTGAGTCTAAAGCTTTATCACTGTGCCACCTCCCGGACCACTTTATTTTATTTTATTAAAGATTTTAAAAAATATTTATTCATTTATTCCCTTTTGTTGCTCTTGTTTTATTGTTATAGTTATTATTGATGTCATTGTTGTTGGATAGGACAGAGAGAAATGGAGAGAGGTGGGGAAGACAGAGAGGGGGAGAGAAAGAGAAACACCTGCAGACCTGCTTCACCGCCTGCGAACCAGGATCCTTGTGCTTTGCGCCACATGCGCTTAACCCGCTGCACTACCGCCTGACTGACTGACTGACTGACTCCCCTTTGTTTTATTTTTTAACCAAAGAAAGACACAGAAAAAAAGAGGCAGGAGGGGGTAGTATACAGCATAATGGTTATGCCAACAGACTCTCATGCCTAAGGCTCCATAGTCCCAGGTTCAATCCCCTGCACCAGCATAGCCAGAGCTAGGCAGTTTTCTGGAGAGGGAGGGAGGGAGGGAGAGAGAGAGAGAGAGAGAGGGAAAGAGAAGAGATTTCAGAGCATTGCTCAGCTCTGACTTATGGTGGTGCTGGGGATTGAACCAGGAAACCTCAGAACCTTAGGCATGAAAGTCTTTTTTAAAATTTTTTTAAAATTTTCTCAGAAAAAACATGACATCCTGAGTTCAACTCCCAGCATTGCATGCGCCAGAGTGATGTTTTCCTTCTCTACGTCCACCTCCTCTATAGATAAATATTAAAAGAAGTAAATAAGCTTGTATTATGTAGTGCTCTCTCTCCAGAACCTGACCTGGATCCTGTAGTTCAGAACAAATACTAAAATACTCTATGGTTACTGGAAAGGTTATGTTAAACTCTGCTACTTCTGACTGCCACCCAAGCAGAAGCAGAGGTAGGTCCCATGTCTGTTGTCTTTCCTCCATAAAATACCTCTCCTCCAACCCCAAGGACTTAGCCATGAAGCCTCCCATGAACTCACACTAGCTGGTTTTCTTCTGCAGACTCTAAAGTTATTTTTAAAGGCATTTCCTGGGGCCCCCAGAATAGCTCCCTTGGATAGTGTGCCTGCTTTGCCATGCCTGTGAGCCAGAGTCCAGTCCCTGCTGCACGGGAGGAAGCTTTCCCTCTTTCTTTCTCTATCTACTGCAAAGCCCCTGTGATAACAAAGAAAAAACATTTCATACCAAGTATCACTGAAACCTAGATCTCTGCACCTGTGCTCCCTCATCCAGGAATGTTCTTCTTGATTCACACACTGCTTGTATCTCTACTTTTTTTTTTAAATATTTAATAAGAGAGACCAGACCAGAGCACTGCTCAACTCTAGCTTTTCGTGTTGCTAGAGATTGAACCTGGCACTTCAGAACTTTGGTATGAAAGTCTTTTGCAGAACCACTAAGCTGTTTCCCCAGCTGTGTCCCTACTTTATGTATTTTATTTATTTGTTAATTCAAGCCACTTTATTTATTTATTTATTATTGGATAGAGACAGAAATTGAGAGGGAGGAGGGAAAAGAGAGAGAGAGAGAGGCAGAGAGACACCTATAGCTCGACTTCATCACTTGTGAAGTTTTCTCCTGGCAGGTGGAAACCAAGGGCTTGAACCTGAGTTCTTGCACTCTGTGTTTGCTTAACAAGGTGTGCCACTGCCTGGACCCCTGTCCCTACTTCAAGGACCAGTTCAGATGCTGCTTCAAAAATTTCTTTCCTCTCTAAATATCACTTACCCTGCTTTAACTTGTTATCTGATTTATGTAGAAGTTTGTGTCTCTGCTCCCTGCATTTAAACTTCACTAGAGTGGCCAGGGGGTGGTATAGGGGCTAAAGTGTTGAACTCTCAAACATGACATCCTGAGTTCAACTCCCAGCATTGCATGCGCCAGAGTGATGTTTTCCTTCTCTACGTCCACCTCCTCTATAGATAAATATTAAAAGAAGTAAATAAGCTTGTATTATGTAGTGCTCTCTCTCCAGAACCTGACCTGGATCCTGTAGTTCAGAACATTTTTCAGTGAATGAACAATCTCCCAATTACGACTTACCAATGAATGAATACTATCCCCAAAGAACACATGTACACATCTATGTATATAATGTATAGGAAGAGCTGGCAAAATAGCTTGCTTGGATAGTGTGCTGCTTTGCCATGTGTGACACAAGTTCGAGCCTGGCCCCTGCGCTGAAGGGAGCTTCCTAGGAAAGAGCGAAAGAAGGGAAGGAGCATAAATGTGTCATTTGTGTGTAATTCACCATTCCGGCTCATTTTTTTAATCCATTTATTAATGAGAACTGGCACATGCTTTTACCAGTGATAGAACTCAGGACCTCTGCTTTGAAAGGCCTACACTTTATCCCCCACACCATCTTCCAAGGGCCTCCAGACTGCTTTTTAATGGGGGAGGGGGAGAGCAGGGCACAGTGTTAGTTAGCTTCCTCCCTTGTTGCGGTGCCTCTTCCCATGTAGCAGAGATTGGGACCTGAGTTTCCAGCGCAGAATGCAGACATATCTCCAGTTCACATCGGTTTGACTTTTAGCAAGACAAACAAGAAACAACTTCGCTTAGTTCTTATTACTAGCCCTTAAGTGTACCTCAAAAAGTATTGACCCCAATGAAAAAATTAAGAGTGGTCCGGGAGGTGATGCAATGGATAAGGCATTGGACTCTCAAGCATGAGGTCCCACGTTCAATCCCCAGCAGCACATGTACCAGAGTGATGTCTGGTTCTTTCACTCTCTATTCTTATTTTTCTCATGAATAAATAAGTTTAATATCTTTTTAAAAATTAACGCTGAGACCGATTTAGGGATCTAGTCAAGGCAGTGACAAACCAGGTGTGATCTACTCTACCGCGTCAAAAATAAAAATGGCTGGTGGTTGGAGATCGTTCATCTGCTAGAGAGCACACCATGCTGGAGAATCAAGCCCTGCAACCCACACGATATGGACGCATCATGCACCTGGGAAACTTCACAAGGGGAACGGTGCTGTGGTGTCTCCTTTCTCCCTCCCTTATCCCCGCCCCCATCTTTAAATTAAAAAAATAAAATTGGTCCAGGACGGAGGAGACAAAGGTCATACAAACACGTTCACGCCAGAGGCTCTGAGGTCCCAGGTTCAACCATCCTAATCCAGAGTCGAAAAAAAAATCTGCCGGGTTAAGGTGGAATTCTGAAAGCGCAAGGTGTCAGCGGGGGTGGGGGGGACACCGTGGCGGCAATAACAATAGAAAAGCAACGTAGATGTAGGAAGACCGCCGGCCCTGCAAGCCCGGGGAGCAAACCGCTAGGATCTATACCTCTTGCTTGGTGCGGGGGGAACAAATTTGTAGGGCAACCACAGGAACTTCCGGCTTTCTAAACGGCGCAGGCGCCGAGCTGATGACGCCAATCGCGGACGACGAGCGGTCGCCGTGACGTCCTTGCTCTTCCTGTGACCTTCAAGGCCGGCGGAGACGTAGGCGAGCGGAAGGCCGCTACCTGGGCTCTGATTGGCCGCGCTCAGAATCCGGCCCCGCCCCTCGTCTTCCGTCGTCCTTCTTAGCAGAAGCCGCCCGCCTGCCTCTTCGAGTTTCGCACTTGTGGACCCGGAGCCGCGGAGCCGTCGAGATGCCGCGTGGAAGCCGAAGCCGCACCTCCCGCATGGCCCCTCCAGCCAGGTGAGGCTTCCTCGGGGTTTGGGGGCCCAATAGCGCCCGGGCGCGCAGGGAGACCGCGGGGGTGGGGAGGGGGCGAAGGCCCGAGCCGACTTGGGTCCGATCTCCCGTTGGTGCCCGGCTTTCCGGCGTCCGGCCATTAATAAAGCTCTTAGCAGCTGGAGGTTCGCTCAGGCCGGGCCTGGAAGGCGGGGGACGCCACCACGTGCCCACGAGGTGGCCGAGCGGCGGCCCGCCGGGGGCGCCCGGCCAGAGCCTCGGCCTCGCGCGCGCTCAACAGGCCCCGAGAAGAATGGCTGTTCAGATTCCGACGTTCGGGGTTCAGTTCCTGGCAGCACATAAGCCAGAGCTGAGCAGGATAAGATAAAAGCGGCCCCCAAAAGACAAAGAACGGGGCTGTGCCTGGGGACACGGTGACCCACCTTGGGGTCGCCGCGCGGCGCAGGGCCTCCCGTGCACATCGGGTGCGTTGCAAATGGATTTACAGGGGCCGGGCGCAGGCGCGGGCGGGTTAGGCGCGCAAGGATCCCGGTTCGAACCCCGGCTCCCCACCTGCAGGGGAGTCGCTTCACAGGCGGTGAAGCAGGTCTGCGGGTGTCTGTCTTTCTCTCCCCCTCTCTGTCTTCCCCTCCTCTCTCCATTTCTCTCTGTCCTATCCAACAGTGATGACAATAATAATAACTACAACAATAAAACAAGGGCAACGAGAAAATAAATATTTTTTAAATAATAACAAGGGCAACAAAAATGGGGGAAATGGCCTCCAGGAGCAGTGACGTTTTTAAAGCGGCCTTGGTGGAGATGTTAAACTGTTGACAGCATTCAGGTGAGAAATAGTTGAGACTAGCTTTGGTGTAAAGGTTCAAGCAGGTCACTCCCAGGAGTGACTGCACTTCAGGTCGCAAGTCTGTGAGCAGAAGCAATCTGGCCACAGTAGATAAGGCCTCCCTGAGGTCCCAAGTTCAGTCCCCAAGCAGTGCATGTACCAGAGTGATGCTCTGCTTCTCTATACCCCCAGAGCACTGCTCAGCTCTAGTTTATGGTGGTTCACAGGATTAAACCTGGGAGTATGGGACCTCAGGCATAAAAATCTCATGTTTATATTCCCCGCACTAGTGAGAAATGAAGGTGCTCCCATGTGGTGGCTGGGGCCTTGAACTTCCCTATCTCCCCGGTTCTTTTTTTTTTTTTTTTTTTTTTAATAAACCAGAGCACTGCTCAGCTCAGGTTCTGGTGGTTCAGGGGATTAAACCTGAGACTTCAGAGCGACAGGCTTGAGAGTCTCTTTGCATAACCTTTATGCTATCTACCCCTACTCTTCTCCCAGGTTCTACCCCCCCTTTAAACTATAATTGTGAAATATTTATAGGCCTCTGAACCTGTAGGTTATGTGAATGGGGGTGGTTTCAAAGAGGCAGGGGAAAGAGAGGGCCTGGGGGACAGTCCTAGAACACAGACTTCCATGCCAAGGGCCCCAGGTTCACATTCACCCTCTGACACCACCTTCAGCCAGAGCTGCGCAGTGAACTGGTATTTTAAAAAAAGGTAAATAATGTCAAGGGTTCAGAGAACTGTGGCTGGCAAAATTCTCTTTATCTAGCATTTGTGTTTAAAATGAGAAAATCCGGGAGTCAGGCGGTAGTGCAGTGGGTTAAGCGCAGGTGGTGCAAAGTGTAAGGACCTGTGTAAGGGTCTTGATTCTAGCCCCCAGCTCCCCACCTGCAGGGAAGTCGCTTCACAGCAGGTCTGCAGGTGTCTGTCTTTCTCTCTCCCTCTCTGTTTTCCCCTCCTCTCCATTTCTCTGTCCTATCCAATGACCACAACATCAATAACAATAACCACAACAATTAAAAAAGAAAATAAATATTTAAAAAAATAAAGTGAGAAATTCTGGGGCTGGATGGTGGCACATCTGGTTGAGCGCACATGTTATAGTGCTCCAGGACCCTGGTTCGAGCCCCCAGTCTCCACCTACAGAAGGAAAGCTTTGCAAGTGGTGAAGCAGGGCTGCAGGTGTCTCTTTCCCCCACTCTATGTCCCCCTACCCTTTCGATTTCTGACTGCCTACCCAATAGAGATAATAAAAAAACATTGGGGGCCAAGCCGTAGTGCAGCAGGCTACGCACAAGGACCGGTCTAAGGATCCTGGTTTGAGCCCAGGTTCCCCACCTCTCTTCATTTCTCTCTGTTCTGTCTAACAACAACAATAATAACCACAACAAGGGCAACAAAAGGGAAAAAAATAGCCTCCAGGAGCAGTGGACTCATGGTGCAGGCACCGAGCCCCAGCAATAACCCAGGAGGCAAAAAAAAAACAACACACACATTTAAAATAAACTGAGAAATTCTGGGGCTTGTTGAGTTTGCCAACAGTTCCCAGACCTGTTTGCATGTGAGGGATTCATGCTGTCTGCTTCTTCCTTCCACAGCCGGGCACCGCAGATGAGGGCTGCCCCTCGGCCCGCGCCAGCAGCTCAGCCCCCAGCTGCAGCTCCACCAGCCGCTGTTGGTTTGCCAGCCGCCGCTCCCCGACAGCCCGGCCTCATGGCCCAGATGGCAAGCACTGCAGCTGGCGTGGCTGTGGGCTCCGCCGTGGGGCACACCATAGGCCACGCCCTCACTGGAGGCTTCAGTGGAGGGAGCAATGCTGAGCCCACTAGGCCCGACATCACTTACCAGGTACTGCTTGGGACGGTCTCCTTCTGTTTATTGGATTGAGGCAGAGAGAAATTGAGACGGGAGGGAGAAAGACACCTGCAGTACTACTTCAATGGTGAGAAGTAGAGATAGATACCTGCAGGCGGGATGTGGGGATGGGGGCTTGAACCCAGGTCCTAGCATATACTAACATGTGCTCAGCTAGGAGCACCACTAGCTGGCCCCACATTGACCCCCTTCTACTCAGTCACCACCACCTTCCCTTCTCTGTCTCGTAACCACCATGTTCTTTTCAAAATGTTGCTCTGTGGTGTGCATCTTTGTTCTCAGATTTCTCTGGTAGAACTAATTTTGTTAATAAAGTTTAGTGGCCTTCTGCTTTTAAACTGTTTCACTTATCCTGGTAATTCGTGTAAAGTTGAATTTGCTTCTGGTTCCGGTTGTGTTTCCCCAGTAAAGACAGTGGGCGCCGCTGTCTGTCTAGGTGTCCGTTTAATTTCCTTTCTTCCGTCCTGACCGCTGTGCCTTGCAGGAGCCTCAGGGAGCCCAACCCGTGCAGCAGCAGCAGCAGCAGTTTGGCCCATGCCACTATGAGATGAAGCAGTTTCTGGAGTGTGCCCAGAATCAGAGTGACCTGAAGCTCTGTGAGGGTTTCAGCGAGGTGCTGAAGCAATGCAGGTTTGCAAATGGTAGGTGATCTTTTTTAAAGTCTGGCTTTCTAACAACTGGTTTAGAGGTTCCTAGTCAATAATCAAGTTTTTACTAGTAAACATTTTGAATCTTCTTTAAGTAAGCATAGATTAATTAGTATGCCAGATTTTATTACGATACATGAGTTTTGGTTTTAGCTTATATATACAAAAGTACATTTAGTTTTTACCAAAGGCCAGGCATAGACATAAGGACTTATATGTTGGCATTATACACCCCTCATTTAAGAATTAATAGGTGGGGGTAGATAGCATAATGGTTCATGCCTGAGGCTCCTTAGTCCCAGGTTCAATCCCCCGCACTACCATAAGCCAATGCTGAGCAGTGCTCTGGTAAAAATAAGTATGTTAGTTCTTTCAGTCCCAGGAATCAAACCCCAGGGCATCATACACAGAGAATTAAACATCTATAAAGGAGTTTGTATTATCACTGGAAAGTGCATGGTTTGCATGCTTGAAGCCTTAGGTTCCTGGTTCTACATATAACTTAGTTTTATGCTTGGGTGTTTCTTAAACCCCCCTCAGGTCTTAGAATTTTGTAAAATAGTGTTAAATTACTAGTATTAAAAGTCACAAACAAAACAGCATATAACTAGTGTTTTTTTTTTAATTAGTGCTTTTCTAACATACCTTTTCTGTTTGCAGGATTGTCCTAAGCAAGATGTTCAAATTGAAGACATGAAAAATCACCTCTCATCATGTTAATTTAGCATGAAACTAAAATAATTGAAATGCAAAGTTTAACCTATTGTAGATCATTAATAACCACTTTGTTTCAGGCTGGCAATGGAAGGGAGTATCTTATCTCAGTTTGGGGCTGGAACATGCTCCTGTGGCTTCCTTGATCCAGCTTTTTGTGATGTTGTTTATGAGTTAATCTGAATAAAGTGATTTATTTCAAAATGTGGTGTCTCTAGAGATTTATTTATTTTAATAATGTTAAGTTTTTGTATATTTTTTTTACGAGAGCATTGCTAGACTCTGGCTTATGGTGGTGCTCAGGATTGAACCTGAGACTTTGGGGCCTTGGGCATGAGAATCTCTTCACATAATCATTATGCTATATACTCCTGCCCTCTTTAGAGATTTTCTTTTTAAATCACATATGAGAGTGAGCTCCACAAGAGGCAAAGAGGACAGACAACTAGAGCCCCTGCGGTACACACAGTGCTGGGGAGTAAGCCAGGGACTTCAGCTGTGACAAATTGAGTACTCTCAAAGTTACTACATCCCCAGCTGCCAGAGTGGTGTCTTAAAGGTCAGGTCATAAATATGGCATACACGTGCTAAACACTTAAGTTAGCACCCACCCTGAGAATGACAAGATTCCTTTTAAGGCCTGAGGAGATTAAGGTTCTGCAAGAGACTTTCATGCCTGAGGCTCTTCAGGTCCCAGGTTCAGTCCCCAGCTCTACTGTAAGGCAGAGCTTACACAAAGGCATGGACCATGTGAGGTCCCAGGCAGACCCCTGGCACTGCATGTGGTCTGGCCTCAAAGTCTTGAAAATAAATTGGTTTCCCCTGCAGGGGAGTCGTTTCACAGGCGGTGAAGCAGGTGTCTATCTTTACCTCTCTGTCTTCCCCTCCTCTCTCCATTTCTCTCTGTCCTATCCCACAATGATGACAACAACAGCAACAATCAAAAACAAGGTCAACAAAAGGGAAAAAGTTCTGGGCCTGGGTGGTGACGCACCTGGCTGAGCACGTTACAGTGCACAAGGACCTAGGTTCAAGCCCCTGGTCCCCACCTACAGGGAGAAAGTTTCACAAGAGTTGAAGCAGGGCTGCAGGTGTTTCTCCATCTCAATCTCCCCCTTCCCTCTCAATTTCTGGCTGTCTCTATCCAATAATTAAAGATAATAAAAATCTTTTTTTTAAAGTTCAAAGGCAGGGGCAGATAACAGTGGTTATGCAAAGTGACTTGTGCCTGAGGCCCCAGAGTCCCAGGTTCAATACCCTGCACCACCATAAACCAGAGCTGAGCAGTACTCTGGTAAAAAGAAAATCGGTTTGAGCCCTCCCCACCTGCAGGGGAGTGGCTTCACAGGTGGTGAAGCAGTTCTACAGGTGTCTATCTCTTACCCTCTCTGTCTTCCCCTCCTCTCTCCATTTCTCTCCTATCCAACAACGACAATAACTACAACAACAAGGGCAACAAAAGGGAAAATAATAATTTTTTTAAAAAATCACAGGGTAGGTTTGATTACCATCACAGCTAGGAAGGAACCAGGCAGTGTGGGAATAAGCTTACTACCTGGGTATATTCCCTGTGGCCAGCCATTATTACTTTACAGAGCTGCAGGTGTCTGTCTCCCTCATATCTGAGGCTCCAAAATAGCAGGTTCAATCCACTGTACCACCATAAGCCAGAGCTGAGCAGTGCTTTTGGTGATGGGGTGGGGAGGAGGGTGACAGTTATTCTCTCAAAAGCTAAAGGAAAAAAAAGCTGTCTGGATACAGGCACTCCTCAAATGTTTTCCTTGTATTTAAGACATTATAGCTCTCTTCTTTATGTGTCTCCTATCTCTTTTTTTCTTTCTGTCTCTCTTTTTACCAGGGCATGAGAATCTCCACATAACCATCATGCTAGGTACCCCCAACTGCATTGTAGCTTTCTCTTCCTGGAAGACAGATTAATTACAGTTGCTCACGCTAGTGTTGTCTTCAAGAGATGGACTCAATTTGAGGTGATTTTTGTAACCTAGGTGAACTCATCGCTTCTCGGTTCATTTATTTCAGGAGTTGAGCCCCAAAGTCTACCATTATGCTTTCCAGTTACCCTGCTTGCAAAAGTAGGGATGGAGTGATGACTCGCTGGTTGGGGTTCAAACTCTGGCTCCACCTGGAGATACGGGGACTCTGAAAGACACCCCAGCTTGACACAGACCAAAACACACAGGCTGAAAAAAAAATCTTTTGGATGAAATAAATCATGGAGTTATATCAGCGGTGATTTTTTCCCCAAAAAATGTTTAGTTTTGGGACACTCCTGGTTGAGCGCGCATGTTACAGTGTGCAAGAACCTGGGTTCAAGTCCCTGGTCCCCACCTGCAGGGAGAAAGTTTTGTAAGTGGTAAAGCAGCACTGCAGGTGTCTCTCTTATCTCTCTATCATCTCTTCCCTCTTGATTGTCTCTATCCAGTAAATGAATAAAATTTTAAATTTTTGTTATCAGAGTTTCATACAGATGCCTGGACATCACTCCAGGACAGAGACTGCCAGAAGTCAAGAGTGAAGGGGGTGACAGAGTGGGGTTGATAGCAGAATGATTATGCAAAGAGACTGTCATGCAAAGAGACTGTCATGCTGGGTTGAGCGGTGGCACACCTGGTTGAGTGCCCATGTTACAATGTGCAAGGACCTGGGTTCAAGCCTGCAGTCCCCACCTACAAGGGGAAAACTTCACAAGCGGTGAAGCAGGGCTGTAGGTGTCTCTCTGTCTCTCTCCCTCTCTATCTCCCCTTCCCCTTTCTATTTCTGGCTGTCTCTAAAAACAGAGAGAGAGAGAAACTGTCATGCCTGAGGCTCCAAAGTCTCAGATTCATCCCCCTGCACCACCGTAAGCCAGAGCTGAACAGTGCTCTGGCATAAAAATTAAAAAAATAATAATAAAAGGGAGAGACAGACACCTGCAACACTGCTTTGCCACTTGCAAAGCTTTCTCCCTGCAAGTGGGGAATAGGGGCTCCAACCCACCCGAGCCCTTGCACATGTGCACTCAACCAGGTGCACCACCACCTGGCCCCTAAGTTACTGAGTAGTAGCCCCTAAAGTGACTGTGTGGTGTCCCACTGAGTATCTCATCACATTTTTTTTAAAAAAAGATTTTTATTTATTTATTAGAAAGATAGGAGGAGAGAGAGAGAGAGAAAGAACCAGACATCACTCTGGTACATGTGCTGCCAGGGATTGAACTCAGGACCTCATGGTTGAAAGTCCAATGCTTTTTTTTTTTTATTCCCTTTTGTTGCCCTTGTTGTTTTATTGTTGTGGTTATTATTATTGTTGTCATCGTTGTTGGATAGGACAGAGAGAAATGGAGAAAGGAGGGGAAGACAGAGAGGGGGAGTGAAAGATAGACACCTGCAGACCTGCTTCACCGCCTGTGAAGCGACTCCCCTGCAGGTGGGGACCCAGGGCTCAAACCGGGATCCTTACTCTGGTCTTTGCGCTTTGCGCCACCTGTGCTTAACCACTGCGCTACAGCCTGACTCCCCGAAAGTCCAATGCTTTATCCACTGCACCACCTCCCTCCCGGACCACACATCACTTTTTCTTTTTTTTTCTTCTTCTTCTTTTTTTTTTTTTATCTCCAGGGTTATTACCATGAACCCACTGCTCCTGGAGGCAATTTTTTTCCCTTTTGTTGCCCTTGTTGTTTTATCATTGTGGTTGTTATTATTGTTGTTATTGATGCCATTGTTGGATAGGACAGAGAGAAATGGAGAGAGGAGGGGAAGACAGAGAGGAGGAGAGAAAGATAGACACCTGCAGACCTGCTTCACCGCTCATGAAGTGACCCCCCTGCAGGTGGGGAGCCGGGGGCTCGAACCTGGATTCTTAGGCCGGTCCTTGCACTTTTGCACCATGTGCATTTAAACTGCTGTGCTACCACCCGACCCCCACATCACATTTTTTTTTAAGATTTTTATTTATTTAGGGCCAGGTGGTAGCACAACGGGTTCAGCAAACATGGTGCAAAGCGCAAGGACCAGTGTGAGGATCCCAGTTCAAGCCCCTAACTCTCCACCTGCAGGGAGGTTGCTTTGCAAATGATGAAGCAGGTCTGCAGGTGTCTATCTTTCTCTCCCCCTCTCTCAATTTTTCTGTCCTATCCAACAGCAACTAATAACAACTAGGGCAACAAAGTGGGGGGAAAAAGCCTCCAGGAGCAGTGGATTTATAGTGCAGCCACTGAGCCCCAGTGATAAAGGAGGGGGAAAAAAGATTTTTTTAAATTTATTTATTCCGTTTTGTTGCCCTAGTTGGGGAACAAAAATTTTATCTATTAATGAGAAAGAGGAGAGAAAGAACCAGACATCATTCTGGTACATGTACTGCCAGGAATTGAACTCAGGACCTCCTGCTTAAGAGTCCAGTATTTTATTCACTTCACCACCTCCCAGACCACTTTTTTTTTTTTTTTTTAATTTCAAGGTGAGGGTTGTTTTACAGAACTTGTCTCAGGTACAATTTCACCTCTCCCTAAAATAGGTGCTAACCAGCTTATGGGGTAGATAGCATAATGGTTATGCAAAGGAACTCATGCATGAGGCTCCAAAGTCCCAGGTTCAATCCCTGCACCACCATAAGCCAGAGCTGCACAGTGCTCTGGTGTAATAATTATGCGGATAATAATAATAAGTGCTAACCCACTGCAGTGGATTCTAGAAAAGGACTTTAAGGAATGTCTTTTAAGGCCTGCATGTCATAGACCAGCTACACCCACTGTCCCCCCAGGGGACACATCTTTGGCCCTGTGGCAGCCAGGACTGCATGGTGGGTTCACTAGTGTTCGTGTCTTCTAAAACCCTGTGCTCTAAGTCCACAAATATGGCTGCCGGAGAAGCCGGTGCCTTCCCAGCAAGACGGGCTGCATCTCTGGGCCTGGAGGCTGAGGGAGCTCCAGAGGGAAAACTGAGGTCTGTCCTGCCAAGCCTGCTTCTGGGTCACCTGAGCTTCCCTTGCCGTCCAGTAGGGGTCACCCTGTGTTGAGGTTTGCCCCGCACCACCTCTGCTGAACCTTGGCCTACATCCCAGGCTTGCAGTTGTGATTTTATTTTGGGCACATCAGACTTTCGTCAGCAAGTAGCAGAGCCTGAAGGAAGAGCAGCCAGACTTCCTACTTGGACCAGCAGTGTTTACTCAGTCCTCTGGTGCACCCTCTCCCCACGGAGCTCCAGGACCTGTGGGGCTCCTCTCACACTCAAAGATCCCCACCCCAAGAACCTAACGGTGAGTAGCTGGGTCAGTGATAGCCCCAAACCAGGTAGCAAGCCAGGAAAAGGGGAGGCCCTGGGGGTAGAGCTGAGAGGAACCCCCAAATCCACGAACCCTAAAAGCTGGTAAACAGGAGCTCTTAAAGCCCCCGCTCAGGGCGGAAGTGGGGAGTTGTCTGCAGAAAGTAGGTCCCCCTGACTGTGTTTTGGGGCTCTGCATTTGAGGAGAGAATGTTATTTTCCAGACAAAACCAGGTGACCTCCTTCCATTTAGGGACCCTTCCCAGGGATCTTGGGAAAAGGATGGAGGAGGTGGGTGGGGACAGAGGACCAGAGTCACTCCCAAGTTAGACCTCAGAACATGGAGATGGCATGAGATAAAGCACCCCCACTGCCATCCACCCTAGCAGAGGCAGATGGAGCCAGAGTCTCCGGGGAAGCCAGAGAGAATGCAGCTCCCAGCCCAGGAGGGGATTCTGGGCCACCAGAATCTGTGGGGTACAGATACCCATCCTAGGAGCACAATGGACTGCTAAGATGAACAGGGGCTCCTTTTTGCAGAGTGCAGACCCTCCTGTGCATCAGGGGCTGCTGATGGGGGCAGAGGACGCCTGAGGGCAGCCCAGGCACCATCTGCTGGCAGGGCCAACTTGTTATTCTAGTCTGCCCTCTGGTCACCAGGCAGCGAGGACACTAGGCTTCTTGCAATAGCCAGCCTGAGCCCTGAGGTGACCAATGCTGGCACCTGACCAAAGGGTAACAGCCTCACCACCCACTCCCATCGAGCCCGGCACTGGCTCCCCACGTGGACACAGAGGGGCTGGCTGCCTGGGGCATCCCTTGGGGACACAGCAAAGGCCGAGACCAGGGCCAATCTGTGAGGCTCTGAGTCCTCGCAGCACCCACCGGGCACACAGCTGCACCAAACAAAAGGCTGATTAGGAGAGTCCTGGCTACCTGTGCTGGAAAGATAGAGCGCCTGAGGGCACACCTGCTTTGTCATGGACATGACCCAGGTTAGAGCCCGGCTGTCACCGCACTGAGGCAAGTCTTTTTTTTTTATCTTTATTTATTGGATAAAGACAATCAGAAATTGAGAGGGGGGAGTCAGGCGGTAGCGCAGCGAGTTAAGCACAGTTGGCAAGAAGCACCGGCGTCAGGATCCCAGTTCGAGCCCCCAGCTCCCCACCTGCAGGGGAGTCTCTTCACAGGCGGTGAAGCAGGTCTGCAGGTGTCTATCTTTCTTTTCCCCCTCTCTGTCTTCCCCTCCTCTCTTCATTTCTCTCTGTCCTATCGATAACAACAACAATAATAACTACAACAATAAAACAACAAGGGCAACAAAAGGGAAAATAAATAAATACAGAAAAAAATTTAAAAAGAAATTGAGCGAGAAGGAGGAGATAGAGAGGGAAAGAGACAGAGAGACACCTGCTGCTCTGCTTCATCACTTGTGAAGCTTTCCCCCTGCAGGTGGAGATCAGGGGCTCAAACCCTGGTCCTTGCGCACTGTAACATGTGCGCTCAACCAGGTGCACCACCATCAGGCCCCGAGGCAAGTCTTGATGCTGTGTGAAGACATATCTTTTTCAGTTCTTTTTTTTTTTATATAGAGACAGAGAAATTGAGAGGTGGGTGGGGGCATAATGGTTATGCAAAGAGTCTCTCCTGCCTGAGGCTCCAAAATCCCAGGTTCAATACCCCTGTACCACCATATGCCAGAGTTGAGCAGTGCTCTAGTGAAAGAAAGAAAGAAAGGGAGAAAGAAGGAATGAAAGAAAAGAAGGAAGAAAGGAAGAATAAACAGTTATTTTATGTACTTCAGGGGCCGGGTGGTGGCGCACCTGGTTGAGGACACATGTTACAACACACAAGGACTCAGGTTCGAACCCTCAGTCCCCTACCTGCAAGGCAGAAGGCTTTGCAAGTGGCAAAGCAGTGTTGCAGATGTCTCTCTGTCTCTCTTCCTCTGTACCTCTCTATCTCCCCCTTCCCTCTTGATTTCTGACTGTCTCTATCCAATAAATAAATAAAGTTTTTTTTTCTTCCAGAGATATTGTGGGGACCCAGTGCCGGCACTACTGCTTCTGGCAGCCATTATTTCCATGTTATTAGCTAGGACAGAGAGAAATTGAGAGGGGGCAAGAGAGTCCATTAAGTTTCCTCCTACGGGATGGGAAGGGGAGCTCAGAGGGCCAGGCAGTGGTACAGCAGCTTAAGCGCACATGGCATAAAGCGCAAGGACCAGAGTAAGGAAGGGAAGCTCAAACCTGGATCCTTGCACAGGTCCTTGCACTTTGTACTATGTGCACTTAATTTGATGTGCCACCACTCGGCCCCAAAAATAATCTTAAAAAAAAAAAAAAGAAACTTAAAATTAAAAAAGAGAAATTGAGAGAGGAGAAAGTAAGAGGAAGAGAGAACCTGTAGCACTGTTCCCCCTGAAGGTGGGGACTGGGTTCCTGAACCCAGATCCTTGCACACTGTACTGTATGAGCTCTACCAGGTGCACTACCTCCTGGCCCCAAACGTGTCTTTTTAATTAACTAATTAATTAATTAAGGGGTTAGAGAACTAGGGCATCACTCTAGCACATGTGGTTCTGGGAATCAAACTTAGGACCCCATGCTTGAGACAACTGCCTTATCCACTACACCAGCTCTCAGGCCATCTGAGAGATATGCCTTTCCCTTTTGCCCTCTGCACATACCCATGCCGTGTCTGTGTATGTGTGTGTGTGTGTGTGTGTGTGTGTGTGTGTGTGTGTGTGTATTTCACCAGAGCACTGCTTAGCTCTGGCTTTTGCTGGTAGGAAGGATTGGATCTGGGGCTTTGAAGCCTCAGACACGAAAGCTTTTTGCATATTTATTATGCTATTTTTTTGCATAATCATCATGCTATCTTCCCCCACCCTGTGTCTCTCTATTTGAAAAAGTCGACATGGGGCAGTGAAGCCCAGGCAACAACAGAACAATAAAATAAAATAAAGGAGAGAGAGAGAATATGTGTGGTCCAGGAGGTGGTGCAGTGGATAAAGCATTAGGCTCTCAGGCATAAAGTCCTGTGTTCAATCCCTGGCAGCACACATACCCAAGTGACGGCTGGTTCTTTCTCTCTCTCTTCTTATGTTTCTCATTAATTAATAAATAAAATATTTAAAAGAGAGAGAAAGGAAGAGTAAGTCCTGGTGGGAGATAGCATAATGGTTATGCAAAGAAACTCTCATACCTGAGGCTCTGAGGTCCCAGATTCAATCCCCAGCACTGCCATAAACCAGAGCTAAGCAGTCCTCTGGGGGAAAAAAAAATTCCTGGTTACAAACAGTAGCAAGAAGTGGTCTTAGAAGGAGGGATTAGTTTGTTTGTTTATCTTTTTTTAAGATTTTATTTATTTATTAATGAAAAAGGGAGAAAGAACCAGACATCACTGATCTGGTACATGGGCTGTTGTGGATTGAACTCAGGACCTTATGCTTGAGAGTCAAATGCTTTATCCACTGTGCCACCTCCCAGACTAATTTTTTTTAAATATTTATTTATTCTCTTTTGTTGCCCTTGTTTGTTTTTTTTATTGTTGTAGTTATTGTTGTTGTTGATGTCATCGTTGCTGGATAGGACAGAGAGAAATGGAGAGAGGAGGGGAAGACAGAGAGGGGGAAAAGAAAGATAGACACCTGCAGACCTACTTCACTGCTTATGAAGTGACTCCCCTGGAGGTGGGGAGCTGGGGGCTTGAACCGGGATCCTTACACCAGTCCTTGTGCTTTGCGCCACCTGTGCTTAACCCACTGCACTACCGCCCAACTCCTTTTTTTTTTTTTAATGAGTGAGAGAGGTATAGAAGTAAAAGTACAGCAAAGCACAAGGACCAGCATAAGGATCCCAGTTCGAGCCCCCAGCTCCCCATCTGCAGGGGAGTCACTTCACAGGCGGTGAAGCAGGTCTGCAGGTATCTATCTTTCTCTTCCCCTCTCTGTCTTCCTGTCCTCTCTCCATTTCTCTCTGTCCTATCCAACAACAACGACATCAGTAACAACAACAACAATAATAAAAAGAGCAACAAAAGGGAAAAAAATAAGTATTTTAAAAAAGAAGGAAAAAGGAAAAAAAAAAAAAAAAAAAGAAGGAAAAATACATAAACCAGAGCACTGTTCAGCTCTAGCTTATGGTGGTGCTGGGGTTCAAATCTGGACTTCAAGAGCCTCAAGCACGAAAATCTTTTGCATAATAATTATGCTGTTTCCCCAGCCCACTGTCTCATTCTTTTTTAAAAAAATTTTATATCTATTTATTTATATTCCCTTTTGTTGTCCTTGTTTTTCACTGTTGTTGTAGTTATTATTGTTGTCATTGATGTCATCGTTGTTAGGACAGAGAGAAATGGAGAGAGGATGGGAAGAAAGAAAGGGGGAGAGAAAGACAGACACCTGCAGACCTGCTTCACCACCTGTGAAGTGACTCCCCTGCAGGTGGGGAGCCGGGGGCTCAAACCAGGTTCCTTACGCCGGTCCTTGGGCTTTGCGCCACCTGTGCTTAACCCGCTGCGCCACCGCCCGACTTCCTGTCTCGTTCTTATTAGCTAGAGACAGAGAGGCATCAAGCCAGAGTGAAAGAGACCACCACACCGAAGCCCAGCATGACCCGGGATGAGGCGCTGCCGGACTCACACTCGGCACAGAGCTTCTATGAGAACTATGAGACCAAGGAAATCCTGGGCAGGTAAGGACTGGCGCTGTCCTCCCCCAGCGGGCCCTGAGCACTAAGCTCATCACCTTCCCCAAGGCCAGCACTGTTCCTATGCTGTGAGTGTGGGGTCCCACCTTCCTGGAGATAAGGGGGAGGCCATAAAATTGTCCAGATCAGGGAGTCAGGCGGTAGCGCAATGGCGCTAAGTGCAAGGACCTGAGTAAGGATCCCAGTTCGAACCCCCAGCTCCACACGTACAGGGAAGGTCGCTTCATAGGCAGTGAAGCAGGTCTGCAAGTGTCTGTCTTTCTCTCCCCCTCTCTGTCTTCCCCGCCTCTCTCCATTTCTCTCTGTCTTGAGAGCTTGTTTGGAGGTTCTAGCAGGGGAGCGCAGCTACTCGTATACCCTCGACCGAAGACCGGTCGTCTCTATTCGAGGAAGGCCGTCCTCTTCGACCGAGCGCGCAGCTTCGGGAGGGACGCACATGGAGCGGTGAGGGAGGAAGGGGACACCCGCCTAGCCAGCCAGATCAGCCGAATCAACCCTGGCGATCAATGGGGTGACAGATGTCGCAGCCAAATCGCCCTCACATCCCATTTCTCTCTGTCTTATCCAACAACGATGACATCAATAATAACTACAATAATAAAAACAACAAGGTCAATAAAAGGGAAAATAAGGGAGTCGGGTGGTAGCGCAGTGGGTTAAGCGCAGGTGGCGCAAAGCACAATGACCCGCGAGAGGATCCCTCTTCGAGCCCCCGGCTCCCCACCTGCAGGGGAGTCGGTTCACAAGCGGTGACGCAGGTCTGCAGGTGTCTGTCTTTCTCTTCCCTCTCTATCTCCCCCTCCTCTCTCCATTTCTCTCTGTCCTATCCTACAACGAAGACATCAATAACAACAACAATAATAACTACAACAATAAAACAACAAGGGCAAAAACAAAGGGGAAATGAATAAAAAAATATTAAAACAAAAAAGAAGAAAAAAAAAAAAGGAAAAATAAGTGGTCCGGAAGGTGGCACAGTGGATAAGACATCAGACTCTCAAGCATGAGGTCCTGAGTTCGGTCCCCAGAAGCACATGTACCAGAGTGATATTAATATATAAATACAAAAAAATAAAAAATAAAAAAAAGATCATCCAGATCAGAAGAAGCCTCTCCCTGGAAGCTGGACCCCAGTGCTGTTGACAAGTATATCTATTTGTTGTTGTGTAGACACAGAGAAGGAAGGAATGAGAGAGAGAGAGAGAGAGAGAGAGAGAGGCTATAGCAGTAAAGTTTCCTGCAGAGCAGTGGGGCCCAAGGCTCAAACCTGGGTCGTGGTGCACAAGGCAAAGCAGCGCAGTGTGGAAGTACGCTATTTCTTTATTTATTCCCTTTTGTTGCCCTGTGGTTTTATTGTTGTAGTTATTGTTGGTGGTGGTGATGGACAGGACAGAGAGAAATGGAGAGAGGAGGGCAAGACAGAGAGGGAGAGAGATAGACACCTGCAGACCTGCTTCACCGCTTGTGAAGCAACTCCCCTGCAGGTGGGGAGCTGGGGGCTCGAACCGGGATCCTTATGCCGATCCTTGCGCTTTGAGCCACGTGCACTTAACCCGCTAGTTACCGCCGAATCCCCCAAGTAAGCTATTTCACCAGCCCTAGATAAGCACATCTAAGCCCCATTTTGGGGGGCTGGGAGATGGCTCACTTGGCAGAGCAAGCACTTTACCATGTGAGAGGATCTGGATAGGGACACCTGGTTGGGCAAGCTTCAGGAGCAGTGGAGCAGTGATGCAGTGACTCTCTCCCCACCCCTCTTCCCTCTGTGTCTCTTGTTCTCTCTATTTTTTAAAGATGTGTTTGTCTGTGCGAGAGAGAATGGCGGTACACATGGCTGAGTGCACAGGTTACAATGTGCAAGGACCCAGATTTGAGCTTCCAGTCCCTACCTGCAGGGTGAAAGCTTTGTGAATTGGTGAAGCAGTACTATAGGAACTTCTCGATCTCTCTCTCCCTCTCTCCCTCACTCCTCTCGCTCTCATTTCTTTACCTCCAGGATTATCCCTGAGGCTTGGTGACAGCACTACAAATCCATTCCCGGTGGCCATTTTTTCCTTTTTATTGGGTAGGACGGAGAGAAATTGAGAGGGTGGGAGAGATAGAGAGGGGGATAAAAAGAGAGACACCTGCTGCAGACCTGTCTTCCTGCCTGTGGAGCGTCCCCCCTGCCTCTGGGATATCTCTCTTCCTTTCTGTTTCCCCCTACCCTTGTGATTTTTGGCTATCTCTATTCAATAAATAAAGATAATTTAAAAAATTAAAAATAGGGGGTCGGTGGTAGCGCAGTGGGTTAAGCGCATGTGGCGCAAAGCACAGGGACCGGCATAAGGATCCCGGTTCGAGCCCTGGCTCCCCACCTGCAGGAGAGTCGCTTCACAGGCGGTGAAGCAGGTCTGCAGGTGTCTATCTTTCTCTCCTCCTCTCTGTCTTCCCCTCCTCTCTCCATTTCTCTCTGTCCTATCCAACAATGAACAACATCAACAATGGCAATAATAATAACCACAACGAGGCAACAAAAAGGGGGAGAAAATGGCCTCCAGAGCGGTGGATTCATGGTGCAGGCACCGAGCCCAGCAATAACCCTGGAGGGGAAAATTTTTTAAAATAATTTATAAAAAGAGAAAGGAATGAGGGGGTCTGGTGGTGGCACACCTGGTTGAGCACAGGTGTTACAATGCACAAGGACTGGGGTTCAAGCCCCTGGTCCCTACCTGCAGTGGGAAAGCTCCAGGAGTGATGAAGCAGGGCTGCAGGTGTTCTCTCTCTCTGTCTTCCCCTTCCTATTTCTGGCTCTCTACCCAATAAATAAATAAAAATAATAAAAAATTAATTTTAGTGGTCCGAGAGGTGGCGCAGTGGATAAAGCATTGGACTCTCAAGCATGAGGTCCTGAGTTCAATCCCCAGCAGCACATGTACTAGAGTGATGTCTGGCTCTTTCTCTTTCCTCCTATGTTTCTCATTAATAAATAAATAAAATATTAAAAAAATTAATTTGAAAGAGATAGAATGAAAGAGAACCAGAACATCAACTGACACATGCCAATCTCTCTCACTGCACTAAAATAAATTTTTGTGAAGATATTTATTTACTTATTTATGACAGAGAGAGGTAGAAAGCCAGCATATGTGGTGTCAGGAATTGCTTATTGTAAGCCTGGTGCTCTACCCGCTGCGCACCCCTCCCTGGCTGTTGTGTCTTCACCTCTCCACACACATTCCCAGGGAAGGTGGGGTGCCCAGCTGTGGCCCTGCCCCCGGGGCCGCCTCCCAGAGCCTCCTTCCTCCCCACCCAGGGGCGTGAGCAGCGTGGTCCGGCGCTGCATCCACAAGCCCACGTGCTGCGAGTACGCGGTGAAGGTCATTGACATCACGGGCGGCGGCAGCTTCAGCCCCGAGGAGGTGCGCGAGCTGCGCCAGGCCACCCTGAAGGAGGTGGACATCCTGCGCAAGGTCTCGGGGCACCCCAACATCAGTAAGTGGAGGCCCCTCAGTCGCCTGGATTCCGCTCGGGTAACCCAGGTCACCCCCATGCGTGCAGCCAGACGGGCATCCCGGTGCCTTCTGCACCCCCTAGTCCCACCTGCCCCCCAAGACCTAGCTTACCCTTCATAGCTGCCTTTTCCACTCTCTGAAGGGTCTCAGAAGGGCTGAGACGCCGTGGACCTGTCCCTCCTCCCCCCCAACCTCCCGGGTGGGATGAGGGGACCCCTGAACAGCGTCCTTGCCACACCCCCTGCCCCCGCCTCCAGTGGCTCTGGTCCCGGTGTCCCCAGCCCCCAGCGCCCCGGGAGCCTAGGTTGCTGTGCTGCCTGAGACTAGCTCGCTGCGGTTCCCTTTCAGTACAGCTCAAGGACACGTATGAGACCAACACTTTCTTCTTCTTGGTGTTTGACTTGTAAGTATCCAGCCCTGCCGACAGCCACGGGGAGGGGTGGGGGGTAGAAGAACCCCTTACTGTCCTCAACCCCATCACAACTGCTTCAGGTAGGTATACTTTAGGGGCTTTGATTCCTGGCTCCATTACTATGAGCTGGATGATTTTTAAAAAGATTTTATTTATTTATTTATTCATGAGAAAGATGGGAGGTGAGTGAGAACCAAACATCACTCTGGCACATGTGCTGCGTGGGATCGAGCTCAGGACCTCATGCTTGAGAGTCCAAAGCCTTATCACTGCGCCACCTCCCGGACCACTTGTTTTGTTTTTTTTTCCAGATAACTTTATTAGGTGTCAATGCCATAAAGTACAGTTGTTGACACATGACTATAGTTTCTCCTCTCCCTTTTTTTTAAAAAATATTTATAGAATAGAAATATTGACAAGACCATAGGATAAGATGGGTACAACTCCACAAAATTTCCACCACCAGATCTCCCTATTCCATCCCCTCCCCTGATAGCTTTCCTATTCTTTATCCTTCTGGAAGTATGGACCCAGGGTCATTATGGGGTGCAGAAGGTGGAAGGTCTGGCTTCTGTAATTGCTTCCCCGCTGAACATGGGAATTGGCAGGTCCATACTCCCAGCCTGTCTCTCTCTTTCCATAGTGGGGCATGAATCTGGGGAGGTGGGGCTCCAGGACACATTGGTGGGGTTGTCTGCCCAGGGAAGTCATGGTATCATGGTAGCATCTGGAACCTGGTGACTGAGGATAATGTGGGTTTTTTTTTCTTTTTTTAAGATTTGTTGGGTGGGGTGTATAGATAGCATAATGATTATGCAAAGAGACTGTCATGACTAAGGCTCTGAGGTCCCAGGTTCAATCACACCACCAAAACCCAGAGTGGAGTAGTACCCAGGTTTGAGCTTTGTGAGTGGTGAGGCAGTGCTGCAGGTGTCTCCCTCTCTCTCCTCTCTTTTTTTAAATTCCCCCCCCCCCAGAGTAATCAATGGGGCTTGTTGCCTGCACTACGAATGAATACACTGCTCCTGGGGGCCATTTTTCCTTTTTTTTTTTTCCCTTGTTGTTATTGCTACTGTTTGTTGTTGGATAGAACAGAGAGAAATGGAGAGAGAAGGGGAAGACAGAGCGGGGGAGAGAAAGATAGACATCTGTAGACCTGCTTCACCACTTGTGAAGTGACCCCCCCCCCCGTAGGTGGGGAGCCAGGGGGCTCGAACTGGGATCCTTATGCCTGTCCTCGCACTTCGTGTCATGTGTGCTTAATCCTCTGCGCTACCACCCAGCCCCCTAAATGTTTTTTTTTTCATTTTAAAAATATTATTTATTTATTATTGGATAGAGACACAGAGAAATTGAGAGTAAGAGATAAAGAAGGAGAGAGAGAGAAGAGACACACCTGCAGCCCTGCCTCACCACTCCTAAAGCTTTCCCCCCGCAGGTGGAGACTACGGGCTTGAACCTGGGTCCTTGTGTACTGTGTGTTTGGGCTTAGCAAGGTGCACCACCATCTGGCCCTTCTCTCTCTTCTCTATCTCTACCTTCCTTCTCAATTTGTCGTCTTTACCCAAAAATCATATATATTAAAAATGTTAAATATTTATTTATTTATGAGAGAGGGGAGATAGAACCAGAGCATCACTCTGACACAGGTGCTGCTGGGTATTGTACTGAGGACCTCATGCTTGACAGCCCAATGTCTTATCCACTGTGCTAACTCCCAGGTCACAGGGCTGGCTGATTTTATTTTTTTTAATTACCACAATTAATAACAGCACAGTGACAGGCCCAACTTAACTGCTAATGATTTTTTAAAATTTTTATTTATTTATTCCCCTTTGTTGTCCTTGTTTTATTTTTTAAACTTTTCTTTTTTAATATATTTTTTATTTATTCCCTTTTGTTGCCCTTGTTTCATTGTAGTAGCTATTGTTGTTGTTGTTATTGATGTTGTTGTGGTTGGATAGGACAGAGAGAAATGGAGAGAGGAGGGGAAGACAGAGAGGGGGAGAGAAAGATTGACACCTGCAGACCTGCTTCACGGCCTGTGAAGTGACTCCCCTGCAGGTGGGGAGCCGGGGGCTCCAACCGGAACCCTTATGCTGGTCCACGTGGCTTAAACCACTGCCCTACCGCCCGACCCCCGCTAATGATTTTTTTTAACCACTCAGATTGTGCTCTCTCCCTTTGTTAATGATTTTTAAGCTTTATTTAGTTTTGTTATTATTTATTATTATTTTTTTCTTTACCAGAGCACTGCTCAGCTCTGGTTTATGGTGGTGTGGGGGATTGAACCTAGGACTCTGGAGCCTTAGGGATGAGAATCTCTTTGCATAACCATTATGCTATCTACCCTTGCCCTATATTATTATTATTTATTATTATTATTTTAAGAGGCAGGCAAAGACAGAAAGAAAGTGTCATTCTAGCACATACAATGCTGGGAATTGAACTCAGGACCTCATGCTGGAGAGTCCAAGGTTTGACCCCCTGTGCCACCACCCAGGAGGCTCACAAAGTGTCCTATAGAAGGAGACTAGATGGGTGGAGGGTGGATAGCAGAATGGTTATACAAACAGGCTCTCATGCCTGAGGCTCTGAAGTCCCAGATTCAGTGCCCCCCCGCCACCCCCCCCCCCCGTACCACCATAAACCAGAGCTGAACAGTGCTCTGGCTAAAAAATTAAAAAATATATATAGAAGGAAACTAGATAAAGCAGGGACAAGTGGGAGCAAGATTAGCGTTGTGGATTCCAGTGGTAGCACTGGGCCCCTAGTGCTTTAAAAATGGAAATAAGAGGCTAGTAGTGGCGCACCTGGTAGACCACATGTTGCCATGTGCAAAGACCCAGGTTCAAACCCCTGGTCTCCACCCGCAGGGGAAGCTTCATGAGTGGTGAGGCAGGTCTGCAAATGTCTTTCTCTCTGCGCTATCTCCCCTTCTCTTCTCAATTTCTCTACCAAAGAAATAATTAAAAATTAAATAAAGTGGAAATAAAATTATGAAAAACTGGACCCACACACTGCTTTTTAGGCACACAGTTCAGATATTGCATAAGACAAGGATCATGTGGCCTAGGAGGTCCTAGTGGGCCCCACCCGCAGGGGGAAAGCTTCAGGAATGGTGAAGTAGGGCTGCAGGTGTCTCTGTCTCTTTCCCTCTCAATTTCTGTCTCTATCCAACAATAAGTAAATTAATTAATTAAAAAATGAAATTGAAAAAAGATACTGGTCAGGGGTAGATAGAATAATGATTATGCGGGAGTCGGGCTGTAGCACAGCGGGTTAAGCGCAGGTGGCGCAAAGCACAAGGACCGGCATAAGGATCCCGGTTCGAACCCCGGCTCCCTGCCTGCAGGGGAGTCGCTTCACAGGTGGTGAAGCAGGTCTGCAGGTGTCTATCTTTCTCTCCTCCTCTCTGTCTTCCCCTCCTCTCTCCATTTCTCTCTGTCCTATCCAACAATGACAACAACAATAATAACTACAACAATAAAACAACAAGGGCAACAAAAGGAAATAAATAAAATAAATATTAAAAAAAAAGAATAATGATTATGCAAAGAGATTCTCATGCCTGAGGCTCCGAAGTCCCATGTTCACTCCTCCTCCCCACCACTAGCACCACGACCACCATAAGCCAGAGCTCTGATCAGTGCTCTGGTAATAAACAAATAAAGATGTATTTATTTGTCTACCAACACAAGGTAGAGTGGGAGAGAGGGGACCAGAGTATCACTGGCACAGGCAGTGTCAGGTACTGAACTCAGGACCCTATGCTCCCAAGTCTGATGCCATACTCACTATACCACCTCCTGGGCCCTTTCTTTTACTGGCCTTCTGTGAGACTTTTCTTTTCTTTTCTTTTCTTTTTTTTTAAATACCAGAGCACCGCTTTGTTCTGGTATATGGTGGTTTGGGGTATTGAACCTGAGACCTGTAGCCTCAGTATGAGAGTCTCTTTGCTTCTCCAGTCCCCACTTTACCCCCCCCCATATGTGTTTATTTTCTGAATCCCTGGGCCCCTAAGAGTTCCACTGTTTTCCCTGGAGGGCAGGCAGGAGGGCACAGGGCTTACTCTTCCTATTAATACAAGGAAGGTTTTCCCAGAGAGCTATAGGCGTGCCAGGTCAGCTGACCTGACTCTGCACACTGCCTGTAGAGTTGGGAGTGGGGTGAGGGTAGGCAGCTCAAATGTCTCTAACCTCTCAAGAAGTTACTTGGGGGGAAGCTATTTTTAATGCTACCCTGATTTGCCCTCCAGGGTAAAACTAGATTGTTCTGGTAGAGGTCTCTTTCTAGAACAGCCCCCAAAACTGAAAAGAAAATTGAACCACAATTCTTTTATTTACTTTATTTACTGGATAGAGACAGAGATAGTGAGAGGGAAACAGAGATAGAGAAAGAAAGAGAGGGCTTAGCAGTGGCACTCCCAGTTTTAAGTGCAAGTTTTAACTCCCAGTTACGAAGGAAGGAAGGAAGGAAGGAAGGAAGGAAGGAAGGAAGGAAGGAAGGAAGGAAGGAAGGAAGACATCTATGGTCCGGGAGGTAGCACAGTGGATAAAGCATTGGACTCTCAAGCATGAAGTCCCCAGTTCAATCCCCAGCAGAACATGTACCAGAGTGATGTCTGGTTCTTTCTCTCTCCTCTATTTTTCTCATTGATAAATAAATAAAATCTTTATTTTGTTTGTTTGTTTTTCCAGAGCACTGAGAAGCTCTGCTCATGGTGGTGCAGGGGACTGATCCTGGGACTTCAGAGCCTCAAGCATGAGAATCTCTTTGCATAACCATTATGCTATCTACCCCTGCCCTAAATAAAATCTTTAAAAAGAAAAGAGAGAGAGAGAGAGAGAGACATCTACTTCACCACTTACAAAGCATCCCCTTGCAGGTGGTGGTGGTGATGGGGCTCAAACCCAGGTCCTTGTGCATGGTAATGTGTGAGCTCAACCAATGTGGCACTGCCTAGTCCCCCTCCCCACATCTCTTAATCTTAAAAGATTAAGCAAGACTTTGCTTCCTCAACACTTGGAGAGAGAGAGATATGCCACAGCATCAAAGCTTCCTCCAGTGTAGTGAAGTCCAGGCTCAAACCTGGGTTCTGCACTTGGTAAAGCTGCAAACTATCCAAGTGAGTTATTTTGCCAGCTCCATCACCATCATCACCTTCTTCTTTTTCATCACTATAATTCTCTTCCTCCTTCTAAGATTTTATTTATTAATGAGAGAGATAAGAGGAGAGAGAGAACCAGAGCATCCCTCTAGCATATGTACAGCCAGAGGGTTGAACTCACACTTAAGAGTTCAATAATTTAGCCTCCTGGATAAGATGCACCACTACCTCTTGGACAAACTCAGAATTCCTCTCTAGGTCTGGGGTTTGGGCCAAGGGCTCAGGGTCCCCCTTCCATCTCCCAGCCCTGATTTTGCCCATGTGGATCCCAGCCCCATTTTCACAGCTGATGTGAGGGGGTTTCCATCTCCCTCCTGCTACCTCCCCTCCTATGCTCCCCATCTCCTGATACATCTCTACTTGTTTCTCTAGACCTCAGTCCTTTGTGGGGTAGGGCCCATTTCACTTCTGGAGTTATTTTAGGGGAACTGTCACCCATCCAACTACAGAGCCTCTGACTCTGCAGGATGAAGAGAGGGGAGCTCTTTGATTACCTCACAGAGAAGGTGACTCTGAGTGAGAAGGAGACCAGGTGAGGGCCCATTTGCCCCTATCCCCACTGTGCCCACATCCAGGGGGAGGAAGCATAGCATGGCGATGCATGTTTATCTGGGATTGGGGTTTGGTGGGGTGGTGGCAACAATGCTGAACTTGAAGGCCTACCTCCCTCTTCAGCTGCCCCCACACAGTCCAAGCCCATGCCAGGGTCCCCTCACTCCACGCCTGGCTGGTTCTGGACTTCAGCCTCCCCTCCTGTTCCCTAACTCTAATGAGTGGGAGATGAGTCCCCTGTGCCTGTTTCTCCCAGGAAGATCATGAGAGCCCTACTGGAGGTGATCTGCAGCTTGCACAAGCTCAACATTGTGCACCGAGACCTGAAGCCTGAGAACATCCTCCTTGATGATGACATGAACATCAAGCTCACAGACTTCGGCTTTTCCTGCCAATTGCAGCCAGGAGAGAAGCTGAGAGGTCTGGCCTCCTGCTCTTCTCCTGTGCCGAGGATTCAGGCTCTCCCATCAACCCTCCCTAGAATAGAAGTTGCCTGGTTTCTTTCCTCCCCACGCCCCTCTGTCCTCCAGACCCCCTCCCCCAATTCCAAATATGAACATTAGCATTTCTGGGTTAGGTACTTATTTATTTACTAGAATAGAGACAGAGAAATTGAGAGGGGGAGGGAGAGATAGAGGTTGAGAGAGAAAGGGTGGGGGGAGAGAGCATAATGGTTCTACAAAGAGGTTTTTGTGCCTGAGCCTCCAAAATTCCAGGGCTCAATCCCCCACACTACCATAAGTCAGAGCTGAGCAGTAATTAAAAAACAAAATACTTGGAGTTGGGCGGTAGCAGCGAGTTAAGCATACGTGGCACCGATATAAGGATCCTGGTTCCAGCTGCCGGCTCCCCACCTGCTGGGGAGTCGTTTCACAAGCCGTGAAGCAGGTCTGCAGGTGTCTATTTTTCTCTCCCCACTCTGTCTTCCCCTCCTCTCTCCATTTCTCTCTGTCCTATCCAACAACGACGACATCAGTAACAACAATAATAACTACAACAATAAAAAAAAAGGGCAACAAAAGGGAATAAATAAGTAAATATTAAAAAAAATACTGGGGGAGTCGGGCGGTAGCGCAGCGGGTTAAGCGCAGGTGGCGCTAAGCACAAGGACCAGCGGAAGGATCCCGGTTCGAGCCCCCAGCTCCCCACTTGCAGGGGGAGTCGCTTCCCAGGCGGTGAAGCAGGTCTGCAGGTGTCTGTCTTTCTCTCTCCCTCTCTGTCTTCCCCTCCTCTCTCCATTTCTCTCTGTCCTATCCAACAACAATGACATCAATAATAACGACAACAACAACAACAACAAAAAAAAGGGCAACAAAAAGAATAAATAAATAAAAATTTATAAAAAAAAAATACTGGGGCCGGGTGGTGGCACTCCTGGTTAAGCGCACATGTTACAGTGTGCAAGGACCCAGGTTCAAGCCCCCGGTCCCCACCTGTAGGAGGTAAGTTTCACAAGTGGTGAAGCAGGTCTGTAGGTGTCTCTCTGTCTCTCTCCATTTCTATCACCCCTTCCCTCTTGATTTCTGGCTGTCTCTATCCAATAAATAAAGGTAATAATAAAAAAATCGTAAGAGAGAAACGCTTTTATCACTGCTTCTCTGATGTTGAAATTTACCCCCTGTAGATGAAGACTGGGAACTTGAACCCGGTTCTTACACAGTAACCCTCTGGGTTAGTTTTATTTATTTACTAACTTATTTTTTATTTTTATTTTACCAAAGCAAAGCTCTGGTTTATGGTGGTGCAAAGGATTGAACCCGGGACATCAGAGTCTCAGGCATAAAAACCTCTTTTCGGAACTATTATGCTACTGGGCTAGGTATTTGTTCAGGCAAGCCCTGTGTCCACTACATGGAGAGGCACTGTCTTAAGCTCTAGGTAAGGATGGCTAGAAGGGCCCCAGGAATGGACAAGCCCCCAGTGGGTGACCTTGTCAGCTAGCACCCTACCTCTGGCCTTGGCCCTCAACTATCAGTGCAGAAGGGTCCTCTCGTTCTGCACTATCTCCACTGTATCTTCCAACCTTCCTCTTGCAAGTGCTTCCTGATGGCTTCTCCTGGTGGTAATTATCCCTGCAGAGGTGTGTGGTACCCCCAATTACCTGGCCCCTGAGATCATCGAGTGTTCCATGAATGATGACCACCCAGGCTACGGGAAGGAAGTAGACATGTGAGTGTGCAGGGGAGGGGTGGGAGGTGACCCTTAAGGGCAGAAACACCCTCCCTGGCCAGGGGAACCTGGCTGGGCTGGGTGGTAGTGGTGGGGGGTGACTGGGGTTACACTGCCCCCCACCCCCACCCTGCCTGTTGGCAGGTGGAGCACAGGCGTCATCATGTACACCCTACTGGCCGGCTCCCCGCCCTTCTGGCACCGGAAGCAGATGCTGATGCTGCGCATGATCATGAGCGGAAACTACCAGTTTGGCTCACCCGAGTGGGATGACTACTCAGACACCGTGAAGGACCTGGTGAGAGGCCGGGCCCACTGGCACCCCAGCTTTGCAAGGCCCAGTGTCCCCTTAGTGGGGGTGCAGGGAGAGGACCCGCGCTGCAGGGCGACTTCCGGGGGAGACCGGAAGTGGCGCCATCTTGACAATGTCAGCCCCCTGCCTTGTGCTGTCAGGTGTCCCGCTTCTTGGTGGTGAACCCCCAGGGCCGTTGCACGGCAGAGGAGGCCTTGGCGCACCCCTTCTTCCAGCAGTACGTGGTGGAGGAAGTGCGGCACTTCAGCCCCCGGGGGAAGTTCAAGGTACTAAGTCTCAGCCCCACCCAGGGCCCTGGAGCTCCCCAAGTGCAAATGCCCAGCTGCCCACCCCCCCCCCCGGCAGCCCCTCCCCCAGGGGCTCTCCAGAAGCGCTTGCCCCTCTCTGCGATGGAAGAAAGGTGTCAGCCGACCCGCCCAGGAGGCTGGTGGGGGGCGCGGGGGCCCGGGGATTCCCGGCCCAGCTCTGGGGGCGCCCCGCAGGTGATCGCGGTGACCGTGCTGGCCTCGGTGCGGATCTACTACCAGTACCGGCGCGTGAAGCCGGTGACCCGGGAGATCGTCATCCGGGACCCCTACGCGCTGCGGCCCCTGCGCCGCCTCATCGACGCCTTCGCCTTCCGCATCTACGGCCACTGGGTGAAGAAGGGGCAGCAGCAGAACCGCGCCGCCCTCTTTGAGAACACGCCCAAGGCCGTGCTCCTCTCCCTGGCCGAGGAGGACTACTGAGCGGGGAGCCACCCGCGGGGTGTCAGTCCCGGGAGGGAGGTCTGTCCAGAGCTCCCCGACCTCTGCTTCCCCTATTCCCAGCTGCCTTCTGTTTCTCCTTAGGGAAAGCCCGGGCACTGGCTCTCAGCTCCTTAGGGCTTCCGGGGGAGGATAAAAGACGCAGAAAACCCGAGATAACATAATCATGGGGGGTTTCGCTGACCTCGGGACATCCGGCGACACTGGGAGCAAGCTGTTTCTGGAGCTGTGTCTGAGAGGCATGTGGAATGCCCTACAAAAGAGGCCGGTGCATCGCTGGCTCATGCAGCGCGGGAGATCTGCCCAGGTTGACCAGCGCTCTGCCCACTGCCCGCCTCTCAGGCTGCTCCCTTACTTCCTCCACACTAGGGAAGCCTCTGATAGTTAACTGTCGTTCTGGATGTGGTTATTTACAGATTTATTTTATTACATATGAGAAAGTTTAACATGAGGCGGAAGAGAAAAAGGGACCGGCCAGAGCACCATTCTGGTACATGCAGTTGCTAGGTATAGAACCAGGAAGCTCAGGTATGAAAGTCCAGCCCGAGCGGTAATTTCTCCAGCTGCTTAGGTGTCATTTACTCTTCACTCTCACGCCTGGTAATCGAAACCAATGGGTTCTCTGCATTTATTTTTGACCAGTACACTGCTCAGCTCTGGCTTATGATGTTGCTGAGGGTTCATTGGAAGCCTCAGGTGTGGAAATCTGTTACATAACCGCTGTGCTACCTCCTTTGCTCCTAACACTGCATTTTATTTATTTTTTAAGTTTTTTTTTTTTAAATAATTTGATAGGACAGGGAGAAATTGAGAGGAAAAGGGGAGAAAGGCAGAGAGACAAACACCAGCAGGCTTGCTTCAGAACACTTGTGAAGCTTCCCACTCCCACCCGCCCCCTTGGAGGGGGCCTTTGTTACTACATTTTATGGGAATACTAAAACTAAGCTTTCTTCACAAGTACATGGGATTAAGAAAGACTTTTTCTTTATTTTTTTCCCAGAGCACTTTTCAGCTCTGGCTGTTGGTAGAACCTGGGACTTTGGAGCCTCAGGCATGACAGTCTTTTCTGTATAACCATTATGCTATCTACCCCCACACAAGAGAGACTTTTTCAAGGTATTTTATCTTTATTTTAATGAAAGAAATACAAAGAGAGGTAGAGGCTCACAGAACACACCCTAGAACACTGCTCAGCTTCAGTTTGTGGTGGTACTGGGGATTGAACCTGGGCCCTCAGAGCTTCAGGCATGAAAGTCCTTTATATGACCATTAAGCTGTTTCCTCAGCCCAAGATTTCTTTATTAATAAGAAAGACAAAGAAGTAGAATGTCACTGTGGCATATATGATGCCAGGGATTGAACTCAGGACCTCATGCTTGAGAGTCCAAGGTTTTATCCACTGAGCCACTTCCCAGGCTGCAATTTGTTGGGGGTAGACAGGGACAAGGAGAACTAGGGAGGAATTAGAGAAAACAGTGAAATCCCTGAATCAGAACGGGGGAAAAGGGGGTGGGGGAACAAAAATTTTTTTTCTTAACAAAATGCCTTTTAGAGCACTTTGCCACAACTGTTTGAATATTTGGCATTTGTAGAGAGTTAATATTTGACCTCTACAGGAAACAGCTCCCAGCCTGTGTTAGGCCTCCTCTCCAGGTGACACTGGTGCCCCTCCTCTAGGTCAGAGTCCTACGCCCACCACGGAGGGAGGGAGGGAGGGAGGAGGGTGCAGGGAGGAGTAATTCCTGAGGCTGCAGCTTCTGAGCCTGGAATGTTGTCTGGAGTGCAGTGGATGCCCCTGGGGACTCCTCTTAGCAGCTGCTCACAACTCCCCACGTGGCTGGCCTGCTTCCGCAGCACAGCGGAAGCCCAGATTGTCTGAAGCTGAATCCGGAGTGTTGCCCATCCTGCCAGCAGAGATCAGAGAGACAATGAGGATCTGGGGTGGAGGGTAGATAGCATAATGGATATGCAAAGAGACTCTCATGCCTGGGCTCCAAAGTCTCAGGTTCAATCCCCCATACCACCATAAGCCAGAGTTGAGCAGTGCTCTGGTTAAAAAAAAAAAGAGAGAGAGAGAGAATGAGTGTCTGTTGAGAAATGGGCCTCACACCGTGCCATGCTCTCCCTGGCCACAAGTACCCTGGACAGGCAAAGGCACCTTGAAACAGGGTGACAGAAGTGAAAGGGTCTTGAAAGACTGCACTGGAAGGCAGGACTTTTTTTTTTTTTTTTTAAACCAGAGCACTGCTTAGCTCTGGCTTATGGTGATGTAGGGGATTGAACCTGGGACCTCAGAGCCTCAGGTATGAAAGTCTTTTGCATGATCATTACACTTTCTCTTCAAGTAAATATTTTTAGAAGATTGATTTATTGGGGGCCAGGCCATGGCACACCGGGTTAAGTGCACATAGTGCGAAGCACAGGGACCAGCAGCAGGGATCCTGGTTCGAGCCCCCAGCTCCCCACCTATAGGGGGGTTATTTCACAAACGGTGAAGCAGGTCTGCAGGTGTGTCTATCTTTCTCTCTCTCCCCCACTCTGTCTTCCCATCCTCTCATTTTCTGTCCTATCCACCAACAGCAGCAGCAACAGCAACAACAATGGGAAAAATGGCCTCCAGGAGCAGTGGATTCGTAGTGCAGGTACTCAGCCCCAGCAATAACCCTGGAGGCCAAAAAAAAAAAAAAAAAGCTTGAGGGCAGGGGAGACAGCATGATGGTTATACAAACAGACTCATGCCTGAGGCTCCAAAGTCCCAGGTTCAATCCCCCGCATCGCCATAAGGCAGAGCTGAGCAGTGCTCTGGTGTTTGGTGTTTTTTTTTCTCTCTCTTTTTCCCTCTGCATCTCTCTCTCTCCAAACAAACAAACAAACAAAAAATACCTGATTAGTTAATGATGGGGGGGTCAAGGTGGGGTGAGAACCAGAGCATGACTGTGGCATATGTGATGCCAGGGATTGAATTAAGGATCTCAGGCTTCAAAGTCCCAACGTTTTATCCACTAGTCTAACCCCTGGGGGCCACAGAGGCAGGAAATAGTAATTTAAATAGTGAGTGGTTTAGAATAACTCAGTAAAAAAATAATAATAATACAAGAAGTGAGACTTACCAGTTGGAACTTCCATTCCCTCATGTTCCATCTAGCAATAGTTGCGGACTGCAGGAGCTGTTCGCCACTTCATAGACTCAGAATCCAATACCAGAAAGACTGAAGTGTTTTAAGTGGGGGAGATAGCATAATGCCTGAGGCTCCAAAGTCCCAGGTTCAGTCCCCCACACCACCATAAACCAGAGCTGAGAAGTACTCTGGTTAAAATAATAATAAAGTGTTAAAAAAAAAATAAGTTTTATCTGTGCTTCAATGGTTTCCAGGCTAGTAAATTTTTTTATATTTATTTTCCCTTTTGTTGCCCCCTTTTTTAAATTGTTTCTGTTATTGATGTCGTCATTGTTAGATAGGACAGAGAGAAATGGAGAGAGGAGGGGAAGACAGAGGGGGAGAGAAAGATAGACACCTGCAGACCTGCTTTACTGCTTGTGAAGTGACTCCCCTGCAGATGGGAATTCGGGGGCTCGAACCGGGATCCTTACGCCGGTCCCTGTGCTTTGTGCCACGTGCGCTTACCCCGTTGTGCTACCGCCCGACTCCCGTAATTTCTCTTAAAAAGTATGAGCAGCACTGGGTTAACAGCACATAGTACAAAGCACAAGGACCCAAGCACTCTTCTTTCTGTCTGTCTCCCTAGTTGTGTCTCTTACACTCTATCTAGAGGGAAGTAAAGCTGCCAGGAATAGTAAAGTCATGCAGACACCTGAGTTCAGCAATAACCCTGGTGGCAAGAAAAAGAAAGTGAGGAAAAGTCAGGAGCCCTGAAGTGTCATCAAAGAAACATCTACAAACCTGATGTCCAGAAGCACAGGCCTCTCTACAGCCCTTTTGTTAATAGAATATGTTTTTTTAATCTTTATTTGTTGGATAGAGACAGTGAGAAATAGGGGAGGGGGTGACAGGGAGAGAGACAGACACCTGCAGCACTGCTTCACTTCTGAAGCTTTTCCCCCTGCAGGTGGGGACCAGAGGCTGGAACCTGGGTCCTTGCACACTGTAACATGTGTGCTTAAACAGGTGTGCCACCACCTGGCCCCGTTAATAGAATATTTATCCTGGGAGTCGGGCGGTAGCACAGTGGGATAAGCACACGTGGTGCAAAGTGCAGACCGGCGTAAGGATCCCAGTTGGAGCCCCAGCTCCCCACCTACAGGGGGAGTCGCTTCACAGGCGGTGAAGCAGGTCTGCAGGTGTCTATCTTTCTCTCTCCCTCTCTGTCTTCCCCTCCTCTCTCCATTTCTCTCTGTCCTATCTAACAACGAAGACATCAATAGCAACAACAATAACTACAACAACAACAAAAAAGACAAGGGCAACAAAAGGGAAAATAATTTAAAAATTAAAAAAATATATATCCTATTTTAGTGAGAGATACAGGAAAGACAGACTGAGAGACACCAGAACACTTCTCAGCTCTGGTTTATGGTGGTACTGGTGATTGAACCTGGAACCTCTGGAGCCTCTGGTTTGAAAGTCTGGTGCCTAGTAGTACTAAGTACAAGGATGCAGGTTCAAGTCTCCCATTCCCCACCTGCAGAGGGGACACCTCATAAGCAACAAAACAGATCTTCAGGTTTCTCTCTCTCTTTTTTTAAAATATTTATTTTATTTATTTATTCCCTTTTGTTGCCCTTGTTGTTTTATTGTTGTAGTTATTATTGTTGTTGTCGTTGTTGGATAGGACAGAGAGAAATGGAGAGAGGAGGGGAAGACAGAGAGGAGGAGAGAAAGATAGACACCTGCAGACCTGCTTCACCGCCTGTGAAGCGACTCCCCTGCAGGTGGGGAGCCGGGGTTCGAACCGGGATCCTTCTGCCGGTCCTTGTGCTTTGCGCCACCTGCGCTACAGCCCGACTCCCCAGGTTTCTCTCTCTTATCCCCTCCTCCCCTCTTCAATGTCTCTCTGTTGTATTGAATAAAATGGAAAAAATGGCTACAAGCCCATCAATTCCAAGACTCATTTCCATGACCCCTGACCACAGACTGTTCAAGTGGCCATTCTGCTTCCTCCCTACATCTTTTTCATTTTTTTTTTTTTTTAATCTCCAGGGTTATTGCTGGGGCTCAGTGCCTACACTATGATTCTACTGCTCTTGGAGGCTATTTTTCCCCCGTTTTTGTTGCCTTTGTTGTTTATCATTGTTATTATTGTTGTTGTTCTTATTGCTGTCGTTGTTGAATAGGACAGAGAGAAATGGAGAGAGGAGGGGAGACAGAGAAGAGGAGAGAAAGATAGACACCTGCAGACCTGCTTCACCGCCTGTGAAGCGACCCCTCTGCAAGTAGGGAGCCGGAGCTTGAACTGGCATCCTTACGCAGGTCCCTGCTCTTTGCGCCATGTGCGCTTATCCCTCTCTGCTACCATCCAGCCTGCCCTCCCCACACCTTAATGTGAAGATAGGAGGAAAAAAAAATACCAGACATATAATTAAGATGCTGGGTGTAAAATTTCCTTTGGAGCTGAGAGTTGGCAGGAAAAAGCACAAGCTATCCTGGGCTCTGTTGTTTTTTTGTGCCAAGTCCTGCCTGCTGCATCCTCTGTGCCCACAACTCCAGTGCCAAGACCACATCAGGTACCACTATGCTCAAGGAGACCAGGCCTCAGGCCCTTGGCCTCCAGCTCCCGAGTCCCTTACCTGGTGGTGACCCGGGCCCGGTGATTGGCAGATCCGTCGGCTGTGTCAATCCAGGAAGCTCCCCGGAGGACACGCATGTCCTGGTCTGAAGCCTGGTACGGTGAGGCTGTCCACTCCCACACGTTGCCCAGGAGGTCATAGAGCCCTGAAGCACAGTGTAGATGGGTCATCTCACATGCACAGCTGCCAGCCTGCTGCTGCTAGCAGTCAAGGGTCCACAGGATCAAGCATCTCAACACACCACCACCACCACCATGGGGAGTTTCTCTGCCTCATCCATGGGCAAAGCGGCCCTGCCAGTCAGCCTGAGAACACTGACAACAGCCTGCTGCTTGCGAACTCTTACCATAGTTATTCTGGGGGGGGAAAGCATTCACTGGGGAGACGCCGTGGAAGCCGTCCTCAGCCTTGTCGCCCTTCGGGAACCTTCCCTGAGGAGAAGACATTTCAGTCAGTTACCTTTGGGGGGGTGGCCCACCTAATAGAACACACACAGTATGTGGAAGACCCTGGTTCAAGCCCCCGGTCCCTCTCTGCAGGGGGGATGAGGCGTCACAAATGGTGGAACAGTCTGCAGGGGTTTCTCTCCTCTTTCTCCCTCTTTTGTCTCTCTGTCTCTCACCCTCTATCAAAAGGAAAAAAGGTAAAAGTCGCCACTGGAAACAGTGGATGAAGCCTGTGTGCCTCAAGCCCCAGAAATAACCCTGGTAGCAAGAATAAGTGAATGGCCTCTATCATTTTGTCCTGAGGTAGGTCTTTCTGTCAGGCCAATGAAAACCAAAGCCACCTTGTATTGTGGAGCATGGGGAGAGGGACGTGGCATAAGTTCCCATCCTGAGCTGCCAAACCACTTGCCTCGAGTTCTTCAAGATCTCCTGATGTGGTTGCAGCCTGGGAGCTGGCAGAGTGGATAAGGTGTTGGATTCTGAAACATGAGGTCTTGAGTTTGATCCCTGGCATCGCATGTGCCAGAGTGATGCTCCAGTTCTCTCTTTCCCTCCCTCATTAATAAATAATAAAAGAGGGCAGGGGTAGATAGCATAATGGTTATGTAAAGAGACTCTAATGCCTGAGGCACTGAAATCCAAGGTCCAATCCCCCCATCCCTACCATCAGAAGCTAGAGCTGAGCAGTGCTCTGGTAAAATAAAAACAAACAAAAAAATTAAAATAAATAAAGGGGAGTCGGGCGGTAGCACAGCGGGTTAAGCGCATGTGGTGCAAAGCCCAAGGACCGGCTCAAGTATCCTGGTTTGAGCCCCCGGCTCCCCACCTACAGGGGAGTCGCTTCACAGGTGAAGCAGGTCTGCAGGTGTCTGTCTTTCTCTCCCCCTCTCTGTCTTCCCCTCCTCTCTCCATTTCTCTCTGTCCTATCCAACAACGACAACAACAATAATAACTACAACAATAAAACAACAAGGGCAACAAAAGGGAATAAATAAATGAATAAATAAAAAGATATTAAATTAAAAAAAATAAATCCCTTTTAAAAATTTATTTTCCCTTTTGTTGCCCTTGTTATTTTAGTTGTTGTTATTGATGTCGTTGTTGGATATGACAGAGGGAGATGGGGAAGACAGAGAGGGAGAGAAAAAGATAGACACCTGCAGACCTGCTTCACTGCTTATGAAGCAACTCCCCTGCAGGTGGGGAGCCAGGGGCCCGAACCGGGATCCTTCCGCCTTTCCTTGTGCTTTGCGTCACCTGCACTTAACCCGCTGTGCTACTGCCCAACTCCCAACGTGTCCCTTCTTATGCTATTACCTCACGAAAGCTGCTTTTATAAAAGGGAAAGGGTCAGGTGGTGGCACATGTTAAAATGCACAATGACCTGGGTCAATTAAAAAAAAAATTGAATTCAGTGGTCCAGGAGGTGGCGCAGTGGATAAAACATCAGACTCTCAAGCGTGAGGTCCTGCAGCACATGTACCAGAGAGATGTCTGGTTCTCTCTCTCTCTCTCCTATCTTCCTCATTTACAAATAAAATCTTTAAAACAAAACAAAACAAAATCGAATTCATTCATGTTATAGTCTTCAAGCCCCTGGTCCCCACCTGGTGCGGGAAAGCTTTGTGAGTGGTGAAGCAGGGCTGCAGGTGTGTCTCTGTCTATCTCCCCATTCCTCTCAATTTCTGGCTGCCTCTATTAAATAAATAAATAAAGATAAGAGAAGGGACTATAATTTCCTCAACACCTACCAAGTATTAAGGCTGATACATATGTTTATTTATTTTGCCACTAGGGCTACTGCTGGGGCTCTGTGCCTGCACTATGAATCTACCACTCCTGGAGGCCACTTTTTCCTTCCTTTCTCTTTCTTTTATTTCTATTTTATTTGATAGGACAGCCAGAACTTGAGAGGGAATGGGGAGATAGAGAGGGAGAGAGAAATACACTTGTAGACCTGCTTCACTGCTCGGGCAGTCCCTGCAGGTGGGGAGCGGGGACTAGAACCTGGGTAATGTATGTGGCTCAACTGGGCATGCCACCAGCTGGCTCCCAAAGCTGATACATTTAAATTTTAATTACCAGAGTACTCAGCTCTGGCGTATGGTGGTGCTAGAGATTGAACCCGGGACCTCAGAGCCTCGGCATGAAAGTCTTTTGCAGAACCATTATGCTATCTCCCAGCCCTTTTATTACTTTTAAAATGTCTACTTATGGGGGCTGGGCGGTAGTGCAGCAGGTAAAGTGCACATGATGCAAAGTGCAAGGACAGGCTCAAGGATCCTAGTTCGAGTCCCCGGCTCCCCACCTGCAGGGGGGTCGCCTCACAAACAGTGAAGCAGGTCTACAGATGTCTTTCTCTCCCCCTCTGTTTTCCCCTCCTCTCTCCATTTCTCTCTGTCCTATCCAACAACAACGACAGCAATAATAAAACAACAATAACAACAAATGGTGAAGCAGGGCTGCAGGTGTCTCTCCGTCTCTCTCCATCTCTATCTCTTCCCTCAATTTCTCTCCCTGTCTCTATCCAATAATAAGTAAATAATTAAAAAAAACAAACAGAATTCATACTGTTTTCTCTGCTTGAATGTCCTTTCTTCCACGAGACAAATGCCTCCCCAGTCAGCACTGAAATACCATCTCATCTGTCAACTCACCTCCAGCACTCTAGGAAAGTGATTTACTCTCTCTCCTTTTTGATTGCTTATTGGATAGAGGGGCTAGGAGGTGGTGCACCTGGTTAAGCGCACACATTACAATGTGCAAGGACCCCGGTTCAAGCCCCAGGCCCTCACATGCAGGGGGGAAGCTTCACAAGTGGTAAAGCAGGGCTGCAGGTGTCTCTGTCTCTCTCCCTATCTCTTCCTCCCCTCTCAATTTCTGTCTCTATCCAATAATTTTTTTTCTTAAAGTGCAAGGACCATGTGGTCCCAGAGGTGGGTCAGTGGCTAAAGTATTGGATTCTCAAGCGTGAGGTCCCGAGTTGAGTCCCCAGCACCACATGTGCCAGAGTGATGTCTGGTTCTTTCTCTCTCTCCTCCTATCTTTCTCATTAATAAATAAATAAATTAAAAAAAAAAGTGCAAGGACCCAGGTTCGAGGCCCCGGTTCCCACCTGCAGCAGGAAAGCTTTGTAAGTGGTGAAATAAGGCTACAGGTGTCTCTGTCTCTCTCCCTCTCTATCTTCCCCTTCCCTCTCAGTAACTGGCTATCTCTAGCCAAGAAAGAAAGAAAGATAATACAGAAAGTTTTAAAAAGGGGCCAGGCAATGGCGCACCTGGTTGAGTGCACATGTTATAATGTGCAAGGACCTGGGTTCAAGCCCCTGGTCCCCCCTCACCTGCAGGGGGAAAGTTTCATAAGTGGCGAAGCAGGGCTTCAGGTGTCTGTCTCTCTCTTCCCCTCTCAATTTCTCTGTCTCTATCCAGTAAATAAATAAACATATAAAAAAGTCTAAAAAATATTTATTATTAGAAATTGAGAGGGGAGGGGAAGAAATACAGAGGGAAGGGGAGTCGGGCGGTAACGCAGCGGGTTAAGTGCACGTGGTGCGAAGTGCAAGGACCCCCATAACGATCCCGATTCAAGCCCCCAGCTCCCCACCTGCAGGGGAGTCGCGTCATAAGTGGTAAAGCAGGTCTGCAGGTGTCTGTCTTTCTCTCCCCCTCTCTGTCTTCCCCTCCTCTCTCCATTTCTCTCTGTTCTAACCAATAGCAACAATAACTACAGCAACAATAAAAAACAACAAGGGCAACAAAAGGGAAGATAAATAAATAAATTAAAAATTAAAAAGAAAAAAAAAGAAATACAGAGGGAGACAGAGAGATACCTGCAATCCTGCTTCACCACTCATGAAGCTTTGCTCCTGAAGGTGGGGTCCCGGGACTTGAACCTGGGTCCATGTGCACTGTAATTGAGCATTTAACCAGGAGCTCCACCACCTGGTCCCCAGAAGTGATTTACTCTCAAACATACTGCAATTACTTCAACTCACTGCACTATGACTTTTTTTTTTAAATCAATTTATCATTCCACACAAAGTCTTCTGAATCCCAGTCTACAGCTCCTTATCAACACATTGAGAAAGGACAGGACCAAGGAACGTGTCTTACCTGCCACAGGTTGGTGCGGTTTGGCTGGAACTGGTTCCCCCACGGGTAAACCTGACCTGCAGGCAGAGAAAGGAGATAACAGAGGCTGGGAGTGAACTGGAGAAGAAAGGGCCAGGTGTCGCTCTCACCCCAAGAGTGCACAAGGACTCATTATCCATCACCCTGCATGAGGGCCCGGGTTCAAACTCCCAGCTCCCATCTTCAGGAGGAAAAGGGTCATGAGTGGCAGAACAGTGATGCAGGTGTCTCTCCTTCCCTCTGTCTTTCTCTCCTTAATCTCTCTCTCTGTCCCTCCATCAAAAGGAAAGAAAGTGGCCACTGGCCACTGGGAATGGCAGAATCATACAGGCACTGAGCTCCAACTATAACATTGGTGGAAAGAGAGAAAGAAAGAAAGGAAGAAAGAAAGAAAGAAAAAGGAAGGAAGGAAGGAAGGAAGGGGGGAGGAATGGGGTCGGGGTAGATAGCATAATGGTTATGCAAACAGACTCTCATGCCTGAGGCTCCAAAGTCCCAGGTTCAATCCCCCGCACCACCAAAAGCCAGAGCTGAGCAGTGTTCTGGTTTAAAAAAAGGAATAAAAGAAGGAAAGAAAGGGAAAGAGAAAAGAGATGGGGAAGAAGAGAAAGAATAAGGGAACATTTTAACAACAAACATGGAAAGCAAACAGCAGAGGGCCAGGTGGTGGCACACCTAGCAGAGCCCACATTAGTTGCAATGCACAAAAAACTGGATGCAAGACCTGGGTTCCCATCTGCAGCGGGGAAGCCTCCTGAGATGTGAAGCAGGGCTGCAGTCGTCTCTCTCTCTGCATCTCCATCTCCCCCTGCCCTCTCCATTTTTCTCTGTCTCTAGCCCATCAATAAAACATGAAGGAGGAAGGGGAGAAGGAGAAGGAGAGGAAGCAGCAACAACAAAAGGCAGGAGGTGCTGAGGGGCCGAGTGAAGGCACACCTGGCTGCGCAGACACATGGCAGTATACGAGGGCCTGGGGTTAAGCCTCAGTCCCCATGTGTGTGTATGTGGGGGTGGGGGGAGCTTCATATGCAGTGAAGCAGCTCTGCAGGTCAGTCTGTGCCTGCCCGCCTGCCTCTCCTTCTCCCACCCCCTTTCTTCTCGCCACCCTATTTCCCTCTACATCTCCACTTTTTTAGAAAAAAGATTTATTTATTCCCTTTTGTTGCCCTTGTTGTTTTATTATTGTAGTTATTATTGTTGTTGTTGGCTAGAACAGAGAGAAATGGAGAGAGAAGGGGAAGACAGAAAGGGGGAGAGAAAGACAGACACCTGCAGACCTGCTTCACTGCCTGTGAAGCGGCTCCCCTGCAGGTTGGGAGCCGGGGGCTCGAACCCGGATCCTTACGCCGGTCCTTGCGTTTTTGCGTCATGTGCGCTTAACCCGCTGCACTACCTCCAGATTCCCCACGTCCACTTTTTAAAAAATATTTATTTATTTATTCCCTTTTGTTGCCCTTATTGTTTTATTGCTGTAGTTACTATTGCTGTTATTGATGTTGTTATTGTCAGACAGGACAGAGACAAATGGAGAGAGGAGGGGGAGACAGAGAGGAGAAGAGAAAGACAGACACCTGCAGACCTGCTTCACCGCTTGTGAAGCGACACCCCTGCAGGTGGGGAGCCTGGGGCTCAAACCGGGATCCTTATGCCGGTCCCTGCGCTTTGTGCCACATGGGCTTAACCCTCTGCGCTCTCACCGGACTCCCACATCTCAACTTTTATCTCTATTCAAATATATATATATATATATATAGCCACAACAAAGGAGAAGCTGAGAAAAGAGGAGCCCGGTTGGTTACACAGCAACCCACTCTCAGCCCTTCCTCTGTGTACTTGCTGCATGAGGAACATTCCCATTCGCTTCAGCCCTGTGTGGTCCCAGGTGAGGCTGCGAACAAAGCCTGCCCAGAATCTAGTCACCAGCAGCTCACAGTGAAGTGAGTGCCGACGCTGAGAACAAGCACTGAGGGCCTTGTCCGTCAGGCACAGACTGGAGAGATGCGCACACACCCACATGGTGACACCATCACTCTGCTGGTGCGCTCAGCGCTCACCCAGTGCAGGTGTGTGGGGCACGACAACTGCTGTTTCGCACTATAACCGTGACCTTGTGTTTGCATGTCAGGGTGGCACACGTTACGGATACAATGACTATGTTCACCTCTAGAAACGTGGGGAAGAGATACACAGTTTGCGTCATTCTGATTACACAGATTAAAATTTAGCATGGCAACAAGGGCAAAGGGAAAATAAATTAATTAAAAAATATAAAAATAATTAATGGGGGTAGACAGTAACGCAGCGGGTTAAGCACACGTGGCACCAAGTGTAAGGTCCAGCATAAGGATCCTGGTTCGAGCCCCTGGCTCCCCACCTACAGGGGAGTCACTTCACAGGCGGTGAAGCAGGTCTGCAGGTGTCTTTCTCTCCCCCTCTCTTTCTCCCCTTCCTCTCTCCATTTCTCTCTGTCCTATCCAACAATGAGCAACATCAACAACAACAATAATAACCACAACAAGGCTACAACAACAAGGGCAACAAAAGGGGGAAAAAATGGCCTCCAGGAGCAGTGGATTCATGGTGCAGGCACTGAGCCCCAGCAATAACCCTGGAGGCAGAAAAAATAATAATAACATGGAAGGCCAGGTAGGTAGTGGTGCATCTGGTTAAGCACGTTACCATGAGCAAGGAACCAGATTTGAGACCTTGATCCCCTCCTGCAGGGGTCACTTCACAAGTGGTGAATGAGCAAGTCTGCTAGTGTCTTTCTCTCTCCCTCTCTATTCCCCCTCCCCTCTCAATTTCTCTCTGTCCTATCCAATAAAATGGGGGGGGGTGGGCGCCAGGAGCTGTGGATTCATAGTGTAGGCACTGAGCCCCAGTGATAAACCTGGAGATAAAAATAAATTAATTAGTAAAATAAATAAATAAATAAATAAATAAATGAGAAGAAGAAGAAGGAAGCCTGCAGCAGGGAAACCCCAGTGAAGATTAAAAAAAAAATAAAGAAACAACAACAACAACAAAACAAACTGTGTTTTACTTTCTTTTTGTTACCTCCCAGGCTTTACTGCTCTTGGCCATTTTTTTTTTTTTCCAGCTGAAGGAGAGAGGGAAAGACATACTGAAGCTTTCTCCATTGCAGTAGCGGGCAGGCTCAAACGAGCACATGACCAGGCAGTTGCACTATCTAGGTGAGCTATCTTGCTGGTTCTCTGAGTCTTCCCCCCTCCTTTTTTTTTTTTTTAATTCAGCTGCTGCTACTCCATGCTTCTACTTCTCTTTTTTATTTAATTTTTAAAAATTTATTGGATAGACACAGCCAGAAATTGAGAGGGATGGGGGTGATAGAGAGGGAGAGAGACAGAGAGACACCCGCAGCCCTGCTTCACCACTTGTGAAGCTTCCCTGTGCAGATGGGGACCAGGGACTCGAACCTGGGTCCTTGAGCACTGTAACATGTGCACTCAACCAGGTGCGCCACTACCCGGCCCCTTCCCCTGTCTTCACTGCTCTAAATTTTTTTCCCCTCAGAGAGAGACAAAGAGAGAAAAGACAGGGATAGAGAGGGTGGGGGGCCAGGAGGTGGTGCACCCGGTTAAGCACTCACATTACAGTGTGCAAAGACCCATCTTCAAGCCCCTGGTCCCCACCTGTATGGGGAAAGCTTCATGAGTTGAAAAGCAGGGCTATAGGTTTCTCTCTGTCCTATCCAACAACGATGACATCAGTAACAACAACAACAATAAAAAACAACAAGGGCAAGAAAAGGGAAAATAAATATAAAATAAAAAACAATAATAATAGATAAAAGTGAATTCAGCAATCACTGTCCCTCACCACATAGTTTGAGCACTGTTCCAGGGAGCACTGGCCCTTCCTACCCTTTGACATTCCCCACTGAGGGCAAGACGGGTGACAGAGAAAAGGCCTTAGTATCGTGATACCTGCCAAGCCGCCTCTGGCAGCAAACTCCCATTCTTCTTCAGTGGGTAGCCGCTTCCCCCGCCAAGCGCAGTAGGCAAGAGCGTCGTTCCAACTGACGTGAAGCACGGGGAACTCCAGTCTCTCTCGGATGCCAGAGCCGGGACCTGCAGGCTGACAGCAGGACCAAGTGAGAGGCTTCTGGGAGCTCACAGGAGTCAGCTTTTATCATGAGAGGAAGCAAAGTAGTTTACACATGAGAGTAGGGTGAGGTAGGTAGCACAGTGGTTCTGCAAAGACTCCCATGCCCAAGGCACCAGAGGGCCCAAATTCAATCCCTAGTGCCACAAGTTAGAGCTGAACAAAAACAAAAACAAAGTTCACGAGAGTCAAGGGGAGAGGGAGTAGGATGGACTGTGAGCAGAGGCACTAGGGAGAGGAAACAGACTTCTCTGGCTGCTCCTCTGAAACTGCTTATGTCCTTTTTAACACAGCACTTCCAGCTGGATGAGTGATCTAGGAAACTAGGCTTTTAGAAGTAAGAGTCAAGAGGGGGTAGAAAAAACGGAACCAATCCTTACCTGCCTCCAGAACGCTCTCTCTACTGGCAACCACCAAAGAACACGCTGCAAGAGAGGAGAAGCATGAGAGCTGGAGAGAGAGAGAGTTCAGGAGGTTAGGGTGCATGGCTTGCCATGCCCATGACCCAGGCCTGAGTCCCAGCACCACCTGGGAGTGCCCAAGGAATACTCCCTGCCAGCTTCTATGAAGCCAACATCACCCTGATACCAAAAGCAGACAGGGACACAACCAAAAAAGAAAACTTCTTCTTCTTCTAGCATTTGCCCTTCTTCCGTAGCCAGTCAACAGCATCAGGTTGAGCCTGATGTAAAGTTTCGAGACCTCCTTTGAATCTGGAGAGGTGGCAGTCATTGACTATGTGGGCCATAGTCTGTCTGGAGCCGCAGGGGCAGTTCGGGTCGTCTCTGGCTCCCCAGCAATGGAACATAGCGGCGCACCGGCCATGGCCTGTTCGATAGCGATTGAGGAGGGCCCAATCATAACGTGCTAGGTCAAAGCCGGGTTGACGCTTGCAGGGGTCTGTGATGAGGTGTTTGTTCTTTACCTCAGCTGACTGCCAGCTCTGTTTCCAAGAGACTGGAACAGAGAAGTTCAGTGTAGGCGTAGAGGACCAGATTGGGTGACGAGACGTCAAGCGTTGAACAGGGTGGGCAAAGATATCCGCGTATATTGGCAGGTCCGGTCGAGCGTAGACGTGGGAAATGAACTTAGATGATGCCGCATCCCAACGAATATCTGGCGGGGCGATGTTGCTAAGAACTGGCAGCCATGGAACCGGGGTGGAACGGATGGTTCCAGAAATTATCCTCATGGAGGAATATAATTTGGAATCGACCAAGTGGACATGGGGGCTACGGAACCATACTGGGGCACAGTATTCTGCAGTGGAATAGCATAATGCCAGAGATGATGATCGTAGTGTGGAAGCGCTCGCGCCCCATGAGGAGCTGGCCAATCTTGCAATGATGTGATTCCTCGCGTCCACCTTTGCTGCAGTTTTTATGAGATGTTCGTGCAATGACAGAGTGCGATCGAGAGTAACGCCAAGATAGACTGGCTGGGCTTCGTGCCGGATTCTCGTATCGCCAAGCTGCACATTAAGCTCACGCAAGGCCGAGGCATGGTATAGATGGAAAACAGATGATACCGTTTTTGCAGTGCTAGGGATTAGTTGCCATTTTTTACAGTAATCAGATATCAGAGACATGTCTTTCGTGAGTGTTTCCTCGAGGATGTCGAACTTTGATGCCTGAGTTGCACAGCAGATGTCATCGGCGTAGATGAACTTCCTTGAAGAAGTTTCTGGAAGGTCATTGATGTAAATATTAAATAGCGTAGGAGCCAGAACAGAGCCCTGGGGGAGGCCACTTGAGACAAGTCTCCATCTGCTAGACTTGTCACCCAGATGCACCCGGAATCTTCTGTTTTGGAGAAGAAACGATATAGTGTTGGCCACCCATGGAGGCAGGCATCTTGAGATCTTGACTAGGAGACCATGGTGCCAGACCGTGTCATAGGCTGCTGTGAGATCAACAAAGACAGCACCCGTCTTTAAATTCTTCTGGAATCCATTTTCAATGTAAGTTGAGAGGGGGAAGCTCCAGTGCTGTGATGTCTCTCTCTTTCTCTCTGTCTCAATGGAAAAGTCACAAAAATCACTTGGTGTTGTTGAGGTGGTCTGGTGTCGGGCTGCACCGCGGAGAAGAGAGCGGACGTCCAGAGCAAAGGGGTACACAGATCTTTATTATAGGATGGGGGGGGAGGTTTGGTTCAGACCACGTGGAGCCAGCCAGCGATGGCCGACCACGGGGGAGAGCAGGGAGCGAGACCTCAGAGAGGGAGAGCCGAGAGCCCAGAGAGAGCGAGGGGAGGGGTGAGGGGGCTTTTTATTGGGCGACAACCAGGGGTGACGTGTAGGGCCAGGATTGGTTGAAAGGGGGCACTCTAGGATTTAGCGAGGCATAGGAAAACCTGGGGGCGGAGCCAGGATTGGTTGAAAGGGGGCACTCTAGGATTTAGCGGGGCATAGAAAAACCTGGGGGCGGAGACTGCATCAGAATAAGTCCTCAGCAACAACTTGGTGTGTATGAAGCCCTGGATTTCGGAGCCATGGTACCTCATGGGAGCACCAGAGCTGGTCTGGGGGAACAAGGCTGCTGGAGTTGTCTTTCCTCTCCCCCTCTCTAAATAATGAAATACATATATATATGGGCCAGGTGTTGGTGTACCTGGTTGAGTGAACATGTAGAAGACCCAGGTTCAAGCCCCTGGCCCCCACCTGCAGGGGAAAAGCTTTGCAAGTGGGCTGCAGGTGTCTCTCTGTCTCTCTCCCTCTCTACATCCACCTCCCCCCTCTCAATTTCTCTCTGTCTCTACCCAATAATCAAGAAATAAAATTTAAAAAGTAATAAGGCCAGGGGTCGGGAGGTAGCGCAGTGGGTTAAGTGCACATGGCACAAAAAGCAAGGAAAAGCAGAAGGATCCCAGTTCGAGCCCCCGGCTCCCCACCTGCAAGGGGGTCACTTCTCGGGCAGTGAGGCAGGTCTGCAGGTGTCTGTCTTTCTCTCCCCCCTCTGTCTTCCCCTCCTCTCTCCATTTCTCTCTGTCCTATCCAACAACAACAACATCAATAACAACAACAATAATAACCACAACCATAAAAAAAAACAACAAGGGCAACAAAAGGGATAAAATGGCCTCCAGGAGCAGTGGGTTTGTGGTGCTGGCACTGAGCCCCAGTGATAACCCTAGAGCCAAATAATAATAATAATAGTAATAGTAATAACAACAACAACAACGCTGGGGAGATAGTTCCACTATTAGAACACTGAACTTAAAAGTCTGAAGCTCCTGGTTTAATTTTTAGTACTGTAGGTACTACAGTGATACTGTGGCTTTCCTCTCTACCTCATTATGTGAATTTCTCTCTCACATGCAGTAATAAAATACATCTTAAAAAAAAAAAAGGGAGGGGAGAGTTGGGGAAATAGCATACTAGTTATGCAAAAAGACTTTCACCCCTAAGGCTCCAAGGTCCCAGGTTTAATCCCCTGCACCATCAGAAGCCAGAGCTGAGCAGTGCTCTGGGGAAAAAAAAATAAGGGGGAGTCAGGGAGTAGCACAGTGAGTGAGTAGGGCACTAACCCTGGAAGCAGGAGGTCCCAAGTTTAGCCCACGGGCTAGGGTGATGCTCTGGCTCCCTAGCAAATTAATTAAATTAGATGTTCTGGGGGCCAGGAAAGGTGGCCCTGGATGAGCGCATGTGTTATAATTCATAAGGACCCAGGTTCGAGCGTCAACCCGGCTTTGACCTAGCACGTTATGATTAGGCCCTCCTCAATCGCTATCGAACAGGCCATGGCCGGTGCGCCGCCACTATGTTCCATCGCTGGGGAGCCAGAGATGACCCGAACTGCCCCTGCGGCTCCAGACAGACTATGACCCACATAGTCAACGACTGCCACCTCTCCAGATTCAAAGGAGGTCTCGAAACTTTACATCATGTGGCTCAACCTGATGCTGTTGACTGGCTACAGAAGAAGGGCAAACGCTAGAAGAAGAAGAAGGACCCAGGTTCAAGCCCCCAGTCCCCACCTACAGGAGGAAAGCTTTGCAAGTGGTGAAGCAGGGCTGCAGATGTCCCTCTGTCTCTCTGCCTTTCTACCACCCCCTTCCCTCTCAATTTCTGGCTGTCTCTAACTAATAAATAAAGATAATAATAATTTTTAAAAGAGGGGGCTGCAGCTGGGTGTTGGCACACCTGGTTGAGTGCCCACGTCACAATGCACAAGGACCTGGGTTCAAGCCCCCAGCCCCCACCTGCAGGGGGAAACTTCACAAGTGGTGAAGCAGGACTGCAGGTGTCTCTCAGTTTCTCTCCCTCTCTATCTCCCCTTTCTCTCCATTTCTGGCTGTCTCTACTAAATAAATAAAGACAATAAAAAATGATAAAATGATTTTAAGTGGTCCGGGAGATGGCGCAGTGATAAAGCTTTGGACTCTGAAGCATGAGGCCCTGAGTTCGATCCCCGGCAGCACATGTGCCATAACGATGTCTGGTTCTTTCTCTCTCCTCCTATGTTTCTCATAAATAAATAAAATCTTAAAAAAAAAAAGAGGAGGCTGGGGAGTTGGGTGGTAGCACAGCAGGTTAAGCGCAGGTGGCGCAAAGCACAAGGACCAGCACAAGGATCCGGTTCAAGCCCCCGGCTCCCCACCTGCAGGGGAGTCGCTTCACAAGCAGTGAAGCAGGTCTGCAGGTGTCTATCTTTCTCTCCCTCTCTCTGTCTTCCCCTCCTCTCTCCATTTCTCTCTGTCCTATCCAACAACAACTGCAGCTATAATAACAATAACAATAACAACCACAACAAGGGCAACAAAATGGGAAAAATAGCCTCCAAGAGCAGTGAATGCATACTGTTGGCACCGAGCCCCAGCGATAACCCTGGAGGCAAATAATAATAATCATTATTTTTTTATTTTATTTTATTTTTTTTAAAGATGCTCTGACTAGCAAAAGCACCTTCCTGACTGAAGGCAGAATAGGCTGAGCATAAGGCAGTGCAGGCAAGGCTGTCTGGGATGTTTAAAGCATGACACCTTGTGGCCAGGTGGTGGGGCACCTGGTTAAGTGCACATACTATAAGGCTCAAGGACCCAGGTTCAAGCCCCTGGTCCCCACCTGCAAGGGGGAAAGCTTCACGAGTGCTGAAGGGCTGCAGGTGTCTTTCTATCTTTTTTCGCTATCTCCCCTCCTCTCTCTGTCTCTATCCAACAAGAAATATTTTTTTAATATTTATTCCCTTTTGTTGCCCCTGTTGCTTTATTGTTGTTGTAGTTATTATTGCTATTGATGTCATCATTGTTGGATAGGACAGAGAGAAATGGAGAGAGGAAGGGAAGACAGAGAGGGGGAGAGAAAGACAGACACCTGCAGACCTGCTTTACCGCTTGTGAAGCGATTCCCGTGCATGCGGGAAGCCGGGGGTTCGAACCAAGATCCTTATGCCCATCCTTGCGCTTTGCGCCACCTGAGCTTAACCTGCTGCACTACCACCCGACTCCCCACCAATAAATTTAAAAAAAACAACTATATTTTTTTAAAAAAGCATGATACCTCACCACCGTTACTAGAGGGAGGTTTGCCAAGATCTTCTTTTGTTGGTTCATGGGTATCTTGAAACTTATCTGTATCTGGATATTTAGTCTCTGCACAGAAACCAGCGTGGGGTTGACTTGCAGGAGTCTGTTTATCTGACCATTCCAGGGTGAGCTTCTCTCCCTTCCCCTACCCCCAACTTGCACGTGTGGTGCCAGGTATGTCCAGGTAATCCCATGTCCTATAAAGCTGCTATCGGGGTTCCACTCCCAACCCCTTGGCTGCCAGTCTAGTTCACTCACTCACTCACTTTTTTTTTTTTTTTTTAAATCTCCAGGGTTATCGGTAGGGCTCAATGTCAGCCCTATGAACCCACCTCTCCTGGAGGCCATTTTTCCTTTTTTTTTTAAAAAAAGATTTTATTTATTTATGAGAAAGACAGAAGGAGAAAGAACCAGACATCACTCTGGCACATGTGCTGCCGGGGATCAAACTCAGGACCTCATGCTTGAGATTCCAAAGCCTTATCACTGAGCCACCTCCGGGACCACTCTTTTTTTTTTTTAACCAGAGCACTGATCAGCTTTGGCTTGAACCTGGGACTTTGGAGCCTCAGGCTTGATAGTCTGTTTGCATAACCATTATGCGATCTACCCCGTCAACATTTTTTTTTAAATTTATATTTATTTATTTTCCCTTTTGTTGCCCTAATTGTTTTTCATTGTTGTTATTATTGTTGTCGTCATTGTTGGATAGGACAGAAAAATGGAGAGAGGAAGGGAAGACAGAGAGGGAGAGAGAAAGACAGACACATGCAGACCTGCTTCACAGCTTGTGAAGCGACTCCCCTGCAGGTGGGGAGCCTAGGCCTCCAACAGGGATCATTACTCTGATCCTTGTGCTTTGTACCACATGCGCATAACCACCCAACTACCACCCGACTCCCCTCCCTTTTTTTTATTGTTGTTGTAGTTATAATTGTCATTAGATAGGTCAGAGAGAAATGGAGATAAGCGGGGAAGACAGAGGGGGAGAGAAAGATAGACACCTGCAGACCTGCTCCTCCACCTGTGAAGCGACTCCCCTGCAGGTGGGGAGCCGGGGGCTCAAACCCGGATCTTAAGCCGGATCCTTGTGCCATGTGCGCTTAACCCACTGCGCTACCTCCTGACTCCTTTTTTTTTTTTAATTGTATAGGACAGAGATAAATTGAGAGGGGAGGCCAAGATAAAGAGGGGTGCGCCTCCGCCTGGCTGAGTGCACAGGTTACAATGTGCAAGGACCTGGGTTTGAACCCCTGTTCCCGACCTGCAGAGGGAAAGCTTCACAAGTGGTGAAACAGTGCTGCAGGTGTCTCTCTGTCTCTCTCTCTCTTCCCTCTCAATTTCTGGCTGTCTCTACTACCCAATAAGCAAATAAAGATAGTAAAAAAATTTAAGATATATATGAGGAAGATAGACACCTGCAGTTCCGCTTCACTGCTTATGAAGTGACCCCTCTGCAGGTAGGGAGCCAAGGGCTTGAACCACGATCTTTGTGCAGGTCCCTTGTGCTTCCTACTAAGGGCGCTTAACCTGGTGTTCTACTGCCCGGCCCCCAGTTCACTCACCTGAATGTGCTGGCTGGCTTTGTTGTTTCTGAGTTCTTCAGAGACAAGATCCTCAAAAACAAAGCTCCACCCAAACTTCTCGGCCTCTGTCCGGTACTTGTTCTTCTTGACAAACTCCCTGAAAGGACAGATCTTTTAAATTAAGTTTAATTTTTTTCCAGAGCACTCTTTTTTTTTTAAAATTTTTTATATTTATTTATTTATTCCCTTTTGTTGCCCTTGTTTTATTGTTGTAGTTATTATTGATGTTGTTGTTGTTGGGTAGGACAGAGAGAAATGGAGAGAGGAGGGGGAGACAGATTGGGAGAGAAAGACAGACACCTGCAGACCTGCTTCACCGCCTGTGAAATGGCTCCCCTGCAGGTGGGGAGCTGGGGGCTCTAACCGGGATCCTTAAGCTGATCCTTGAGCTTTTCTCCACCTGCTCTTAGCCTGCTGTGCTACTGCCTGACTCCTTTTTTTTTTTTTTTTTTTTTTTTTTTTTAAAGCAAAGCATTGCTCAGCTCTGAATTATGGTGGTGCAGGGGATTGAACCTCGGACTTTGGAGCCTCATGTATGTGAATCTTCTTGCATAATCATTATGCTACCTACCTCTGCCCAATTAAGTTTAATTTAATTTTATCAAGCAGAAAGAAATTGAGAAGGGAGGGAGAGGGAAGGATACAGAGAGATACCTGCAGACCTGCAGGTGGGGGCTGGGGCTTGAACCTGGGTCCTTGTGCACTACAGTTTGTCTGCTCAAGCATATGCACCACCATCCAACTCCAAAAAGAGATTGTACTTGGTTCAGCTGGTAAGAGTTGTGTTGTGCCCTCGCCTCATCTTGCTCCAGAAAACCTCACCTATCCTTGTCTTTGAAGTCACAGAGCACAGAGCTGTGAGGGTCTAAACCTGCAATCTGAGCAGTAGATTGACTTTTTTCAAAGATTTACTTTAGTTTTTTTAAATTTATTTTCCCTTTTGTTGCCCTTGTTTTTATTATTGTTGTAGTTATTATTGTTGTCATTGTTGTTGGATAGGACAGAGAGAAATGGAGAGAGGAGGGGAAGACAGAGAGGGGGAGAGAAAGACAGACACCTGCAGACCTGCTTCACCGCCTGTGAAGCGACTCCCCTGCAGGTGGGGAGCCGGGGTTCGAACCAGATCCTTATGCGGGTCCCTGCGCTTCATGCCACGTGCACTTAACCCACTGCGCTACTGCCCGACCCCCTGTTTTTGTTTTGTTTTGTTTTTTACCAGAGCACTGTTCAGCTCTGGCTTATGTTGGTGCAGGGGACTGAACTTGGGACTTTGGAGCATCAGGTGTGTGTGGGGAAGAGAACCTGGGGCCAAGTGTGTGTGTGTGTGTGTGTGTGTGTGTGTGTGTGTGTTGGTTTGTTTTTAGATATATTTTATTTATTTTGGATAGAGAGAGAACTTCAGTACTAATTGCAAGGACCTGCGCAAGGATCCCAGTTGGAGCCTGCAGCTCCTCACCTGCAGGGGGCTCAATTCACAAGGAGGTCTGCAGGTGTCTATTCTCTCACCCTATTTTGCCCTCCTCTCTTAATTTCTCTCTGTCTTATTAAAAAAAAAAAAAAATTGGCCACAGGAGCAGTGAATTCGTAGTGCAGGCAATGAGCCCCAATGATAACCCTGGAGGCAAGAGAAAGAGGGAAACAGAGAGAAAGAGATGTGGAACTTGAGAGGGAAAGGAGAGTTAGAGAGGGAGAGAAAGAGAAACAGCTGCAGATCTGCTTCATTACTTAGGAATCTTTCCCGCATAGCTGCGGAGCAGGGGCTTGAACCCCGTCCTTATGCACTATGATATGTGCGCTCAACCAGGTGCACCACCACCCAGCCCTGGGCCAAGTGCATTGCGACATCACACTCAAGCGGGCACGCCACCACGTGCCCCGTGTTTTATTATTTATTCATGACAGAGAGTGAGTGAGAAAAGGAGGGAGAGAGGAAGAGAAGGAGAGGGAGAGAGGGAGAGAAGGAGACGGAGAGAGGGAGAGAAGGAAGGAGAGGAGGAGGAACAACCAGAGCCTCACTCTGGCACATGCAGTGCTGGGGATTGAACTCAGGACCTCCACACCACCACCTGGATTGCTCTAAACTGTCTCTTTTTGACAACATCTGTTGAATATGGCTACTATTATTCTTCTGTTGTAACACAATATGTTAGGGGCTGGGTGGTGGCGCATCTGGTTGAGTGTACATGTTACAATGCGCAAGGACCTGGGTTCAAGCCCCCAGTCCCCATTTGTAGGGGGGAAGCTTCACACACATGGTGAAGCGGCCTGCAGGTATCTCTCTTTCTCTCTCTCTTTCTCTCTCCCTGTCTCCCCTTCACACTCAATTTCTCTCTGTCCTATTCAATTAAATTAAATTCAAATGGGGAGGGGAGAAGAGAGAAAAGAAAAGTAAAGAGCCCCTCCAGATGTAACCCTGGTGTGAGGGGTGCAGAGGTGGGGGAACAAAAGGAGCCATCCAGGAGGCAGCAGCAGGATAAAGCACTGGACTCTCAAGCATGAAGTCCCTAGTTCAATCCCTGGCAGTGTATGTGCCAGAGTGATTCTCTGGTTCCTTCTCTCCCTCTTCCTCTTTTTTTTTTTCTTTTAAATTATTTTTTTTTATATTTATTAGTTTCCCTTTTGTTGCCCTTATTTTTTTTTTATTGTTGTTGTAGTTATTATCTTTGTTGTTATTGATGTCGTCGTTGTTGGAGAGGACAGAGAGAAATGGAGAGAGGAGGGGAAGACAGAAGCAGGGAGAGAAAGACAGACACCTGCAGACCTGCTGGATGATGCTGGAAATCAAACTCATATGTGTAAGTCTGCAGCAAACTACCTCCCCCAATCAGCACAACCTAGTTTTCTTTTGAATCTCAAGAACGAAGATGATTTTCTGTGGAGTAGAAAGCATAATGGCTATGCAAACAGACTCTCATGCCTGAGGCTTCAAAGTCCCAAATTCAGTTCCCTATCCTACCATGGAGCTGAGCAGTGCTTCCGTTAAAAAAAAAAAAAGTGGGATTCTTGCAGTAGCGCAGCGGGTTAAGCGCACGTGGTGCAAAGTGCAAGAACCGGCATTCGAGTTCCCGGCTCCCCACCTGCAGGGGAGTCGCTTCACAAGCGGTGAAGCAGGTCTACAGGTGTCTCTCTTTCTCTCTCCCTCTCTGTCTTCCCCTCCTCTCTCCATTTCTCTCTGTCCTATCCAACAATGACATCAATAACAGAAACAAACAAACAAACAAAAAACCAAGGGCAACAAAAGGGAATAAATAAATATTAAAAAAAAAAAGTACTGAACAAGATTATTTTCCTTCCCCAAGAGCTACTGATGTACCTGAAATCTTTGTTGGTCACAGGGAAAATGTCAATGGCAAAGGCTTTCACAGTCACCACCCGAGCAGGCCCTTCGCCATCTCGGCCATCTGGAGAATTCGTTCCCATCTGGAATTTCCCACCTGGTAGTGTGACCATGCCACTAGTGTGCCCATTTCCTGCAGAGAAAAAGCAGAGGCCTTGTGGTGGGTGCATATAGAGAATAAGTGGGGGCTGAGGAAAGAGCATGATGGTTCTGCAAAAGCCTTTCATGTATGAGGTTCTCAGGTCCCAGGTTCAATCCCCAGCATCATCATAAGCCAGTGGTGAACAGTGCTCTGGTTTCTCTCTCTGTATGTCTCATTAAAATGAAATAGATAAAACAAAAAATAGAAGACAAGTGGCAGGGTAGGGAGACAGTGTAATGGTTCTGCAAGACTTTTGTGCCTGAGGCTCTGAGGTTCCAGGTTCAATCCCCAGCCACACCATAAGCCAGAGCTGAGTAATGCTCTGAGTATGGATCGAACTGCCACCACCCATGTTCAGTGGAGGAGCAATTACAGAAGTCAGACCTTCCATATTCTGTACCGCACAAAGATCCTGGGTCCATATTCCCAGAGAGGTAAAAAAATAGGGAAGCTGGAATCCGGCAGTAGCGCAGCGGGTTAAGCGCAGGAGGCGTAAAGTGCAAGGACTGGCATGAGGATGCCAGTTCGAGCCCCCAGCTCTCCACCTGCAGGGAAGTCGCTTCACAGGAGGTGAATCAGGTCTGCAGGTGTCTATCTTTCTCTCCCCCTCTCTGTCTTCCCCTCCTCTCTCTCCATTTCTCTCTGTCCTATCCAACAACGACAACAATAATAACTGCAACAATAAAACAACAAGGGCAACAAAAAGGGAATAAATAAATAAATAAATATTAAGAAAAAAAGAATTGAAAAAAAACAGGGAAGCTATCAAGGGAGGGGGTTGGATATGGAGCTCTGGGGGTGGGCAATGTGTGGAAATGCATCCCTCCTCTTATCCTATTGTCTTGTCAATGTTTCCATTTTATAAATTAAATAAAAACAAGGGGCCAGGTAGTGGTGAACCTGGTTGAGCCCACATGTTACAATGCACAAGGACCCGGGTTTGAGAGCAAAAGCACATGATAATCATCATCAAATTACTGGTGAGCTCCCAATTGCTTGTTTGAGTGTCACATAAAATCCGAACCATTTAGGGAGTCGGGCGGTAGCGCAGCGGGTTAAGCGCAAGTGGCGCAAAGCTCAAGGACAGGCATAAGGATCCCGGTTCGAGGCCCCAGCTCCCCGCCAGCAGGGGAGTCGCTTCACAGGCGGTGAAGCAGGTCTGCAGGTGTCTCTTCCTCTCCCCCTCTCCTCTCCATTTCTCCCTGTCCTATCCAACAACGACGACATCAACAACAATAACTACAACAACAATGAAAACAAGGGCAACAAAAAGGAAATAAATAAAAAGTAAAAGAAGAAAGTGGGAGATAGGACCAAACCCAGGTCAGTGTCCTTTGCAACAGGCCACACTGCTCTAGCTTAATTTCCTACCTCATGGTTTAAGTTTCCAGATAAGGATGGCTGCTGTAAATTCTCCAGTCCAGGTCTTTTCATCTCCCTCAAAATCCAGTCCGGGGCCCTCCCCTCATTTCGACACTGTCTCTCACACTAGTAACTGCATCCACGTGAAGGAGGGCAGGGTCAGAAGTAAGCAGGGGGGCCGGTGGTGGCGCATCCGGTTGAGCGTACATATTACAGTGCTCAAGGACCCAGGTTCGAGCCCCGGGTCCCCATCTTTTCCCGGGGGAAAGCTTTGAAAGTGGTGAAGCAGGGCTGCAGGTGTCTGTCTCTTTTCCTCTGTCTCCCCTCCCTCTTGATTCCTGATTTGTTGATTCTCTATCCAATAAATAAATACAAAAAAAAAAGTAAGCAGGAAGTGAAACAGGTCTGCAGGTGTCTGTCTTTTCTCCTCTCTCGATTTCTCTCTGTCCTATCCAACAACAACAGCTATGGCAACAATAACAATAATTACTAGAACAAGTCCAACAGCAGGGGCAACAAAATGGGGGAAATGGCCTCCAGAAGCAGTGGATTCGTAGTGGAGGCACCGACCCCCCAGCAATAACCCTGGAGGCAAAGAAAGAGAAAGAAAGAAGCAAGCAGGAAGTGTTGGATTCCCAAGCTTGGGGCCCTGAATTTGGCTGCGTGGCTCTGTGCCTCTGCACAGCTCAGCTCCGGCTTATGGCGGCGCGGGGGATCGAAGCTGGGGCCGCAGAGCCTTGGACATGAGAGTCTGTCTGCATAACTATTATGCTGTCTCCCCTAATAAAATAAACAATCAACAATGTACAATTGATTACAATATACAGACTTTATTTGCATTTGACCCTAATTCAACAAGTAAGCTCTAATTTCAATAGTTAAAGTGCATTTTTCCCTTAAATGGAACTTTTCTTTGGGGTGGGGAGTGTGTGTGAATGACTCGTAACTTTTATCATTTTGGTTATTCAAGCTGAATATTTAATCTTAACATGTGAAGCGTAGAGATCGCCACGCACACAGGTGACCGCATCGTAAGGAGGGCGGCTGCTTCTTCCCCTTGTAGAAACTCCCCCAAAGCTGGCGGGTTTGGGAGGCTTCCCCAGCCCCCTAACAAGTGGGTGAGGAGTCGTGTCCTTCCCCCAGGGGCGGCCACTGTACCTCGCTGGAACCAGGCACCGGAGATGAGCGTCAGTGGGAGCAGCAGCGGCAGCGAGAAGCCCATGCCGGCTACCGGAGCGCCGGGGGCGGGCGCCACACTATGGCTGTGCTGCGCCTGCGCGTGTCAGCGGCGCCTCCTGCGCCTGCGCGCGGGGGCGGGGCTCCCAGTAGGAAGCCTAGGTGAGTGTCCTGAGCCTACCCGGGAAACTAACTCATTTACTTTTGGGTATCTGACATTTGGGGCTTAGCTCCTACTCTTTGATTTGTTCTGTTTTTACTTGAATACCACTGGCAAAATCACAAAAAGGTTTTCAACTTTACATTTATTGCACACTCATGGAAGGCAAGTGCCACATCCTTAAGATACAAAGCTTAACAATACACAACTTGACCTTCAAGGACTGCAGATTTGATGTAGGACAAACAGTAATTTGGGCAAGAAAAAGATGACAGTGTGAGATCTGGGGCGGACATTTCAGCAAAAGCAAAGTTCAGGGGTATGGAAGTGTGGTTCACAGCATGTAAAGCCTCACCAGTCCATAACCAACAGCCCCTCAACCATATCCAGTCCACTTCTATTTGGTTTTGCCATTTTATACTTGTAGCTCTTTGGGTCCCTTGCCTCTAGTTCATCCATCTGCAACGCACCTTTTTTCTTTTGTGGAAGAACATTAGCAAAGCTACTTCTAAAGTCAGAAAAGGCCACCAGATCCAATATTTTACTCAGGAATGTACACCTGGGAGACAGATGCTTTCAAACTTTAAATCATTATTTATATTAGCATAAACTATAAAAACAAACTCGGGGTAATAGGGAACTAGTGGATAAATTAAAATACATCTAATAGAAATTACTAAACCATTAATAGTTCTTCAAGGATTATTTTAATAACAAGGTAACATATGATTATCTAATATTTATTTTTCATCAATGAAGCTAAAACAAAATATCTGGTTCAATGGATAAAAAACAGCTTGCTTTTTTTTGATGTACACATCAGTGCAATTTAAAAAATACTGTAATTATAATCTCAGAACACCAGAATTTGAGTAGGTACCAGCAGTCTCTCCTTTTTTTCGTATGGGAAAAGAAAATTCCTTTGAAAAATCACTCGGAAGCTTGGATAAAAATCCCACAGCTATATTTTTCACTCTGCAGTCTACATGATTCAGAGGATATATGGCGGAAGCCTTAATTCAACCCTTTAGAGAAGACATTCCAGCTCGCATAATCTCATCAACCAGGAGAATGTTGGTAGCAATAACAGTGCTGAAAAGGAAAAAGAACAAACGCTAGGACCACATTGAGATATAAATCACGACAACTTGATTTCTAAGTTACTGACATTATATTAGTTTTATTTTGAGAGAGATTCAGAGAGAGAAATACAGAAACACCAGAGCACTGCTCAGCTCTGGTTTAAAGTGGTGAGGGTATCTGAACCTGGGACTTAGGAGCCTCAGGCATGAAAGTCTGTCTGCATAACCATTATGCTATCTCCCCCACCCTTCCTCTTTTTTTAAAAAAGGTTTTATTTATTTATTTATAAGATAAGAACCAGACATCACTCTGACACATGTGCTGCCGGGGATTGACCTCCGGACCTCATGCTCGAGTCTAATGCTTTATCCACTGCGTCACCTCCCAGACCACCACTTACTTCTTCCTCTTTATCTCCCCACTGCCTCTCAGATTATCTCTATTCAAATTAAGAAAAAAAAATCTTGGGGATGCAGTGGGAGAGAATGACTGCTAAAGGCCATTCTGGTTTCCGCTTTGCCAAACTCACCAGGAGTGAAGAAGCTGCTTCTTTACACAGTAGTTGTCCCATATGCCCGCTTCTGCTGCCACCATCGGCTCACCTGAAACATGAACCATTCTTAAACCACAGTCGTAAGCTCAGAATGGAATCCCTAGAGACACTAACTGGAGACTGGAGGTAGAGCAGCCGGTTGCGCGCCCACATACAACATCCAAGGACCCAGGCTCAAGCTTCACAAATGGTCAGTGTTACAGGGATCTCTCTCCAGCAGTATGTTCTTTTTGAATTCAATTTTTAAGTATTTTAAAAAATATTTATTTATTTATTCCCTTTTGTTGCCCTTGTTTTTTATTGTTAGTTATTACTGATATCATTGTTGTTGGATAGGACAGACAGAAATGGAGAGGAGGGGAAGACAGAGGCAGAAAGAAAGACAGACAACTGCAGACCTGCTTCACCACATGTCACTCGACTCTCCTGCAGGTGGGGAGCCGGGGGCTTGAACCGGAACTGAATTCAACTTAAAAAAAATTTTAATCTTAATTATTCCATCTTACTCAGTAGCCACACCTGTTACAGTGCACAAGGACCCAAGTACAAGCCCCCAGTTCCCACCTGTAGGAGGGAAGCCTCACAAGTGGTGAAGCAGCATGGCAGATGGCTCTCTTATCTCCCCCTCTCCTCTCAATGCGTCTATTTCAAAATAAAATAAAATGTAGGCTATTTTAAAACCCCAACACCACTAGTGACAAGTTGCATGGGATTTCTCCAAGACCCAACCTCCTTTTTTGCCCCACCACTGTCATCTAGTTTAACCCCTACAATTATAATTACATTCTCCTACCTGTGTTCAAGTCCACACCCACAAGTTGACCTGATTCTGAATGTTCTGCTTTAAGTTTAACTAATGTTTCCTGAAGGTCAAAGCCGGAGTTCTGGGCAAGAACCTAAAGTAAAACAAATTTAATCCTTAAAGACAGGCTCTTGATGTACTGCACCAAAGTAAAGGACTTGGGAGTTGGGGGAGGGCAGCGGGCGGCAGCACAGTCAGGCTTTCAGGTCCTGGTGCATCATGGTGGAGGACCTGGCCTGGGGGGTGATTGTGTCTTGCAGAAAAATGAGAAATTTTATACAAGTACCAGTAATTGTATTTACTATAAACCATTAATCCTCCCCCCACAGGAGAGGCAAGAAAGAGCAGGAAGACAAGTGGAAAAATTGGACGACTGACAACACATATGGCAGAGTTCTGGTCCTCTCATAAGTAAAAAAAACTCTTTTAATATATGGGAACTGGCTCACAGGATTTTGGTGGTAGATGAATGGGGAACTAGCTCTGTAATTTTATAACCTTGTGAATCACTATTAAATAACTAATAGTACAGAAAAAGAAAAAAAGGTTAAAAAAAAAAACACACTATGTGTCCATCTTTTGCCACCTGAAGCTTCAGAGGAAATGACTACGTTTACATAAATGATACTTGGTCAGGAAATGATACTTGTGTCAGGAAAAAAACTGACCAGACTTGTTTAGCCCAAATCCACAATGTAGCGCAGGGGAGACAGCATGATGATCACACAAAGGGATTTCATGCTTGAGGCCACGAGCTTCCATGTTCCAATCCTCCTACTACCTATCATAAGCCTGAGCAGTGCTCTGGTCTTTCTGTCACTAAAACTAAGTATATCAACAATTTTTAAAAATGCTAACAATAAATTGGGTCTAGGCAGTGGCACAAGATAAAGTTTTGGAACTACATAATTTGAGTTCAATTCCTGGCATCACATGCTAAGTGTTGACCTGGTTCTTATTAATAAAGTAAATTTTAAAATATATATATATATAAATATATATATTAGTCGGGGTACCTTAGGAATAATGAGCAAAGCATCAGCAAATGCCTGAACCCCAAGCTGGGCTCTGCCTTTCACACTGGACTTATGCTTGATCAAGGCTTCCGCCATTGCCACTTCTACTGCCCCGGCACCGGGAACCACGCAGCCTGTTGGATGGGAGAGGGAGAGAGAGAGAAAGGCTAAGCTACAAAGGAAAGAAAACTCTACAGTTAGTGAAAAATAAAAAACAAGGGGCCAGGCGGTGGCACACCTGGTTAAGGGTTCACATTAAGCCTCACGAGTGACGTAGCAGGGCTGTGGGTGTGTCTATTTCCCCCTCCCCTTTCAATTTCTGTCTCTATCCAATAATAAAAATATTCAAAATATATAAATAAGAAACACACTCAAAAGTTAAAACTATTTTAATTTCTTGAAACCACAGTTTTTTTTTGTTTCTACGGTTATCGCTGGGACTTGGTGCCTGGGCCAGGAATCCACTGCTCCTGGCGGCTATTTCCCCCCATTGCTGCTGTTGTTGACAGGACAGAGAGAAACCAAGAGAGGAGGGAAAGATAAGACACCTGCAGACCTTCTTCACCACTTGTGAAGCGACCCCCCCCCCCCGCAGGTGGGGAGGCAGGGGCTTGAACTGGGATCCTTGCAATCCTTGCCTGACCTCTGAAACCATAGTAATTTCAATATTGCATTTGAAAGTGATTATAAGCAACACATCGAAGAGATTTTCAATTTATCACCTGAGCTCTTGTCTGTTCACTTATTTGTATCTACTTCTAACAGATGACATGCCACACAAATCTTAGCATACCAAAGTCACTGCAGAGAGAAAACTTTACTTTTGCATGGTGTCTGGCTGTGTAAACTACTGATCAAAAGAACACAGTATTCAGCCATGCCTCTAGACTACAAGATAAAGAATGCTAAGTGCAGGAGGGCTCTTACCATCATCAATAGCATTTTTAACAGCTCTCAAACCGTCTCTTATTGCATCTTTGATCTGAGTGATCGTGTGCTTATTTGGTCCTTTGATCAATAAGGTTACAGAGCGAGGATTATTACACTTCTCAATAAAGGTGAACTTCTCTTCTCCCTGTACGAAGGAAACAGAAATGAACACAGGGAGAGTGGATTAATGGAGGGATGATAAGCAGCATATTAAGATCACATTAGGGTAATGCTGGCACACCTGGTGAAGTGTACGCACCACAAAGCCCAAGGACCCAGGTGAAAGCCTTACTAGTGAAGTAGTGCTGCAGATTTCTCTCTGCCCCATCAAATAAATAATTATGGGTTTTTTTTTGTTTGTCTTTTTAAAAACCACATTAGGGAACTGGGCAGTGGCGCAGAGGGCTAAGCGCACGTGGCGCAAAGCGCAAGGACTGGTTGAAGAATCCCGGTTGGAGCCCCCAGCTCCTCACCTGCAGGGGAGTTGCTTCACAGGTGGTGAAGCAGGTCTGCAGGTGTCTATCTTTCTCCCCGCCTTCCCCTCCTCTCTCCATTTCTCTCTCTCCTATCCAATAACAACATCAATAACCACAACAATGTTAAACAACAAGGGAAACAAAAGGGAACGAATACATTTAAAAAAAAAAAAAAACTATTTTTTAAAAAGTAAATATTTATTCACGAGGAAGCTGGGAGAGAGAAAAAAACCAGACATCACTCTGGTACATGTGCCACCGGGGATCAAACTCAAGACCTCATGCTTGAGAGTCCAATGCCTTATCTACTGTACCACGCAAAGGTTTTTCATTACAACACAAACTAAAAGTAAAAATTTGACCCCCAAGGGAGGAAATGGATCCTTGGGGATCCCGTGCACAAAGGTGGCATTAAGATGTGGTTCAGGGGCAGATAGCATAATGGTTATGCAAACAGAGTATCATGCCTGAGGCTCCAAAGTGCCAGGTTCAACCCCCTGCATCACTGTAAACCAGAGCTGAGCAGTGTTCTGGTTAAAAAAAAAAAAAGGGGGGGGGGGTCAGGCACAGTGGGTTAAGTGCAGGTGGCGCGGAAGTGCAAGGGTCAACGTAAGGATCCCGGTTCGAGTCCCCGGCTCCCCACCTGCAGGGGAGTTTCTTCACAGGTGGTGAAGCAGGTCTGCAGGAGTCTGTCTTTCTCTCCCCGTCTTCCCCTCCTCTCTCCATTTCTCTGTCCTATCCAACAACAACAACATCAATAACAACAATAATAACTACAAAAAGGGCAACAAAAGGGAATAAATATTAAAATTATAATAATAAACGGAGCAGTGTTGCAGTGTCTCTCTCCTCTTACCCATCTCTATCTTAAACAAACAAAAAAAAAGTCTGAAGCAGAGCAATCAATGAATTACAGAGTCCCAATGATAATGATAAAGTTGTACTAATGACAACTGTCTTGTCGATCACTGTTTCCCCAGCAAAGTGGTTTGAAAATTAACATCTGCTACCAAAGAATTCAGGAACCAGAAAGTATTTATGCCTCTGGGGAAAAAAAGCATCCTTACCAGAGTATACTCGTAGACCAGTCCTGCGTATCCCAGGCAGTCAGGACTCAGGTCGTCTAAAGAATTTAGAGCTACACCACCGCAAGCAAGGGTCATTCTGAAATAGGAATGTAGTATTACATTAACCTCGGCTTTGGGCATGGGGAGATAGCATAACGGTTATGCAAACAGACTCTCATGCCTGAGGCTCCAAAGTCCTAGGGTTCAATCCCCTGTACACCACAAACCAGAACTGAGCAATGCTCTGGTAAAACACACACACACACACACACACACACACACACACACACACACACACACACTCACACTCTGCTCCAGAGCTGGTACTGGCAGGAATTCACTGTTCTATACCAGATTGTTTTTCAGATAGAGGGAAATGAAGATACCACAGGATGTAAGGGCGATCTGGCTGCGACTTCTGTCACCCCATGGATCTCCACTATTGATTTGGCTGATCTGACCGGCTAGGCGGGTGTCCCCTTCCTCCCTCCCTGCACCATGTGAGTCCCTCCGGGAAGCTGCGCACTCCCACTCCCCAGAATAGAGACAGAGCAGGAGCAGTCTTCAGCCTCTCAGGGCAGTCTTCAGTCTTCGGTAGAAGAATAGCTGCGCTCCTCTGCTAGGACCTCCAAATAAACTCTCAAGAAACATACCACAGTACTGAAGCTTACCCCAAGCTGTGGGGACCAGCTTTGGACATGGGCTCCTTGAGCCTTATTTTCGCGTGGTAAAACAGGCACCCCCACAAATGAGTGGTCTTTGATTTTCAAAAAATGTGGAGGGTTTAAACCTAGAGTTGCACACATTCATGTGTTCTACTGTTGAGGCACCGTGCTGATTCTACTAGTTTTATTTAGAGATCAATTATTTTTAGGGAGCCGTCTTTCCATTTTCCAACCAACCAGCTGGAGACCTCTCCACAAGTGAATGAATGCACGTCAAATGACATCTAAAGGTGAACAGCGCTGTCAAGACTCCCAGTGGCCACTTGTCCCTTTTACTTGAGAGGGTAGTGGGAGACAAAGAGAGACGCACCCACAGCACTGCTTCGCCACTCATGAAGCTTCCCCCCCTCTAAGTGGGAACTGATGATTTGAACCCATATCCTTGTACATGGTTATCCTGTGTGCTCAACAGGGTACACCACTCTCTAGCCCCAGGGCAAATATTTCTTAAAAATACTCTTGACCTGGAAAAATACACACAGCAATGTGGTAAGTTAAGTGCGCACCAAAGGTCAAAGCAGTATTATTCATAACAAGCAAAATCAAATGCTCAAATGAGTAAACAAAAATCTCCTAGTTGTACAAACGAGGTCCTGACATCTACGGTATAAACTTGAAACAGGCTGAGAAAGCTCTAGTGTCTTTCCCTTTATCTCAATGCATGGCAGGAGGGATCCCAGCCCACTTAAAAAAAAAGGGGGGGGGGGGAGGGCGTCCATTTCATAGGTGGTGAAGCACGTCTGCAGGTGTCCTTCTCTCCCGTATTCCCCATCTCTCTCTGTTTGTCTCTGTCCTATCAAACAACAATGGCAGCAATAACAAAACTGTAAAACAAGGGCAACAAAAGGGAAAAATGGCCTCCAGGAACAGTGGATTTAGCACCAAGCCCAGTGATAACCCTGGAGGCAAAAAAATAAATAAAATAAAAACATTATAGAGTGCAAAGACACAGGTTCAAGTCCCCAGTTTCCACCCGTAGCAGGGAAGCTTTATAAAATGTGAAGCAGTCTTACAGATGTTTCTATCTGCCCCCTTGACATCTCTTTTCCTCTTCTTATTCTATCCAGAATAAGAAAAAATTAGGGACCTGGTTATGCACAAGGAACTGGGTCTGAGTTGCCACTCCATACCCGTGTGTGTGTGTGTGTGTGTGTGTGTGTGTGTGTGTGTATGTGTGTGGCTTCACAAGCAGTGAAGCTCACCTACAGATGTCTCTCTACTCCCCTCTCAATTTGTGTTATAACATACACACATCTATGAAAATCGGGCAAATCTCCTATCACAGGCTCACGAATGGTGAGAATTCATTTCAACACTGGACAGAAATAAAACATCCCAGCCGGTGTTGAATGAAATGACCACACCTGCAATTCAAAAATCCCACTGATGTTTACTGAAAGCTTATTGCCACTTTACTGTGATAAAAGAAAAAATGCAAAAAGCAGACATGAAAAAGAATTACCCCACCTTACTTGAAAAATAAATAAATATGCTGGGACCTGCACTACTCAAATAACGTACCTTTCCATATTCCTCCTCTTAGCCCTGCGCAGAGCTACTATGCCTTCCTTAGCAAGAGCGTCCAGGGAGAACGGGTCAATTCCCTGCAGCAAGAATACAAAGACTTGTATCAGTCAGTCCCTTTAAAAATGAAAAGTGAGCCAGACAAGTTTATAATCAAAACTTCATTCTCACCTTTTGATTAACAACAACAAATCCTTTATCTGAATCGCCACAAACTTTCCTTTTCAGCTCTATTATTTTCTTAACTCTATCTTCAATGAATTTTCTTTCAGCTCTTACTAGTTTTTCTCTTTCTTCTGCACTCTTATAAAAAAAACCAGAGTTCACTTCCCTGTTGGGGGAAAAAAAAAACAAAAAAACCGAGGATCGAAGGGAGAAATTAAGTTTATTTTGAATAGACAAGCAATCACCTTAAATATTGGTCTAGTCTCAAGATTTAACAGTCACGCAGCTGCGATGCCATTCAGCTTGCAAGTTCAGAAAGCTATTTTCTAAGAGAAGGATGAATACTAAATAATTTTCATTATTAGCACACTTAATAAATAGGGACGGGGAGGGAGAACAGAGACTGGACATGGTATATTGAACCAGAGCAAAGGACTCTGGAAGAGGGAGGTGTGGGGAAGATAATTGTGGGGACTGTCACATAAGAAAATTGCACACGTGTCAATGACTGTGGTTTAAAGTATCAGCCCCTCAAAAATAGGGGGGGGGGTTTGATAGCATAATGGTTATGCAAAGAAACTTTCATGCCCAGGCTCCAGAAGTCCCAGGTTCAATCCCCACACCACCATAAACCAGAGATGAGCAGTGCTCTGGTAAAAAAAAAAAAAGTAGGGGTAGATAGCACAATGATTATGCAAAGAGACTTTCATGCCTGAGACTCCCAAATCCCAGGTCTAATCTCCTACACTACCAGAAACCAGAGCTGAGCAGTGCAGAAAACACTGAGCAGAACTTAGACTGGAGTTGGTTGGTGTATTGCACTTTGGGGTGAGGTGGGGGGGGGGGAAGGGTTACAGTCCTGGAACATGGTAGCAGACAACCTAGGTTATACTGCTGGGTGGGAAACAGGGAAATGTTATGCATACGCAAACTATTGTATTTACTGTCAGCTGTAAAACATTAACCCCCAATTATTTTAGCATTATTTTTTAAAGTCATCTTAATTTTTAAAAAACATTTTATTTACTGAATAGACAAGAGAAATAGAGAGGGATGGGGGGATAGAGAGATGGAAAGAGACAGACACCCGCAGCCCTGCTTCACCACTTGTAAAGCTTTGCCCCTGCAGGTGGGGACCAGGGGCTTGAACCCAGGTCAGTCCTTGTACACTGTAATGTGTGCACTTAAACCACATGTGCCACCGCCTGGCCCCTAAAAAGCTATTTTCTACAACTCTTTCAAACCCAACTGAGAAAATATAGTCCTGGGCGAGGGTAGGTAGCATTAATAGTTAGGCAAAGAGACCCTCATGTGTGAGGCTCCAAAGTCCCAGGTTCAATTGCCTGCACCACCATAAGGCAGAGCTGAGCAGTGCTCTGGTTAAAAAAAAAAAAAAAAAAAAAAAAAAACGGAGTTGGGAGCAGTAGCGCAGCGGGTTAAGTGCATGTGGTGCGAAGTCCAAGGACCGGTGTAAGGACCCCGTTTGAGCCCCCAGCTCCCCACCTGCAGGGAAATCACTTTACAAGTGGTGAAGCAGATCTGCAGGTATCTATCTTTCTCTCCCCTTCCTCTCTCCATTTCTGTCCTATCCAACAACGACATCAGTAACAATAACTACAACAGTAAAAAAGAAACCATAGCCCTTATAATGCAGACATTGTCCTAAATGACCTGCCCCAAACGCCAAGTTCATCTACTTCTCTCTTCTATCTGTAAGAGGCTATAAACTTACGTTTTCTCATATTCTAAAGACACATTGCAGGTGAGGATATATGCATCTTCCACTCGCTTTTTCATATCAGGATGCCTTGCCCCATGGTCCAAAACAAGACCTCTGATCAAGCTGTTAAAACATATTCAAACTGTTAGCAATTTCCTGAGGGGAAGCACCATCGATTAACAAATCAAAACAGTTAACTGAGACTCTAGTTCTAACTCTCTCTCTCTCGACCATGATGAAAACATAAGGAAGGTGGTGCAGTGGATAAAGCACTGGACTCAAGCATGAGGTCCTGAGTTCAATCCCTAGCAGCACATGTACCAGAGTGATGTCTGCTTCTCTCTCTCCCCCCTATCTTTCTCACATAAAGAAAAATTTTAAAAATATACATGATTAAAACATACCATTCAAGGATAACCCTACCATAAAAATTCTGCAAGAAGTCTCAAAAGGCAGGTTTTATGACCTTTGTTATGACCCTTTCTTATTGCACCAAAGCAAAAGACTCTGGGAAGGAGGGGGGGACAGGAAGAAAACTCTGGGGGAACACTGCAGAATAACATTGTATGCTTACGTCAACAATTGCACTGTAAAGCACTAACCCCCTCAAGAAAAAAAATTTATGGTCCTGTCCTTAAACACAACACCACTAACTTTATACATTTAAAGACACAAACACCAAAATATATGTACTATATAAATCACCAGTAAAACTATGAATTCTTAATTACTTCATAGCATTGTACAGCCTACCTGGTATCAGTTTCTGATTTATGTTTCATTTCCATGATCTCAACCATGAAGAGATCAATAGGTTCATCTTGTTTGTGAATAGCCAAAATGGAATCCACTACAGCCTATAAGCAGAATATAACCATTAGCTGGATTTGAGTGGCCACATCTATGATGGGCAGAATTCACACATGCATATATTCATTGGAGGCAGGGCCCCACACATGAGGGTTTACTTATTTATTAACACAAGAAAAGAGAAAGAAAACCAAAGTATCACTCTGGTAACACGCCAAGTCGAAGGTCAAACCCAGGATTTCCTGCTCCCAAGTGCAACACTCCAGTCACTCTGGCCCCTCCCACGTCACTGGGCTGCCTTTTCATTCAGTGAGGAGGAAATTTTCAGCACAGTGGCCCGGGAGGTGATACAGTGGATAAAGCACTGGACTCTCAAACATGAGGTCCTGAGTTTGACCCCCGGCAGCACATGTACCAATGATGTCTGGTTCTCTCTACCTTTATTAATAAAATCTTTAAAAAAAAAAAAATTTAGATTGCACCCCATAGTAGGAAGTGGTTAAGTATGCTTCTTTTAAATATTATCTTTTAATTTATTGAATAGACAGCCAGAAATCAGGATAGTAAGGGTAGGGGGAGATAAACAGAGAGAAAAGTACATCTGCAGCCCTGCTTCACCACTCACAAAGCTTTCCCCCAGCAGGTGGGGAGCGCAGGCGCTCTGGTTAAAAAATAAATAGGGGGGTCGGGCGGTAGTGCAGCGGGTTAAGCGCACGTGGAGCAAAGCGCAAGGACCGGCTAAAGGATCCCGGTTCGAGCCCCCGGCTCCCCACCTGCAGGGGAGTCGCTTCACACGTGGTGAAGCAGGTCTGCAGGTGTCTACCTTTCTCTCCCTCTCTGTCTTCCCCTCCTCGCTCCATTTCTCTGTGTCCTATCCAACAACGAACAACATCAACAATGGCAATAATAATAACCACAATAAGGCTACAACAAGGGCAAGAAAAGGGGAAATAAAAAGGCCTCCAGGAGCGGTGGATTCATGGTGCAGGCACCGAGCCCAGCAATAAGCCTGGAGGCAAAAAAAAAAAAACAAGTAATCAATAAACAGATAAGAGAATTCAGTAATCGCTGGTCCCTTACCACCTAATTTGAGCACTGTTCCAGAGAGCACTGTAACGTGAGTCCAACCAGATGCACCGCCACCCGGTCCCTAGCATGCTTCTCATATCAGGAACTTCTGTACCACACACATACCTCTGTTAAGACATCAGCAAGTTCAACATGAACTTTAGTCCGTAGAGACGTTCTGGCCACATCTATCAGTGTTTCTCTGTCCATCTCTTTGGTTACTTTGACCTGTTCCAAAAATTGAAGAGCCCTTTCCTTTGCAGCTTCAAATCCTTCTGTTATTATTCTGGGATGAACACCCTACAATAAACACACAATTATAAGTCCACTGGGTACTGGTGTTCATTAATTACACACAACCATATATTTTTTAACTTTTTTTCTCTTATAGTTATTTATTCCCTTCTGTTGCCCTTGTTTTATTGTTGTTGTAGTTATTGATGTCGTCGTTGAATAGGACAGAAAAAAATGGAGAGAGGAGGGGAAGACAGAGAGGGGGAGAGAAAGATAGACACCTGCAGACCTGCTTCACTGCCTGTGAAGCGACTCCCCTGCAGGTGGGGAGCTGGGAGCTGGAACCAGGATCCTTAAGCCGGTCCTGCACTTAACCCGCTGCACTACCACCTGACTCCCACAAATTTTTTTTTTTTGGTAAAGATAGCTTTTGAAAGTACTGAGGTGGGTGGTCAGGAAGTGGCGCGCACCTGGTTGAGCACAGACATTACAATGCACAAGGACCCAGGTTCATGCTCTTGGCTGCAGGTCTATGTCTCTGTCCCTCCATCTCCACCTGTCCTCTCAATTTCTGTCTCTACCCAATAATAAACAAAAAGAATTAAAAATATGTATGTTGAAGTCAAAAAAGTCATGACGTTTGTTTTGGGTTGCAAGGTTATCGCTGGGGCTCAGTGCCTGTATGAATCCACAGGTCCTATTGGCCATCTCCCTCCCCCCTTTTCCTTTATTTGATAAGACAGAAAAACTGGGGCCGGGTGGTGGTGCACCTTGGTTGAGTGCACATGTTACAGTGTGCAAGAACCCAGGTTTGAGCCCCTGGTTCCCACCTGCAGGGGGAAAGCTTCACAAGTGGTGAAGCAGGGCTGCAGGTGTCTCTTCCTCTCTACCTCCCCTTTCCCTCTCAATTTCTGGCTGACTCTATCCAATAAACAAAGATAATAAAGATAATAATAATAAAAAAAAAAAAAGAAAAACTGAGATGGGAGAAGGGAGTGGGGGCTTGAACCTCAGGCCCTGCACATGGTAACGTGTGCGCTTAGCCAGGTGTGTCACCACTACCCAACCCCACTGTGGGTGTTTTTCTATGCAAAAATGCTGTGATGGCTTTTCTGGATCACCCCCACCCTTTCACCCAGTCACTATAATGTGCTGCTTTTCTGAATACATTTAAAGGGATAAAGTAGCCCTTTCAACGCAGAGGAAAAGAACAGACATTGCTCTAGCACAGGGTCAAAGCCAAGGGAACTATAAAGCACACTTGGGTGTTCACTGTGCAAGCCGGCGACGCCACAAGCCTCCCAAGTGTGTCAGCACAACTATTCTTTTTTTTTTTCTTTTACTTAAAACTCATTCACATCATTCACTAAGTAAATAAATAATAAAACATAAACGAAGCTAAGAGTTTACGTTCTCTTCTCAGGAAATGTTTCCTGGCATCAGCTTAGTATTCAGAGATTTGCCTTAACCTTGGAGGTTAAAAAAAAAAAAAAGCTTCCCTCAAAGTCTTGTCAGTCTGGCATACATACGTAGTCCCACAGCACCTGACTACCCGCTGCCAACTTCCCCAGTGCCATCTACAGTGCTCCCATGGGACGTTCCTCCACCCTCCACATCTCGGTCCACCCGTCAGACCAGGACCAATGGTCACCTCCTACATTTGAGCCACCATTTCTATCTTTCACTACTTTAAACTCTCCGGTATGTTGCTAGCTCTTGCTCAGGCACGTGGATGTGCATAAACAGAGCCCCGCCACGCATACTTCGGAAATGTAGAGGTCTGCCTGTTTGAGCAGCTCCCCGATGATCAGGACGTTGGAGGTGGTGCCATCGCCGGTGATGTCATCCTGGGCTGTGGCCACTCTGGCAATTAAGGAGGCTGTCGGATGTTGTATTTGCTGCAAGCGGAGAAAGAAATTGCTCACACAACATAAAATGAAGCGGTTCCGGAAGTTGGGCGGTAGCGCAGCGGGTTAAGTGCATATGGCATGAAGAGCTAGAAACGGCGCAGGTTTGAGGCCCCAGCTGCCACCTGCAGGGCAAGCGGTGAAGCAGGCCTGCAGGTGTCTTATCTTTGTCTCCTGCTCTCTCCTTTCTTCATTTCTCTCTGTCCTAACAACCTTGACATCAACAACAGTAACTACAACAACAATAAAACAAGGACAATGAAAGGGAAAATAAAATTTAAAAAATAAGTAACAAAACAAAAATATTAGCCCTCTTAAGCACAGATCAGTAGGGGATGTTAAGTTACTGTGTGAAAGTTTTGTAAAAACAGGATATTCTGGGAGTAGGGCGGTAGTGCAGAGGGTTAAGCCCAGGTGGTGCAAAGCGCAAGGACCGCTTTCCCCGTCTTCCCCTCCCCTCTCCATTTCTCTCTGTCCTATCCAACAACATCAATAATAACTACAATAAAACAAGGGCAACAAAATCCCTCTTGTTAAATACAAAAAATATTTATTATATAGTATATGTAATACATATTATATAAACATAGTATTTATATGTTAGTGTATTATATAATATACAAATATATTTATTATATAATAAATATAAATATTTTCAAAAGGTATTTTTCATGTCTTCAAAGTGACCAAGACTCTTTAATTATGAGGGAGCCAGTAAAGGGTCTTGTTTAGTTTCCATGTCCTTTTAAGTGATTTTTTATTTGATAGACACAGAGAGAAATGGAGAGGAAAGGGGGAAGAGAGAGAAAGACACCTGCAGCAGGTGGGGACTTGGGATTGAATCTGTAAGCACTGTGACACTTATACTGTACCAGGTGCACTAGTGCCCAGCCAGCTTGTACATCTTTTTTCAAATTTTTAAAAATATTTTTTTTGTTGCCCTTTTTTAATCGTTGTTGTATTGTTGATGTCGTTGTTGGCTAGGACAGAGAGAAATGGATGGAGAGAGGAGGGGAAGACAGAGAGGGGGAGAGAACGACAGACACCTGCTGACCTGCTTCACCGCCCGTGAAGCGACTCCCCTGCAGGTGGGGAGCCGGGGGCTCGAACCGGGATCCTTATGCCGGTCCCTGTGCTTTGTGCCACCTGCGCTTAACCCGCTGCACTACCGCCCGGCCCGCTCAGAGCTCTGTATCTTAACGGGACACACAGAGAAAGAAATGCAGCAGAGCCCCGCACCATCCAGGCTGGGGAGGCATGGAAGCCCGGGGCGCCCAGCCACCACGCTGCCTCCGGCCCTCACCGGCCGGGCGTGTTTCATCACTACACTCCTGCAGCCAGGCCTTTGCAAGCAGTTCTTCCAGACTCCCGGCCCTGCGCCCGCTGTGCTGACCGCTCCTCCCCAACCTGACAGCGGGTAAAGGGTGTTCATCAGCCGCCCACTGCAGTGTCCTCCGGAAACCCAAGAAACCCGACCTCGCGGGGCAGCCGCTCACCATTTCATGAAGCAGCACGTTGCCATCTTTAGTCAGCTTGATATCGCCGGCACCAGACACGAGCCTATCCGACGAGCAGAAAGGTGAAAAGAAGACCAAAAAAAAAAAAAAAAAAAATCAGTGATTTCTTTTAACCAGCGCACTCACTGCTCAGCTCTGGCTTACGGTGATGCAGGGGATTGAACCTGGGGATCTGGTGCCTGCGGCACAGGAGTTTGCTCGCATAACCATTCTGCCATCTACCCCCACCCTCGGCGGTTTCCTAAACGGAGCCCAAACGCCAAGAACCTCGGGAGAACCGGGCGGGGGTGGGGGCGCAGCTCCGGCCCGGCCCGAGTCCCCGCAGCCCCTGACCCAGTGGCCGGCGCCACAGCCGGGGCCGAGCGGCGCTTCGCTCTTCCGCACGGAAACCGGCCGCTTCCCGGACTCGTCTTCACCCCGATCCCGGGCGCCCCCACCCCCGCGGGCGCCGGGCCCCGGGCCCCGGGCGGGGAGGCCGCGCACGCGGCGGCTTTGTTCTCCACGGAGACCCGGGGCGGCTCCGGGGCCCAGAAGAAAGGGCCGCGGCAGCACCCGGCCCCGGCCCCGAGGACGAGGGAGGAAGGGCCGCGGCGCCGAGGCGCGGAAGGAGCGAGCCCGGAGGCAGAAAGCGGGGCGCGAGGTGCCCGGCCCGCCCGGCCCCGCCTCACATCTTCATGGTGCCTTTAGGGCCCAGGTTGGTCCTCAGCACGTCCTGCAGCCCCCGCGCGGCGCTGATGTTGACCGCCAGCGCCGCCTGGGCTCGCGCCACCTCGGCCTTGGGGTTTAGGGTCTTCACGGCCGCCATTGCCGAGCCAGCGGAGGAAGAGGAGGAAGAGGAGGAGAGCGACGCACGGAAGGGCCCGAGCCGGCTCAGCGTGGCCGAAAGGCGCTATCCGGGTGTTCTGGAAAAGTCGGGCGCGCCCGGCCCGCCCCCTGCGTGCCCGCGCGCTTCCGCCATTGGCCCGCGGTTCTGCCGGCACCGCTCATTGGTTCGCTGTCGGTGGGCGTGGCCCAGCCGCGCTGCTCCGTCACCGCGCCGCCATTGCGCTGGGGAGGAGCCGGTGCGTCGGCCGCGGTGCCCTTCCGGCCGGGCCCAGGTCCCCCGAGGTTCCCGGCTCCCTCGCGCGTGTCGGGGCGCGGCTGGAGCGCTCGCTGCATGTTCCCCGAGGGATCTGGCCGCAGCACTTGGGCCTTGCTGCTGGGGTTACGCAGCGTTCTCCCGTTTGCCGATGTCCTAGATGCTGTACCTTCAGGAGACAGCAAGACCCTCCTCCGAGCAACCCTGGGCATCCGCCTAGGGACGAGGAACAAACTCAAGTCTTCAGAGCAGCTTTGGAAACAAAGCTGTCCTGCCTTTGAGAGAATGCCTTTTTAGGATAAAGAATTCCTCAAAGATAGGGCCAGGCGGTAGCGCAGCGGGTTAAGCGCACGTGGCACAAAGCACAAGGACCGTTGCAAGAATCCCGGTTCGAGCCCCCGGCTCCCCACCTGCAGGGGAGTCGCTTCACAGGCGGTGAAGCAGGTCTGCAGGTGTCTGTCTTTCTCTCCCCCTCTCTGTCTTCCCCTCCGCTCTCCATTTCTACCTGTCCTAGCCAACAGCAATAACAATAATAAAAACAACAATGTTTAAACGACAAGGGCAACAAAAGAGAAAAAATAGCCTCCTGGAGCAGTGGATTCATAGTGCAGGCACCAAACCCAGCGATAACCCTGGAATAAAAAAAAAAAAGTCTCAAAGATGCACTAGATTGTTTGCTAGGATCCAGTGATGACTCCTAAGGATTGAGAAAGGGCCAAGGGTATATGGGGGAAAAGCAAATACTTGGCAAGGGGTAGACAGCATAATGGTTATGCAAAGAGACTCTTATGCCTGGGGCTCCAAAATCCCAGTTTCAGTCCCCCGGACCGCCATGACCTAGAACTGAGCAGTGCTCTGGTTAAAAAAGAAAAAAAGTAAATACTCTTGTTGCGGGGGTAGATAGATGATGGTTATGGTTATGCAAAGACTCATATCTGAGGCTCCAAAGTCTCAAGTCCAATCCCCGCACCACCATAAACCAGATTGAGGAGTATTCAAAAAAAAAAAAAAAAAAAAAGTTCTTAGTTTAGTCTCCTCCACACAAGCTACGTTTGCATATTCTGAACCTCTCAAGAAATGCGAATATTTTTTAAATATTTATTTTCCTTTTTTTGTTGCCCGTTTTTTTTTTTTTTAATAGTTGTGGTTATCGTTGTTATTGATGTTTTCGTTGTTAAGGACAGAGAGAAATGGAGAGAGGAGGGGAAGACAGAGAGGGGGAGAGAAAGACAGACACCTGCAGACCTGCTTCACCGCCTGTGAAGCGAACCCCCTGCAGGTGGAGAGCGGGGCCTCGAACCAGGATCCTTATGCTGGTCCTGGATCTTTCCGTTACGTGCGCTTATCCCGTTGCGCTACCGCCGACTCCCCCGCGAATATTTTTTTAATATTTATTTTATTAAGAGAGAGACTGCTCTCAACCTCTGGCTATGGTGGTGCTGGAGGTGGAACCTGGGACCTCAGAGCCTCAGGCATAAAACTTTTCTGGATAGCCGTTATGTTGTCTCCCTTGCCTGATAAATGATTTATATGTAAGCATTTCACACGTATAGTGGCAATTTTTTATACACAGTCTATGAATTATTTTGGAGATAGTGGCATATTGATACAAATATGGATTGCTCAGTAAAAAAGGTTTATCGTGGGCTGGGTGGTGGCACACCTGGTTGAGAACACATTTACAAAAAAGGTTTATGATATGGTCCAGGAGGTGGCGCAGTGATAAAGCTTTGGACTCTCAAGTATGAGATCCTGAGTTCAATCCCCGGCAGCACATGTGCCAGAGTGATGTCTGGTTCTTTCTCTCTCCCCCTATCTTTCTCATTAATAAAGAAATAAAATGGTTTTTTTTTTTTTAAAAAAAAAAGAGGCTTATTTTGGCCTGGGCAGGCGGTAGCACAGTGGATTAAGCTCTCATGGCACAAAGCATAAGGACCGGCATAAGGATCCCGGTTTGAGGTCCTGGCTCCCCACCTACAGGTGGTGAAGCAGGTCTGCAGGTGTCTGTCTCTCCCCCTCTCTGTCTTCCCCTCCTCTCTCGATTTCTCTCTGTCCTATCAGCATTTCTCTCTGTCAACAATAACAACAAGGGTAACAAAAATGGCCTCCAGGAGCAGTGGATTTGTATGTAGTTAGGGCACTGAGCCCCAGTGATAGACGACCTGGGAGGCAAAAAAAAAAGTTTACCGGTGGGTGGGTGGGTAGAATATAGGTCCATGAAGGATGATAAATGACATAGTGGGGGTTGTATTGTTAAATGGGAAACTGGGGAATGTTATGCATGTACAGCCTATTGTATTTACTGTTGAATGTAAAACATTAATTCCCCAATAAAGAAATAAATTTTTTTAAAAAGTTTACCAATGGAGAAGTCAGAGCTCTACTCAGACACATTTGGTGCAAGGGCATCTGTAACACAAGACCTCATATTTGAGGGCATCATTTTAATTTAATTTTATTTTATTTTCTCTCAGAGCACTGCTCAGCTCTGGTTTATGGTGGTGCTGGTGATTGAATCTGGTACTTTGGAGCCTCAGGCGTGAGAGTCGTTTTGCATAACCATTATGTTATCTATCACCTTCCCCCTCACACACACACACACACACACACACACACACACACACACACACTTTTTCCTTAGCTAGAGGCAAAGGCAAAAACCACAGCACAGAAGCTCACTTGTATGCAGTGGGGGCTGCACTTGAACCTGGGTCGTGTACATGGCAAAGCAGAGCAGCACACTCTCCAAAGGAACTATTTCACTTTCCAGAGGGTCCAATTCTTTTTTTTTAATATTTATTTTATTTATTCCCTTTTGTTGCCCTTGTTTTTTTTTTATTGTTGTCATTATTGTTATTGGATAGGACAGAGAGAAATGGAGAGAGGAGGGGAAGACGGAGAGGGGGAGAGAAAGATAGACACCTGCAGACCTGCTTCACCGCCTGTGAAGTGACTCCCCTGCAGGTGGGGAGCCAGGGCTTGAACCGGGATCCTTATATTGGTCCTTGTGCTTTGTGCCACGTGCGCTTAACCCGCTGCGCTACAGCCCGACTCCCCAGAGGGTCCAATTCTTAATCTACTGTGCTGCCGCCCAAGCCATTGGAGAACTCATTCTTTTTCTTTTTTTAATTTTTTTTACATTTATTTATTTTCCTCTTGTTGTCCTTGTTTTTTCACTGTTGTAGTTATTATTGTTATTGATGTCATCATTATTAAATAAGACAGGAGAAATGGAGAGAGGAGGGGAAGACAGAGAGGGGGAGAGAAAGACAGACACCTGCAGACCTGCTTCACCGCCTGTGAAGCGACTCCCCTGCAGGTGGGGAGCTGGGGGCTCCAACTGGGATCCTTACACCAGTCCTTGCGCTTTGCACCACCTGCACTTAGGCCGCTGCACTACCTCCTGACTCCCAGAGTACTCATTCTTAATAGCTGGCGCAGGCACCGCCATGCGTGAGCTGCTTGACACAGTACCAGCTTCGCAGGAAGCACATGGGACTCTCCAGGCCAAACTGAAACCATCTTGCTTTTTTGCCACGTATAGGGCTTGGGATTAAACTCTGTGTGGTTTTAATGATTGTTACCTATGGCCAGACTCAGAGCCTGACCAATAACAAAAGTAATGACAAAACCTGCACTGCACGCTGTAAGATTGATCATAATGGAACAAGCAATAGCAGTAATGCAAAATTTTTCAGGAGGCTCCAAGAGGAAAAAATGTTTTCCCCTTTATCTACACCACTTCCTTTAGTATTCCCACTAAAATATAGAGAAAGATTGGTGCTTCCCACAGTGGAGGGGCCACCTTCCATAGCATCATTAATAAATAAAAGTTATGGGACCTGCCGAGATACAATGGGCCTTTTAATCTACCACCCACCCCTGTACTTCTACTTCCTTATTTATGCAGGAATAGTACACAAGAACCCAGGTTACACAGTGAGCACACACAGAAGATGGATTCCAGCTAGAGAGCTGAACTTTATGGAGAGGCTGGCCAGGTCAGCACCACCTTGGTGCCTTTTCAGTAAGGAACAAAACTCCTTGATCAATGGAACAGATTTTATGAAAAAATGGGCTGCTCAGTTTGTTTAAGGCCCCTAGAAACATAACAAGCTTGAACTCTCTATGAACCATTGGCTTCTGATGCATAGTGGCAAGAGGATGGCATAAATATACAGGTAGAATATTAATCTTAATCAACAGGACATCTGCCTAGCACACAGGCACAGGAATAACAAAAGACATAGAAACTGTGATGTGATCTCTAGGGAGAAATGTGCCCCTGGAATGTGAATGTTCCACAAAGCAGGAGATGTTCCCTACCTGTGCTGTTCTTACTTGGTGATTTTTGTATTAAAGCCTTGTTGATTTTTATTTATTTTTATTTATTTATTTTCTTTTTTGTTGTCCTTGTTGTTTTATTGTTGTAGTTATTGTTGTTGTTATTGATGTCGTCATTTTTGGACAGGACAGAGAGAAATGGAGAGAGGAGGGGAAGACAGAGAGGGGGAGAGAAAGATAGACACCTGCAGACCTGCTTCACCGCTGTGAAGCCACTCCCCTGCAGCTGGGGAGCTGGGGGCTCTAACTGGGATCCTTAAGCCGGTCCTTACGCTTTGCACCACCTGTGCTTAACCCACTGAGCTAGACCCCCAAAGCCTTGGTGATTTTTGTTTTAATAATCTATACCTTGGTGACTTTTGTTTTAATGATCTAAGCCTTATGAGACTATAAAATAAAGTTCTGCTTGAGTATGACAGAGATGTCTGCTTGAGCTTGAACACTCAGAGATAGTCATTTGTGATGACTAATCATTTAATTTTTTCCCCCTTTTGTTGCCCTTTTTTTTATTGTTGTAATTGTTGTTGTCATTGATGTCGTCGTTGTTGGATAGGACAGAGAGAAATAGAGAGAGGAGGGGAAGACAGAGAGGGGGAGAGAAAGACAGACACCTGCAAACCTGCTTCACCGCCTGTGAAGCGACTTGCCTGCAAATGGGGAGCCAAGCAGGGGGCTCTAACCGAGATCTTTACGATAGTCCTTGCGCTTTACCCCACGTGCACTTAACCCGCTGCGCTACTGCCTGACCCCCATGATGTGTGTCAACGTGACTGGACCACGGTGCATAGGTATCTGATCAAACATTAAGCTGGACATTTTTTTTAAATAATTTATTGGGAAATTAATGTTTTACATTCAACAGTAAATACAATAGTTTGTACATGCATAACATTCCCCAGATTCAGATTTAACAATACAACCCCCACTATGTCATTCATCATCTTTCATGGACCTGTATTCTCCCCATCCACCCCCGAGTCTTTTACTTTGGTGTAATACTCCAATTCCATTTCAGGTTCGACTTGTGTTTTCTTTTCTAATCTTGTTTTTCAACTTCGGCCTGAGAGTGAGATCATCCCATATTCATCCTTCTGTTTCTGACTTATTTCACTCAACATGATTTTTTCAAGGTCCATCCAAGATCAGCTGAAAACAGTGCAGTCACCATTTTTTACATCTGAGTAGTATTCCATTGTGTATATAGACCACAACTTGCTCAGCCACTCATCTGTTGTTGGACACCTGGGTTGCTTCCAGGTTTTGGCTATTACAAATTGTGCTGCCAAGAACATATATGTACACAGATCTTTTTGGATGGATGTGTTGGGTTCTTTAGGATATATCCCCAGGAGAGGAATTGCAGGGTCATAGGGTAGGTCCATTTCTAGCCTTCTGAGAGTTCTCCAGACTGTTCTCCACAGAGGTTGGACCAATTGACATTCCCACCAGCAGTGCAGGAGGGTTCCTTTGACCCCACACCCTTTCCACCATTTGCTGCTGTTACCTTTTCTGATGTATGACATTCTCACAGGAGTCAAGTGATATCTCATTGTTGTCTTGATTTGCATTTCTCTGACAATCAGAGACTTGGAGCATTTTTTCATGTGTTTCTCAGCCTTTTGGATCTCTTCTGTGGTGAATATTCTGTCCAAGTCCTCCCCCCATTTTTGGATGGGGTTATTTGTTGTCTTGTTGTTGAGTCTGGCAAGCTCTTTATATATATGTTGGTTATTAAACTCTTATCTGATGTATGGCATGTAAAGATCTTCTCCCATTCTGTGAGGGGTCTCTTGGTTTGGGTAGTGGTTTATTTTGCTTTGAAGAAGCTTTTTAATTTGATGTAGTCCCATAGGTTTATACTTGCCTTAGTCTTCCTTGTAATTGGATTCGTTTCATTGAAAATGTCTTTAAAATTTATGCGGAAAAAAGTTCTGCCAATATTTTCCTCTAAGTATCTGATAGTTTGTGGTCTAACATCCAAGTCCTTGATCCACTTGGAATTTACTTTTGTATTTGGTGAAATACAGTGATTCAGTTTCATTCTTCTGCATGTTTCAACCCATTGTTTCCAACACCATTTGTTGAAGAGACTCTGCTTTCCCCATGTAATAGTCTGGGCCCCTTTGTCAAAGATTAGATGTCCATAGGTATGGGGCCTCATTTCTGGGCTCTCAATTCTATTCCACTGGTCAGTGTGTCTGTTCATGTTCCAGTACCAAGCAGTTTTGATGACAATGGCCCTATAATACAGTTTGAAATCTGGGAGTGTGATACCTCCGGTTCTGTTCTTTTTTCTCAAGATTGTTTTGGCAATTCTAGGTCTTTTGTGGTTCCAGATAAACATTTGTAGCATTTGTTCTATTCTCCTAAAAAATGTGCTTGGGATCTTGATGGGGATAGCATTAGATTTGTAGATGGCTCTGGGTAATATATTCATTTTGATGATGTTAATTCTTCCAACCCATGAACATGGAATATCTTTCCACTTCTTTGTGTCTTTTTCAATTTCTTTGAGTAGTGACTCATAATTTTCAGTATACAAGTCTTTCACTTCTTTGGTTAGGTTTACTCCTAGATATTTTATTGTTTTTGTTGCTATAGAAAAAGGAACTGATTTCTGGATTTCAATTTCTTCTAACTTAGTCTTTGCATAGAGGAATGCCACTGACTTTTGAATGTTAATTTTATAGCCTGACACCTTACTGTATTGCCTGATGATTTCCAAAAGCTTCTTGCTGGATTCCTTAGGTTTTTCCATGTATACTATCATGTCATCTGCAAATAAGGAGAGTTTGACTTCTTCTCTTCCAATCTGTATGCCTTTAATTCCTTGCTCCTGCCTGATTGCTATGGCAAGAACTTCCAACACTATGTTGAATAGTAATGGTGATAGTGGGCAGCCCTGTCTAGTACCTGATCTGAGGGGAAATGCTTCCAGTTTTTCACCATTGAGTATGATGTTGGCTGTAGGTTTGCTATATAGAGACTCCACTATCTTCAGGAATTTTCCATCTATTCCCATTTTTTGTAGTGTTTTGATCATAAAGGGATGTTGTATTTTGTCAAAGGCTTTCTCTGCATCTATTGATATGACCATGTGGTTTTTGGTCTTGCTTTTGTTGATCTGGTGGATCACATTGATTGACTTACGTATATCAAACCAACCTTGCATGCCTGGGATAAACCCCACTTGGTCATGATGAACAATCTTTTTGATATACTGCTGTATCCGGTTGGCTAGAATTTTGTTCAATATTTTCGCATCTATGTTCATCAGAGATATTGGTCTGTAGTTTTCTTTTTTGGTTGTGTCCCTGTCTGCTTTTGGTATCAGGGTGATGTTGGCTTCATAGAAGCTGGCAGGAAGTATTCCAGTGTCTTCAATCTTCTGGAAGACTTTTAAAAGTAGAGGTATTAGTTCTTCTTTGAAAGTTTTGTAGAATTCATTTGTAAAACCATCTGGTCCAGGACTTTTATTTTGGGGGAGATTTTTGATAACTGTTTCAATTTCATTAGCTGTGATGGGCCTGTTCATGTTATCCACTTCCTCTTTACTTAGTTTTGGAAGTTGGTAGGTATCTAGGAAATCATTCATTTCTTCCAGGTTCTCTAGCTTGGTGGCATATACTTGTTCATAGAAGCCTCGCATGATATGTTGAATTTCTGCAGTGTCTGTTGTGATATCTCCTCTTTCATTTACTATCCAATTTATTTGGGTCTTCTCCCTTTTTTGTTTTGTGAGTCTGGCTAAAGGTTTGTCGATTTTGTTTATTCTTTCGAAGAACCAACATTTACTTTCATTGATCTTTTGTATGGTTTTCCTATTCTCAATGTTATTTATTTCTGCCCTAACTTTACTGATTTCTGTCCTTCTGGTTGCTTTAGGATTCCTTTGTTGTTGTTCTTCTAGGTCTTTAAGATGTGCAATCAGACTGTTTATTTGTGCCTTTTCTTGTTTCCTAATGTGTGTTTGTATAGCTATGAACTTCCCTCTTAGGACTGCTTTAGCTGTGTCCCAAATATTTTGATAGCTTGTGTCTTCATTTTCATTGAACTCTCTGAACATTTTGATTTCTTCCTTGATTTCCTCTTTGACCCAGAAGTTGTTAAGAAGTGTACTGTTGAGCTTCCACATTTTGGCACTGTTACTAATCTTTTGTTGATTGTTAAATGTTAGTTTAATTCCACTGTGGTCTGAGAAGATGCTTGGGATGATTTCAGTGCTCTTGAATTGGTTGATGCTGTCTTTGTGGCCTAACATATGGTCTATCCTTGAGAATGATCCATGTGGATTTGAATAAAATGTGTATTCCAGTTTCTTGGGATGAATGACTCTGAAAATATCCAATAGTTCTAGTTTATCTATCTCTTCATTTAGCTCCCTTATGTCTTTACTGATTTTCTTCCTGGATGTTCTGTCAAGTTGAGATAGTGGGGTGTTGAAGTTCCCTACTATGATTGTGTTACTGTTAATATATTGCTGTAGCTCTTTCAGTAGAAGTTTGATGTATTTAGATGGCTTCTCATTGGGTGCATAGATGTTAATAATTGTTAAGTCCTCTTGATTGACTGATCCTCTGAGCATTAAGTAGTGTCCATTCCTATCTTTTTTAATCTTATCTATTTTAAAGTCTATCATGTCAGATATGAGAATAGCTGTTCCTGCCCTTTTTTGTGGGCCATTGGCTTGTATGATTGTTTTCCATCCTTTCACTTTAAGTCTGTGTTTGTCTTGTTGAGTTAGGTGAGTTTCCTGTAGACAACATATTGTTGGGTTGTGTTTTCTGATCCATCTTCCTACTCTGTGTCTTTTAATAGGTGAATTCAGGCCATTGACATTTATTGATATCAAAGATTGAAGATATTTTAACGCCATTCTTGTAGAGTTTTAGAGTGTTTTGATATATGTCCTATTTGTGGTGGTCTGGTTGTTTATAGGAGACCTTTCAGAACTTCTTTCAGGGCAGGCTTGGTGATGGTTGCTTCCTTCAACTGTTGCTTGTCTGAGAAGGTTTTGATGCTTCCATCTAATCTGAATGACAGTCTAGCAGGATATAGTATTCTTGGCTGAAAGCCTTTTTCATTGAGCACTCGATAGATATCTTGCCATTCTCTTCTGGCCTGTAGTGTTTGTATGGAGAAGTCTGCTGCTAATCTTATGGGTTTTCCTTTGTAGGTGACTCTTTGTTTTTCTCTTGCAGCCTTGAGGATCCTTTCTTTATCCTTATTCCTTTCCATTCTAAGTATGACATGTCTTGGTGTCTTTAGGTCTGGGTTAATTCTGTTTGGGACCCTCTGGGCTTCTTGAATCTTTGTCTTTGGTGTTGTCTAGAGAAATTTTCAGCTATTATGGCCTGGAGAATGCTTTCTTCCTCTCTTTCTCTTTCTTCCTCTGGTAAGCCAATAATGCGTATATTGTTTCTTTTGAAGTCATCCCATAGGACTCTGTTGTTGTTTTCAGCATCTCTTAATCTCTTTTTGAGATCTCTTACTTCTTTTTTAGTTGTCTCTAATTCATCCTTAATCTTGCTATTTCTGTCTTCAGCCTCATAGATTCTATTCTCTCTGCCCTCTACTGCTTTCTGGAGTTCATCTATTTTGTTGCCCTGCTCTGATACTGTTTTAGCTTGTTCAGCTAGTTGCCTTCTTAGCTCAGCGATTTCAGCTTTCAGCTCTCTAATAACCATGAGATAATTAGAATTTTCTTCCATATTCTCATTTGTTGTTCCTGCATTTCTGATTACATTTTTTTCAAATTCTTTACTCGCTCCTGTTATTATTTCCTTAGCTAATGTTTGGATGTTGAACTCGTTTTGTGCTTCACCCTCTGGAGGACTTTTAGCTGGACTCTTGTCCTGGTTCGAGTCTCCAATATTTTTTCTTGTTGTTTTAACCATTTTATATATTATGTTATGAGGTCCCTTTATCAGTACTTTTCAAATTATTGATCACTATTGCCTGGATTGACTTGTGTCTAAGTAATTTAATTAAAGGGTTTACCGTGGTGGAAGTTAACAGTTTTTTCAATCCCTGAGTTGGAGCTCAGTGGTGTAAAAGCCTCTTTTTTTTTCTTCCCTGTAGGCTATGGGAGCCTGAGGGCTTTTAAACTGTCAATAGGCTTCTTAGCTTTATCAATGACTCCTGACCAAGAGATAAAGCAGGGTGTGGCAGAGATAATCCAGTGGTTATGCAAAGAGACTTTCACAGCCCCTCAGTTATGCCACTGAGGTATAGGTCTTCTCCTGAGTTTCCCAGTTAGATCTCTGTCCCCTGGTGTCCCTCCCTGTTGCTGCTCCAGATTCTGAGGGAAGTAGCAATGGAGACTCAGAGTTGCACTTGGTGAGTCTCTGGGGAGTCCTCTCCTCCCTTCAGCTGTCCCCTTGTTGGTGGAGCAGACTGGAGGTGGTGTCTCAACTGATAAACTGCTGAACTGTTAGCAGTCACTTAATCTCTCCTTAGGCCCCTCTCTCCTCTCTGTCACCAGCCACGCGTGTTTGTACTCACGTGTGATTTACTGGGTTCCTGTGGTCATTCTAGTTCTGTCTTGTTTCGGTCCGGGTGGTCTCCTTTGGTATTCCTAGTTGATCCGGGAGAAGAGAGGAGAGGAGAGGAGAGGAGAGAAAGCAATCTGCTGCTCGTAGCTCTGCCTCCGGAACAGGAAGTCCTATTTTTATTTTTTAAGGAATTTTTTTATTTATTCATGAGAAAGATAGGAGGAGAGAAAAAAACAGCCATCACTCTGGTACATGTGCTGCCAGGGATCGCACTCGGACCTCATACTTAAGAGTCTAGTGCCTTAGTCACTGTGCCACCTCCCAGACTACCAACAATGATTTCTTCTTCTTTTTCTTTTAATATTTATTTATTCCCTTTTGCTGCCCTTATTTTTTTTATTGTTGTAGTTATTATTGTCATCGTTTTTGGATAGGACAGAGAGAAATAGAGAGAGGAGAGCAAGACAGAGAAGGGGAGTGAAAGACACCTGCAGACCTGCTTCACCACCTGTGAAGTGACTCCCCTGCAGGTGGGGAGCCGGGGGCTTGAGAACGGGGATCCTTATGCCGGCCTTTGGCTTTGTGTCACCTGCACTTAACCCGCTGCACTACCTCCTGACTCCCACCAACAATTATTTCTATGCTATCTGTATTTATAGATATTTACCATTTTTCTCTAGGCTCCTGCCTTCTTTCTTCCTCCCTCCCTTCCTTCCATTTTTCTGCTTCCAGGATTATCACTGGGGCTCGGTGCCCGCACTACAAATCCACTGCTCCTGGAGGCCATTTTCCCCTTCCTTCCATTGTGGTTATTGCTGCTGCTGTTATTGTTGTTGCTGTTTTTGTTGGGTAGGAGAGAGAGAAATTGAGAGGGGAGGATGAGATAGAGAGAGGGAGAGACACCTGCAGACTTCTTACTTTACCACCTGTGAAGTAACCCCCCTGCAGGTGGGGAGCCAGGGGCTCAAACTGGGATCCTTGCACTTGCCCTTGGGCTTTGCACTATGTGCGTTTAACCTGTTGTACTACCACCTGGAGATATATATATTTATATATATATATATTTATATTTTGTCTCTTATTTTTTTTTTTTAAACCAGAGCACTACTCAGCTCTGGCTTATGGTGGTGCAGGGGATTGAACTTGGGACTTTGGCGTCCCAGGCATGAGAGTCTCTTTGCATAACCATTATGCTATATATCCCTGACCACTTATTTTATATATATTTAATGAGAGCAAGAAAGGGATAGAGAGAAGAGTCGGGCTGTAGCGCAACGGGTTAAGCACAGGTGGCACAAAGCACAAAGACCGGCGTAAGGATCCCGGTTCGAACCCTGGCTCCCCACTTGCAGGGGAGTCGCTTCACAGGCGGTGAAGCAGGTCTGCAGGTGTCTGTCTTTCTCTCCCCCTCTCTGTCTTCCCCTCCTCTCTCCATTTCTCTCTGTCCTATCCAACAACGACAACAACAATATTAACTACAACAATAAAACAACAAGGGCAACAAAAGGGAATAAATAAAATAAATATTTTAAAAAAAGAAAAGAAAGGGATAGAGAGAGAGAGAGAGAGAGAATAGAGAGACCAAAGCACTGTTCCATCACTCATGAATACCCCTAGTGCTGTTCGCTATGTTCTCAAGAGGTTACCAAGGACTGAACTCTGAACCTCACATATGGAGCTGTGTTTTCTTTGCATTGTGATAGCTCCTTGCACTATTTTATCATCATCATCATCATCATCATCATCATCATCATCATCAGTAGTAGTGTAGCACGCGCTCTAACTGAATAGTGTCTACAACACTGCCATCTCCTGTCCACAAGTGTTAGTACAGTGGTGAATGAGAAGTGAGTACAGAACCTGAGTGATGGACAGATTTCAGCGTAAATATTTTACGTGGAATTTATTTAATATTAAGAATCACGTGGGCGAAGTTGAAAACAAGATTAGAAAAGAAAACACAAGTCGAACCTGAAATGGAATTGGAGTATTACACCAAAGTAAAAGACTCTGGAGTGGGTGGGTGGGTGGGGAGAATACAGGTCCATGAAAAATGATGAATGAAATAGTGGGGGTTGTATTGTTAAATGGGTATCTGGGGAATGTTATGCATGTAAAAAAAAAAAAGAAGTAGAAACGCAAAGCAGAAATTGACTGAGTTTGGAGTATGGCACCAAAGTAAGAAAGCAGAAGTACACTAGAGTTTGCAGTGAGTACCCTCCCTAATAATTCCTCTCCACTTTTCCAAGCTTTGGGTCCATGATTGCTCAACAATTTGTTTGGCTTTGTATGTTAACTCTCTTTTTAGTCACCAGGTTCCAGGTGTCATCAGGATGCCGGCCAGACTTCCCTGGATTGAAGACCCCGCCAATATGTCCTGGAGCTCAGCTTCCCCAGAGACCCACCCTACTAGGGAAAGAGAGAGGCAGACTGGGAGTATGGACCGACCAGTCAACGCCCATGTTCAGCGGGGAAGCAATTACAGAAGCCAGACCTTCTACCTTCTGCAACCCACAATGACCCTGGGTCCATGCTCCCAGAGGGATAGAGAATGGGAAAGCTATCAGGGGAGGGGGTGGGATATGGGGATTGGGTGGTGGGAATTGTGTGGAGTTGTACCCCTCCTACCCTATGGTTTTGTTAATTAATCCTTTCTTAAATAAAAAAAAAAAAAGAATCACGTGGGCATAGCTAGCATAATGGTTATGCAAAGAATCTCTCATGACTGAGGCTCCAAAGTCCCAGGTTCAGTCCCCCACACTTCCGTAAGCCAGAGCTGAGCAGTGCTCTGGTGAAAAAAAAAAAAGTGGTCTAGAAGCTGGTGTAGTGGATAAAGCACTGGACTCTCAAGCATGAGGTCCTGAGTTCAATTCCTGGCAGCACATATACCAGGGTGATGTCTGGTTCTTTCTTCTTCTTATCTTTTTCATTAATAAATAAATAAAATCTTTAAAAATGGGGGGACAGGTAGTAGCACAGCAGGTTAATCACACATGGCACAAAGTGCAAGGACCGACATAAGGATCCCAGTTCAAGACCCCAGCTCCTCACCTGCAGGGGAGTCACCTCACAGGTAGTGAAGCAGGTCAGCAGGTCTGCAGGTCTCTCCCCCTCTCTATCTTCCCCTCCTTTCTCCATCTCTCTCTGTCCTATCCAGCAGCAATGACAGCAATAACAGCAACAATAATAACAACAATGATAAACAACAAGGACAACAAAAGGGAAAAAATAGCCTCCAGGAACAGTGGATTTGGAGTGCATTAGTACATTTGTAATGTATTAAGGTTATTGACTGGGGCGTTATTTTAAATTCAATTAATGAATTATTTAAAAAATTTTTTCTTTTCAAAAATTTTATTTATTTATTTTTATTATTGGATAGAGACAAAGAGAAATTGAGAGGGGAAGGTGGTGATAGAGAGGGAGACCGCTCATAAAGCTTTCCCCCTGCAGGTGGGGACCAGGCACTTGAACCTGGGTCCTTGTGCACTGTAATGTGTGCACTTATCCAGGTGCACTACCTGGCCCCCTAATGAACTCTTTTTTTTTTTGCCAGAGTTCTGCTAAACTCTGCCTTCTGGTGGTGCTTAGGACTGAACTTGATAAGGTATTATTTTAGATCCTCTATTTTGTCCCCCCCCCCATTATTTGTATAACCTTTCACCTCATTATTCTTTCTTTTTAAGAGGTTTATTTATTGGGCTGGAGTAGACAGCATAATGCTTATGCAAAGGGACTCTTATTCGTGAGACTCTGAGGTCCCATATTCAATCCCTCAAACCACCATAAACCAGAGCTAAGTGGCGCTCTGGTTAAAAAAAAAAGAGGATTATTTATTTATTCATGAGAAAGAGTGAGGGAGAAAACCAGAGTATCGCTCTGGTACATGAGATATCAGGGATCGAGCTTGGGACCTCCTGTTTGGAAGGTCAACACTTTATCCACTGAGTCACCTTCTGGACCAAAAAACTCATTTTTCAAAATGTGAAAAATTCTTCTTTTCCATCCTTCCTCAGAACCATCTCCAGGAGATGGACAATATATTGGGTCTGTCCCAAATCACAACCATTCTCTTACTAATGAAATTCGAGAATGTTGAACTTATTTCTGAATAGCATTTTGTCTTGTTTTGGTTTTTGTTTGTTTTAAGACTTATTTTTTTAAATTATCTTTATTTATTTATTTTGGGTAGAGACAGCCAGAAATTGAGAGGGAAGGGGGTGATAGAGAGGGAGAAAGACAGAGAGACACCTGCAGCCCTGCTTCAACACTTGTGAAGCTTTCCCCTGCAGGTGGGGGCTGGGGGCTCGAACCCAGGTCCTTGTGCACTGTAACATGTGTACTCAAGCAGGTGTGCCCTATAAGGTTTAATTTAAAAAAATATTTATTTATAAATATTTATTTTTAAAATATTTATTTATTCCTTTTATATTATTGTGGTTATTGATGTCGTCGTTAGATAGGACAGAGAGAAATGCAGAAAGGAGGGGAAGAGGAAGATAGACAACTGCAGACCTGCTTCACCGTTTGTGAAGCGACTCCCCTGCAGGTGGGGATCCGGGGGCTTGAACCCAGATCCTTAAGCGGGTCCTTGCGCCTGGCGCCACGTGCGCTTAACCCGCTGCACTACCGCCCGACTCCCAACATCTAATTTTTTTAGTTGTGATGGAGGTGGTGCAGTGGATAAGTCTTTGGACTCTCAAACATGAGGTCTCGAGTTTAATACCCCACAGCACATGTATCAGAATGATGCTCTGGTCCTCTCACTCTTTCTCTCCCCCCTCCCTTCTTCTCTTTCCTCTCTCACTAATACAAAATATTTATGTTATTTATTACATATGAAAGAGAGGTTTATGTGAGACAGAGAGAGGGTGGTCCCAGAAGTGGCACAGTGGGGGGGGGCATTGAACCCTTAAGCCATATTCAACCCCTGGCCGCACATGCACCAGAGTGATGTCTGGTTCTTTCTCTCCTTCTATCTTTCTCATGGATAAATAAACAGAATCTTAAAAAAAGAAAAGAAAAGAAAGAGAGAAGGGGAAGTCGGGCTGTAGTGCAGCGGGCTAAGCGCAGGTGGCGCAAAGCACAAGGACCGGCATAAGGATCCCGGTTCGAACTCCGGCTCCCCACCTGCAGGGGAGTCGCTTCACAGGCGGTGAAGCAGGTCTGCAGGTGTCTATCTTTCTCTCCTCCTCTCTGTCTCCCCCTCCCCTCTCCATTTCTCTCTGTCCTATCCAACACGACAACAACAATAATAATAACTACAACAATAAAACAAGGGCAACAAAAGGGAATAAATAAAATAAATATTAAAAAAAAGATTAAAAAAAAGAAAGAAAGAAAGAGAGAAGGACACGGGAGCACCATCTGGTACATGCAGAGCTGGGGCTTGACCCAGGAACCTCAGACTGGAAAGTTCTGTGTTGTTAGTTGAGCCACTAGAACAGTTTTTTGAGGGGTTCTGTTGCACAAGGAAGGACTCTATGACTGAATGTTGGATCTTCTTCGCCTGGGTGACCACAGCTGACTTAAGGCATGTGAGGTTCTGGGTTGTCCTTGTTTGTTTCTTTGGATAGAGATAGAGACATTGAGAGGGAAGGGGAGATAGACAGAGAGACACTCCGACACTGCCTCCCTCACTGCTTGTGAAGCTTTCCCTCCTACAGGTGGGGACCGAGGGTTTGAACCCTGGTCCTCACGCATGGCTCTACCAGGTGCGTTACTATCAGGTCCCTGGGTTGTGGTATATATTCCCTTTTGTTGCCCTTGTTGTTTTATTGTTGTGGTTATTATTTGTTGGACAGGAAAGAGAGAAATGGAGAGAGGAGGGGAAGATAGAGAGAGGGAGAGAAAGACAGACACCTGCAGACCTGCTTCACCGCCTGTGAAGCGACTCCCCTGCAGGTGGGGAGCCGGGGGCTCGAACCGGAATCCTTACACCTGTTCTTGCGCTTTGCGCAACGTGCGCTTAACCTGCTGCGCTACACCGCCCCCCCCCCCTCCTGGGTTGTGTTTTAAGGTGACATCTCAGTCCGGATCCAGTCAATGGTGCCCACAGGCAACCAGGGACACTCACCCCTTATTTGTGGTCAACCTAAAAGCATCATCAGTAACACCTAGAAGAAAACTAAAAAGACAGTAAGAAAGAGGCTGCAGAGACTAATCCTGTCCCTCGAGGTTTTCTGAATGGCAGTTGCGAATATAATCTTTTAAATTTTTTTAGTTCTCTAAGGAGCTGCATTCCTACAAGAGCACCATTGCCTAGCGCGGATCCCAGGAGGGCCCCTAAGAGGCTTCTGCCAATTGCACAATCAGCGCAGAGGTCCTGTAGGGAGGCGGCGGGGAGCGCCGTGCACCTCCCGGGTCAAGGCCAGGGGGCGCCGCCTTCCCGGAAGAGCGCACGGCCAGGTTGGAGGGCGCGGAGCCCTCGGGAGGGAGGAGGCAGATGGGGGCGGGTCCGGGGGGGCCCTCCCCGGGGCGGGGCCGAGGGCTTCCTCCTCCCCCGCTATGCAGCGCCCAGGTCTAGCCGCAGCCTCCGCCGAGGAAACACATGCAAAGCCTGGCAGCGGCCGGCGCACCTCTCCGCAGCCGTCACCCGAACACGGGGCGAAGGCTCTGCCGCCCTGCGCGAGCCACTTCGCCCGGGACGCCGCGTCGGGCACCCCCCGGCCCCGCACAGTCGAAAAGGTTTCGGCGGCTGGTGTCCCCGAGGCGGTGGCGGCGGCCCAGGAAGGAGCAGCAGCGCCTTGGTGAGTCTGTCCTGCATGTTTTCTCTTCCGAGCCCAAGTCCCTCGGATTTGGAGGGGGGCTGTCTTTCCCACATGCAGTAGTGTCTTTGCCACTCTGCGTTTGTTTTCCTGTTTCCTCGAAACTGGTAACATTTTTCATGGGGTTGCAAAGCTTTTCTTTAAAAAAAAAGTTTTCTGTTTTTTTTTTTTCCTTCCCCCATTAATTTCTTCTCGAGTCGTGTTCACTCGTTTCATTTACTGCTGCCTGTTGCATGAATGAATGATGCAATCTTGCACGGGAGAATCACTAGGACAAGAGTCAGAAAGTCTCCAGAATCTGGAGTTGAGGTGTTTATTGAATTCGAAGTAAAAACAGCATGTACATTGTTGTGAAAGTGCAGCTTCAGGTTTAGGAGTCAATAAACAACCCATCCATTGAGCTTCCTTACTTACTGTATGACATTCTCTCTTTTTATTTTTTATTCTTATTTTTTTTTTAAGTTGTCTTTATTTACTGGATAGAAACAGTCAGAAATCCAGAGTGAAGGGGGTCATGGAGAGGGAGCGAGACAGAGAGACACCTGTAACACTGTTTCACCACTTGCAAAGCTTTCCCCCTGCAGGTGCAGGGGGGCCTGGGGCTAGAACCCAGGTCTTGGCACATTGTAACATGTGCACTCAAACAGGTGAGCTACCACTCGCTCCGCTCTGGCATTGTTTCTCTATGGGAGTTGCACATTATGTTTGCCCTGTTTTTTATTTTTTTGTTTGTTTTTTATATAGAGACAGAGGCAGGAAGAGGGCCAGAGAGCAAGCGAGCCCGACCTCCACAGCACCCACAGCACCGAAGCTTCCTTTAATGCAGTGGGAGTCTAGGCTTGAACCTGTGTCTTGCCAGTAACAAAGCACTATCCAATGCTCCTGTCGGCCATCTTTTTTCCATTGTTGTTGGATAGGACAGAGAAATTGACAGAGGAGGGGAAGACAGAGAGAGGGAGAGAAAGATAGACATTTGCACACTTGCAGACCTGCTTCACCATTTGTGAGGCGGTGAAGGTTGGGAACTGGGGCTGGAACCAAGATGCTTGAGCCAGTCCTTGTGCTTCGGGCCATGTGCACTTAACGCAGTGCGCTACCGCCCGACCCCGTTATCTATCTATTTATTTATTTACTTTTATTATTGGATAGAGGCAGAGAAATTAAGAGAGGAGGGTGAGACAGAGAGACAGATACGTGCAACACTGCTTCACCACTTGTGAAACTTTACCTCTGCAGATGGGGACCAGAGCTTGAATCTGTGTCCTTGTGCATTGTAATGTGTATGCTTAACCAGGTGTGCCACCTCCTGGCCCCTGTTTTTTGTTTGTTTGTTTTTTAAGCAGCACAGTGTTCTGTGGGAATTAGCCATTGAATTGAACCTGGGACCTGGAGCATGCAACTTCTCAGCACAGCTGCTCCTTAGTCGCCCAGGGTCTGCATTATTTATTTATTTATTTGCCTCCAGGGTTATTGATGGGGCTTGGTGCCTGCACTACGAATCCACTGGTCCTGGAGGCTATTTTTTCTCTTTTGTTGCCCTTGTTTATCGTTGTTATTATTATTGTTGTTGACGTTGGAAAGGACAGAGAGAAAGCGGGAGAGGATGAGAAGACAGAGAGGGGGAGAGAAAGATGGATACCTGCAGACCTGCTTCACAGCTCGTGAAGCGACAACCCTGCAGGTGGGGAGCCAGGGGCTCGAACTGAGATCCTTGCTCTTGTGCACTTTGTGCCATGTGTGCTTAACCTGCTGCGCTGCTGCCCAGCCTCCGAGGTCTGCATTTTAAACTTGCAGTTTTGGTGAATGTTGATTCTCTTGTGATCGCTGGAATAGAGCACTTTCCAGCATCTCCAAGAGATTTCTAGGGCCTTCGTGGCTAGCCCCCTCTCCCAACTAGCCCTCGTGACTTGATCTTTGTTATTTCTTTTATTATTATTATTATTATTATTATCATTTATAATTATTCATTCATGAGAAGGATAGGAGGAGAGAAAGAACCAGCCATCTCTCTGGTACATGTGCTGCTGGGGATCGAACTCGGGACCTCACGCTTGAGAGTCCAGTGCTTTAGCCACTGCGCCACCTCCGGGACCACAATCTTTGTTATTTCTGAGTGTGTGTTTGCGTTTTCTTAGGTCTCATCTAAATGAAAACAAACTGTATCTATTCCTTCACACCTAACTTCTTTTGGTCAATCTAATGCTTTGTATGTGTATATTTTAGCATGTATGATAAGTACTGATTTTATTGCTGAGTAGTGTTCCTTTATAGGGATATACCATAGTTTCTCATTTGTCCATAGATATTTGGGTTCTCACTAGCCCCTATCTATCTATCTATCTATCTATCTATCTATCAATCTATCAATCTATCGGAAGATAGCACAGTGGTCATTGAAAAGACCTGGAAGAACATATGTGTACACAGATCTTTTTGGATGGGTGTGTTGGGTTCCTTAGGATATATCCCCAGGAGAGGAATTGCAGGGTCATAGGGTAGGTCCATGTCTAGCCTTGTGAGAGTTCTCCAGACTGTTCTCCACAGAGGTTGGACCAACTGACATTCCCACCAGCAGTGTAGGAGGGTTCCTTTGACCCCACAACCTCTCCAGCATTTGCTGCTGCTACTTTTTTTTCCCCAATATTTATCTATTTATTTTCTTTTTGTTGCCCTTGGTGTTTTTACTGCTGTTGCAGTTATTATTGTTGTTGATGTCCTTGTTGTTGGATAGGACAGAGAGAAATGGAGAGAGGAGGGGAAGACAGGAGGTGGAGAGAAAGATAGACATCTGCAGACTTGCTTCACCGCCTGTTAAGTGACACCCCTGCAGGTGGGGAGCCGGTCCTTGTGCTTTGTGCCACGTGCGCTTAACCCACTGAGCTACAGCCCAACTCCCCCTTGATAGCTTTCCTATTCTTTATCCCTTGGGAGTATGGACCCAGGATCATCATGGGGTGCAGAAGGTGGTAGGTCTGGCTTTTGTAATTGCTTCCCCGCAAAGTGCTAGACTTTCAAGCACGAGGTCCCGAGTTCAGTCCTTAGCATTGCATGCACCAGAGTGTTGCTCTGGTTTTCTCTCAAAAATAAATACATCTTTTTAAAAAAATATTTTATTGATTTATTATTGGATAGAGACAGAGAGAAATTGAGAGGAAGGGAAGTTAGAGAGGGAGAGACAGAGAGACACCTTCAGCCCTGCTTCACCACTCATGAATCTTTCTCCCTGCAGGTGGGGACCAGGGGCGTGAACCCAAGTCCTTGCACACTGTATTGTGAGTGCTTAACCAGGTGTGCCACCCCCTGGCCCCCAATAAATACATCTTTAAAAACGCTTTTATTTTGAAGTAAGTATGGATTTACACAATTACAGGAGTTTGCATGGAAAAACACAGGGAATTCTCATTCAGCTGAGGACATACCCTGAGTGCTGATATGGGCACTGTCCATAGAGTTTATTCAGACACGAGAGCATACATGCTCTGATACCACACGGTAATGTTCGAGTGACATTCTGTGAACTCTGCCTCGTTCTGTGGAAGTCACTAAATCTAGTCCACAGTCAAAGGTGTGCGTGTGCTTCCACAGTGTGGGAACACAGGGAGTGGGTTCAACAGGGGCCATTTTGGAGAATGTCCGCCATAGAGGTGGACTTTTCCTGTTACGTTTCAGGATTTTTAATAAAAGGTTAATGTATTAGTGAGAGAGGGACAGAGAATCAAAGCATCAATCTGGCATATGTGTTGCTGGGGATTGAACTCAGGACCTCATGCCCATAAATTCAGCACTTTATTGCACAATCTCCTGTGCTACTGTTTTAGAAGCCATATCTTTTGTGTTTAGGTTGATTCATTTAGAGTTAATTTTTTGGCATTAGAGTTCAGGTCAAAGGTATACTATGAATTCAAGACTCCTCCCTTCCTTCCTTCCTTCCTTCCTTCCTACCTTCCTTCCTTCCTTCCTTCCTTCCTGCTACCAGGTAGTATTTCAGTATAATCTGGCTCTCTTTCAGTCTTTGCTATATATTCCCTAGGTGCTTAACTATTCTTCTTTAATTTTTTTTTCTTCTTTGGAGTCAGGCGGTGGTGCAGCGGGTTAAGTGCACGTGGTGCAAAGCGCAAGGACCAGCCTAAAGATCCTGGTTTGAGCCCCCGGCTCCCCACTTACAGGGGAGTCCCTTCACAGGTGGTGAAGCAGGTCTGCAGGTGTCTGTCTTTCTCTCCCTCTCTTTGTCTTCCCCTCCTCTCTCCATTTCTCTCTGTCCTATCCAACAACAGCAACATCAATAACAACAACAATGTTAAAAACAAGGGCAACAAAAGGGAAAATAAGTAAATAAATAAACATTAAAAAGAAAAAAAACTACAAAAAGAAATGGTTGCTTAAAATTTTTTTTCTTCTTTCTGCAATTTGATATCTTTGTCCATGCCTATAAACAGTTTCATTTTACCTTATTAAAAACAAAGAAAAAAAACAAGGAAAAAATGATTTATTTAATGAAAGGGGAGGGATACCAGAGCATCACTGAAGAACCACGGCCATGCTCGTCCTTCCTGCAGCTGCCATGCAAACACCTCCCCAACTGCCATTTTTATTTATTTATTATTTTTTATATTCCCTTTTTTGTTGCCCTTTTTTTATTACTGTAGTTATTATTCTTGTCATTGTCATTGGATAGGACAGAGGGAAATGGAGAGAGGAGAGGAAGACAGAGAGGGGTAGAGAAAGACACCTGCAGACCTGCTTCACCGTCTGTGAAGTGACACCCTTGCAGGTGGGGAGCCGAGGGCTTGAACCGGGATCCTTGAGCTGGTCCTTGCACTTTGCGCCACCTGCGCTTAACCTGCTGCGCTACTGCCAGACTCCCTTATTTTTTAATTTTAACCAGAGCACTGCTCAGCTCTGGCTTCTGGTGGTGTGGAGGATTGAACCTGGGACATGAGAGCCTCAAGCTCTATGAAAGTCTCTTTACATAACCATTATGCTATACCCCCACCCCCCAACTGCCCTTTACAATTTTAATTATGAGGCCTGTAATTGGAAGCTGCTGTTATTGGACAACAGGACTCTTCTGACTGTTCTTGGAATATTGTTCACTGCCTCCCCATTTAAAATTTTTTATTATTATTTTAAGATACAGAGTGGCAGGGAGAGAGAAAGACTACAGCATCAAAGCTTCCTTCAATGCAGCGGGGGCTGGACTCGAACCTGGGTCGCACACATTACAAAGCAGAACACTAAGTGAGCTATTTCACTGGCTCCTGTCTCCCCATTCAGAAGAGAACAGGACTCTTTATTACAGTCTTGTAATGTACTGGAGTCTGCCTCTCAAAATATTTTCTTTCTTTCTTTTTTATAGGTTTATTTATTAATGAGAAAGATAGGAGGAGAGAGAGAAAGAACCAGGTATCACTCTGGTACATGTGCTGCCAGGGATTGATCTCAGGACCTCATACTCGAGAGTCCAATGTTTTATCCACAGCACCATCTCCCAGACCACTAAATATTTTCTTTTTTAACTTTTAATTAATTAATTAATTTATTTTTATTATATTTACTTGATAGAGACAGCCAGAAATTGAGAGGAAGGGAAAGTAGAGAGGGAGAGAGAGAGGGAGAGGGAGAGAGGGAGATAGAGAGAGAGGGAGAGAGAGAGAAGCACTTGCAGCACTGCTTCATCACTTGTGAAGCTTTCCCTCTACAGGTGGGGTGGGGATTTGAACCCTAGTCCTAGTACATCGTAACATATGCACTCCCACCCGGTGGCCGGCGGGCGGGAGTCTGCCTCTCTCTAGCTGCATTCTTGTTTGTCCAGTGGACACTCTCCCTTAAAGCCTGCTAATCAGGCACAAGTGATGTGCTTTCGAACCTGAAGCTTTTGCAGATTTAATGTGACCGTGTTTCCGTGTTTCCTCCTTTCCTGGGCCCCAGGAGGCGGAAGTCAAGTGTTTTCCCAGAGAAACAGTTGAGGAGACTTAACTTCTGACCTACTGGGAGGGGGAGTGAAGATAGATAATTTCCCAACATTCTTTTCATGTGTCTGTACCTTGTTTAAATTTCTGCTCGGTCTATCTAGACTTTTCTTGCTCTGTCTCTCTCTCTCTCTCTCTCTCGTTAAAGATTGTACTTTGTGAGAGATACACACACCCAGTAGCACCCCAAGTCCTGGGGATTGAACCTAGAGTTTCAGACATGGAAATCCTATGTTCTTCCTGCTCAACTACCTCAAACAGGCAAGATTCTTTCTTCCCTCCATCCTTCCTTCCTTCCTTCCTTCCTTCCTTTTTTTTTTTTTTTCCCTCAAGAAAGCTGTAGTAGTCACAACCTTCAAGCAGAGTGACCTCTCCTAAGAATCCAGCGCTGTAGGAACATGAACCTGATTCTTCCTTTGTTATTATTATTTTTTTTAGGAGCAGAAAGGAAATAAAAGCTTTATTTTTTATTTTTTTCTTTCTTTTTTTTCTTTCTTTATTGGGGAATTAATGTTTTACATTCAACAGTAAATACAATAGTTTGTATATGCATAACATTCCCCAGTTTCCCACTAGGTCCTCTATCATCCTTCATGGACCTGTATTCTCCCTACCCACCCACCCCAGAGTCTTTTACTTTGGTGCGATATGCCAAACTTTGTTGTTATTGTTATTTATATATCAGCAATTTACTTTTCAATGAAAAACATTAGTTGCGAGCTGGGGAGGTAGCATAATGGTTCTGCAAAAGACTCATGCCTGAGGCTCTGAAGTCCCAGGTTTAATCCCCAATACCACCATAAGCCAGAGCTGAGTAGTGCTCTGGTCTCTGTCTCTTTCACTCTCGCTTTCTCTCTCCTCTCTATTTCTTTATCAGAAAGAATAAAAATGCACATGGCGCGAAGCGCAAGGACTGGTGCCATGATCCCAGTTCGAGCCCCTGGCTTCCCACCTGTAGAGTAGTCGCTTCACAGGTGGTGAAACATGTCTGCAGGTGTCTATCTTTCTCTTCCCCTCTCTGTCTTGTCCTCCTCTGTCGATTTCTCTCTGTCCTATCCAACAGCAATAATAATAACAACAACAAGGGCAACAAAAGGGAAAACATGGCCTCCAGGAACAGTGGATTCAGTGCAGGCACCAAGCCTCAGCGATAACCCTAGAGGCAAAAAAAAAAAAAAAAAAAAAAGCAATCAGGTTTCGCATAGAACAACTGCTCTTTTTTTTTTTTTTTTTAAATCACATAGTGTTATTAAAAAGGCTTTGGCCAGGGGTCATAGTCCCAGTTACAGAAAGGCTCTTTGAGTCTCCTCTGATCTGGAGCCTGTCTGCCCCCAGGGCTTGGGGCTCACTTGCTCCTCCAGCCGCCCACCTGAGTCCAGCAAGCTCTGTTCTCTGGGCTGTGCTTAACCTCCTCAACCTCTGTACCCACTTTTATTTGTTTTCACACAGGAAGGTAAGAGGTCAGTCCTGACAAAAGGAGACTTTTCCAGCAGTTATCTTAGAAGCTTCCTGTGAGACCCATGTTTGAAGACTTTGAATGAAGAGGGATTTTTTTTTTTTTTTTAATTTCCCTCTTATCAGGGATCAAGACCTGCAGACTGCCTCTGAGGTTTACTTTTGGATCTGGGAGTGGGGTGAGGCTGAGAAGGAGGGGTCAGCAGGGGCTTCTGCCCCAAGACACCAGCTGAGGGCTCTGTTCTGAGCAGCAGGAGACAGTGGTCTGGCGGTGAGAGAGGCCTGGGCCTGGGAGCCGCCATGTCTAAGCCCAGGGCCCTTCCACCTCAGTCTTCCACTGACAATCCTGTTCCTCCTCACCCCCTCACCACAGCCCGCCCCCTCCCCCTCCAAGAGTCAGACGTATGGGATCCAGAGTCCATTCTCTAGCAACGATTTTTCTCTCTGAAATTCTAATGTACACACATTATTCTGAAGCAACTGAACTTACTCAGCAGATTTCGCCCCCCCCCCCCCCATAGCCAGAAGAAGGTTGAATAGATATGAATTGTGAGTCATTTTTAGTGGAGGCCATGGGAAAAGAGGGGACTGTGGCTTGGGAAATAAGCTGAACTGGTAGAGCATGGTACTTGCATGCTTGTACCGGAAGTGTTGCTCTGGCTTCGCACTCTCGCTCTCTCCCTCCCTCCTCTCATGTGTAAGACTATGTCATATGTAATAAATAAAATAATATTCAGTGAGTAGGGGCATGTGTCAACTGGTACAGCCTTGGACTTTATTTCTATCTTTTTTTTTTTTTTTTGCCTCCAGGGTTATTGCTGGGCTCAGTGCCTGCACCATGAATCCCACTGCTCCTGGAGGCCATTTTTCTCCCCTTTTGTTGCCCTTGTTGTAGCCTTGCTGTGGTTATTATTGTTATTGTTGATGTCGTTGTTGTTGGATAGGACAGAGAGAAATGGAGAGAGGAGGGGAAGACAGAGAGGAGGAGAGAAAGACAGACACCTGCAGAACTGCTTCACCGCCTGTGAAGCGACTCCCCTGCAGGTGGGGAGCCGGGGGCTCGAACCGGGATCCTTATTCGGGGTCCTTGCGCTTTGCGCCATGTGCGCTTACCGGCTGCACTACCGCCAGACCCCCTAGCCTTGGACTTTCATACCTGAGGTTACCAGCTCAATTCCCAGTACTGTATGTACCAGCGTGGTGCTTTGCTTTCTTTCTGGTTTGTCTCACTCCTTCTGTCTGCCATGTGTGAAACACACATACTCCCTTATATGTAATAAATATATGAAATCCTGAAAAGATCATTTCTTTTTAGCCAAAGCGCTGCTCTGCTGTGGTTTATGGTGGTACTAGGGTTACAGATCTGGGACCTCAGAACCTCAAGCATGAAAGTCTTTTTTACATAACCCTTAAGCTACCTCTCCAGCCCTAAAGTGAATCTTTTAAAAGATTTAAGAGTGAAGCCAATGAGCATGAAGGTAGTTTTTTTCTTTTTCTTTTCCCCTTGCCTCTAGGGTTAACGCTGGGGCTCAGAGCTGGCACTATGAATTCACTGCTCCTGGTGGTCATTTTTTCCTTTTTTTAATCATAATTTTTATTGAGCAGCTATTATATTCTAGGCACTTTGTATTTTCTCCTCCCCCTCCCCCCTCCCCTCCCCTCCCCCCCCCTCCTCCTCCTTATTTTTACCAGAACACTGCTCAGCTCTGGCCTATGGTGGTGTGGGGGATTGAACCTGGGACTTTGGAGCCTCAGGCATGAAATTCTCATTGCATAACCATTATGCTAGCTACCTGCCCCCTGCCCCAATTTTTTTCTTTTTATTGGATAGAAATTGAAAGAGACAGGGAGAGAGACAAAGAGATACCTGCAGACCTGCTTCACTGCTTGTGAAGTGTTCCCCTTGCAGATGGGGAGAGGGGGCGTGAACCTGGGACCTTATGCGGGTCTTTGCACTTAGTACTAGGTGAGCTTAACTGGGTGGACCATCACCCCAACTCCCTCCCCCCACCTTTTTTTTTTCTTGTTGTCAGTTCACTGCTCTCCAGTCCTGTGGGAGCCTGGCTCAAATCTGGGTGATGCACATGTTATAGCAGGTAGACACACTTTCCAGGAGAGCTATTTTGTTGATTTATTTATTTTATTTAACCAGAGCACTGCTCGGCTTTGCTTTTTTTTTTTTATTTTTATTGTTGTAGTTATTATTGTTGTCGTTGTTGGATAGGACAGAGAGAAATGGAGAGGGGAGGGGGAAGACAGAGAGAGGGAGAGAAAGACAGACACCTGCAGACCTGTTTCACCGCTTGTGAAGCGACACCCCTGCAGGTGGGGAGCCAGGGCTTGAACCAGTCGGCTTTGCTTTATGGTGGTGTAGGGGATTGAACCTAGGACCTTGAAGCCTCAGGCTTGACAATCTCTTTGCATAACCATTATGCTATCTACCCCCCCAAGCTATTTTGTTAACGTTATAAACACTTAAAAATTTATTTATTTGAGAGAGAGAGAGAGCATGATAGAACTAGAGCATCACTCTGGCACATGTGACACTGGTGATCGCACTTGGGGACCTCATGCTTCAGAGTTTTTTTTTTTTTTTTTTTTTGCCACCAAGGATATCTCTGGGGCTTGGTACTGGCACTATGAATCTACTGCTCCCAGTGGCTCCATCCCCCCATTTTATTTGATAGGACAGAGAGAAATTGAGAGGGAAGGAGGAGATAGAGAGGGAGAGAGAACTATAGAAAGGATAAGATACCTACAGACATTCTTCACTGCTCATGAAACGTCTCCCCTGCAGGTGGGGAGCCTGGGGTTTGAACCTGTGTCCTTTTGCATGGTACTATGTGTGCTTAACCTGGTGTACCACCGCCCAGCCCCCTTCAGAGTTCAGCTTATAGAGCATTTTTGATAAGGCTGAGAGACATGTGAATGAGGCCCTTTGCTCTGCAGCCTGGGTTGGGCTGTAAAACGGCTAATGCTAGGGCATACCTCCTTGCACGGGCCAACCATCCAGCCTGCCTTCCCTCCTTCCTTTTATTGTCACTTCACTGTTCCAGGCAAACTTTTTTCAGGTAGAAAGACAGAAGGACAGGGAGTCGGGCGGTAGCACAGCGGGTTAAGCGAAGGTGTGGCACAAAGCGCAAGGACCGGCATAAGGATCCCGGTTCCAGCCCCCAGCTCCCCACCTGCAGGGGCGTCACTTCACAGGCGGTGAAGCAGGTCTGCAGGTGTCTGTGTTTCTCTCCCCCTCTCTGTCTTCCCCTCCTCTCTCCATTTGTCTCTGTCCTATCCTAACGATGACATCAATAACAACAATACTAACTATAACAATAAAATAACACAACAAAAGGGAATAAATAAATATTTAAAAAAATCTTTTAAAAAGTTAAAAAGAAAAGAAGGAAAGAAAGACAGAAAGACAGACAGAAGGAGACAGGGAAAGATACCACAGCACCGGTCTCCTCCAGGGCAGTGGGGACCGGCACACTACCCAGTAATCATCTTGCAAGCCCAGCACGAGTGTTTCATGGGTAAAACTGAGGCCACAGAGCCAGTCGTGGAGATGGGCAGCGGCAATTCTGAGATGGCTGTCCTGTTCTTGGGGGCAATGGGAGTTAGCCTCTGCTCTACTTGGGGAGATGTCTGTCTTCCTTTTATATTTGAGGCTGAAGGCGTTGTAAGAATCAGTAGTTGGAAAGAGGCTTCAGTCACTAAATTTTTATTTACTTATTTATTTGTTTTCCCTTTTGTTGCCCTTGTTTTTTATTGTTGTTGTAGTTATTAGTGTTGTTGTTATTGATGTCATCGTTATTGGATAGGACAGAGAGAAATGGAGAGAGGAGGGGAAGACAGAGAGGGGGAGAGAAAGACAGACACCTGCAGACCTGCTTCACCACCTGTGAAGCGACTTGCCTGCAAATGGGGAGCCGGGGGGCTGAAACCAGATCCTTATACCAGTCCTTGCACTTTGTGCCACCTGTGCTTAACCTGCTGTGCTACCTACCGGCTGACTCCCCACTGAATTTTAAAAAAAGAATTAAAAATATATTTTTAAAAATTTTATTTATTTATTTGTGAGACAGATAAGAGAGGGGGAGGGAGAGAACCAGACATTACTCTGGTACATGTATATATTTTTGGATAGAGACAGAAATCGAGAAGGAAGGGGGAGATAGAGAGAGGGAGAGAAACACCTGAAGCTTCCCCCCTGAAAGTGGGGATCAGGGGCTTGCACCCAGATCCTTAAGCATGGAAGCATATGCACTTAACCAGGTGAGAGCCAGGCAGTGGTGCCCCTGGTTAAGCGCACACATTACAGTGTGCAGGGACCTGGGTTCAAGCCCCTGCTTTTCCTAGCTGCAGGGGGAAAGCTTCATGAGCGGTGAAGCAGAAGCAGGTCTCTTTCCCTATCTATTTCTCCCTCCCCGATCAATTTCTTTATCTATCTATCCAATAATAAAGATTAGAGGGTCGGGTGGTAGCACAGCTGGTTAATCTCACATGGCGCGAAGCGCAAGGACTGGCCTAAGGATCCCGTTTCGAGCCCCCAGCTCCCCATCCGCAGGGGAGTCGCTTCACAGGTAATGAAGCAGGTCTGCAGGTGTCTCTCTTTCTCTCCCCCTCTCTGTCTTTCCCTCCTCTCTCCATTTCTCTCTGTCCTATCCAACAATGATGACATCAATAACAATAACTACAACAATAAAAAACAAGGGCAACAAAAGGGAATAAATAATAAATAAAGATAAAAAAGATGGTGCTCTTTATCATATTATTGTTAAAAAAATGGTGTACCACCACTTGACCCTTGATGAATTTTTTTTTTTTCTTTTAATATAAGAAATCTTGGCTTTTCTGATTATCTCAAAGAAACCAGGAGCCTCTTGCTGGTGCCCATTCAGTTTGCCTCCAGGGTTATTGTTTGGGCTTGGTGCCTGCACCACGAATCTGCTGCTCCTGGAGGCCTTTTTTTTTTTCCCCTTTTGTTACCCTGGTTGTTTTACCATTGTTGTGGTTATTATCATCGTTGTTATTGATGTCTTCGTTGTTGGATAGGACAGAGAGAAAGGGAGAGAGGAGGGGGTGAGAAAGAGAGAGACTTGCAGACCTGCTTCATCACCTGTGAAGTGACTCCCCTGCAGGTGGGGAGCCAGGGGCTCGAACCAGGATCCTTCCTCCAGTCTATGTGCTTCGTGCCACTTGGACTTAACCTGCTGCGATACCACCTGACTCCTTCCTTGTTGTTATTGTTGACATTGCTGTTGTTGGAGAGGACAGAGAGAAATTGGAGAGGAGGAAAAGGCAGAGAGGGAGAGAGAGAGATAGACAAATACAGACCTGCTTCACCACTTGTGAAGCCACTGACTCCCCGGCAGGTTGGGATTCAGGGGATTGAACCGGGATCCTTACACCAGTCCTTGTTCTTAGTGCCATGTGCATTTAACCCGCTGCGCTACTGCTCGGCCCCCTTAATTTTTTTTTTTTCTTTTCTTTTTGTGTCCAGGGTTATCGCTGGGATTTGGTGCCTGCACAGCTCCACCTTCCCATCTGCCATTTTATTTGTTTGTTTATTTATTTATTACCAGAGCACTGCTCTGTTCTGGCTCATAGAAATGTTGGGAATTAAACCTTGGCCCTTTGAAACCTCAGGCATGAGAGTCTTTTTGCAGAACCGTTCATTATACCATCTCCTTAGTCCTGCTATTTTTTTTTTTTTCCTCCAGGGTTATTGCTGGGCTCGGTGCCTGCACCAGGAATCCACCGCTCCTGGAGGCCATTCCCCCCCCCCCCCTTTTTGTTGCCCTTATTGTTGTAGCCTCGCTGTGGTCATTATTATTGCCATTGTTGATGTTGTTCGTTGTTGGATAGGACAGAGAGAAATGGAGAGAAGAGGGGAAGACAGAGAGGAGGAGAGAAAGATAGACACCTGCAGACCTGCTTCACCGCCTGTGAAGAGACTCCCCTGCAGGTGGGGAGCCGGGGGCTTGAACTGGGATCCTTACGCAGGTCCCTGAGCTTTGCGCCACATGCGCTTAAGCCGCTGTGCCACCGCCCGACCCCCAGTCCTGCTATTTTCTTTCACAAATGGTGAGATGCCTGAGGCTCTGAAATCCCAGGTTCAATCCCCCACAGCACCATAAGCCAGAGTTGATCAGTGCTCTTGTATGGAGAAAGAAAAAAAAAAAAAAAGAAAGAAAAGGAAGGAAGAGGGAGAGAGGGAGGAAAGAAGAAAGGAAGGAAGGAAGGAAGGAATGAATGAATGAATTTAGCTTTGGCCTCATCTTTGTTTCAGCACCCAGCTTCTGAAATCCTAGGTATTTCCTGTGATGAGAGAGACGGTCTATGTTTTGCTGTGCTCATGGGGATCTGGGGAGCTCTTCAAGGGGTGGTGCTGTCTTCCTGCAAGTTAGAACTTTTCCATCCAGCCTCCTGCCCCCTTACCAACAAGCTGAAACTGGAGATTCAGCTCAATCGCAACAGTGAATTATTTACTCTTGTAGCTTTTGTAATAATGCTTTCATAGAAACCCAAGTACAAGGTGAGAGAGATTATTGGCTGGTGAACCCATGAAGGTGCAGGGATAATGGTGCTCTCAGAGAGCATGGCATCTCTGGGCCCTTTCAAAACCACACTGCTCAGCCTAGCCGTCTCTTCTGTATGTCCCTACAGACCTGCGTTACTGCTTCTGAAGCTTCCCCTGTCGGTGGGAAACAGGGGCTTGTATCTGGGTCCCTGTGCATGGTAACTTGTGCACTTAACTGGGTGTGCCACCGCCGGGCCTCCTTCTGTTGTTTACAGGTATGAATATTAGATCCCCCCATGGGGTCAAAAGTGTCTAAGTAGAAAGACAGGAGGTAGAGGGAAGTAGGGCAGTAGTGTAGCAGGCTAGGTGCAAGTGGCACAAAGCGCAAGGTCCTAAGGATCCTGGTTCGAGCCCCGGCTCCCCACCTGCAGGGGAGTCGCTTCACAGGCGGTGAAGCAGGTCTGCAGGTGTCTATCTTTCTCTCCCCCCCTCTGTCTTCCCCTCTTCTCTCCATTTCTCTCTGTCCTATCCCACAACAACAACATAAATAACAACAATAATAACTACAACAATAAGACAAGGGCAACAAAAAGGAATCAATATAAAAAAAAAAACGAGGTAGAAATTAGGAACTTTCTTTCCTTTTTTCTCTCTCCCTTTCTTTTTTTGACTGCAGGGTAATTGATCACTGGGGCTTGGTGCTAGCACTACGAATCCACTGCTCCTAATGGCCATTTCTTTCTATTTTACTGTAGAGGACAGAGAGAAATTGAGAAGTGAGAGGGAGGTAGAGAGGGACAGAGAAAGATAGACACCTGTAGACCTGCTTCCTCGCTGTGAAGCTTCCCCCCTATAGGTGCGTGTGGGGGGGTAGGCTCTAGGAATTTTCTGTTTTTGTTAATATGTGGATTTTTGTTTGTTTTGTTTTGTTTTTCGGTCATTGCTAGGATTTTAAAGACACCACACCACCAAATCTTTCCTCGATGCAGTAGAGGCTGGCCTTGAACCTGGGTTGCTAACATGGCCAAGCAGGCACACTGTGCAGGTGAGCTATTTTGCACACCCAGAGCTCCTAGTCTCCATCTTTAGAGAGAAGCTGCATGAGCAGTGAAGCAGTGCTGCAGGTATCTTTCTTCTTTTTTTTAATTAAGGTATTTATTTTCCTTTTTGTTGCCTTTGTTGTAGTTATTGTTGTTGTTATTGATGTCATCATTGTTAGATAGGACAGGGAGAAATGGAGAGAGGAGGGGAAGGGGGAAGCCAGAGAGGGGCAGAGAAAGACAGACACCTGCAGACCTGCTTCGCCGCCTGTGAAGAGACTCCCCTGCAGGTGGGGAACCAGGGGCTCGAACCGGGATCCTTACGCCGGTCCTTGCACTTCTCACCATGTGCACTTAACTCGCTGTGCTACCTCCCGACTCCCTGCAGGTATCTTTCTTTCTCTCTTCCTTTCTATTTCCCCTTCCCCTCATAAGTTTCACTCTGTCTCTATCCAAAATATATGTATACAGTGTAACCTAATCAGTCTACTCTTCCAAACCCCAAGCTTCTGCTTATCTATGTGGGGCCTGGACAGTGAAACACCTGGTCGAGTGCATATGTCACCATGCTCCAGGACCCACTTTCAAGCCCCTGGTCCCCACCTGCAGTCGGAAGCTTTGTGTATTGGAGCAGGTCTATCTCTTCCTCCCTCTCGATCCAATTAATTAATACATATTCATGATATGTTAATATTATCTTATACATAATTCTATACTAATATTATATTAATATATACATATATATAATTATAAACCTGTTAAATTTTTCTAAAAGATGCCACATTATGAGAGAGGGAATCAGAGCATCATACTTAGACATGAGGTGCTGGGGATCAAACTCAGGACCTCATGCTTTCAAGTCTAACACTTTACCCAGTGTGCCATCTCCCAGGTCGGAAACTCACGCAAGCATCATTTTCTTTCTCTTTTCTCTTTCTTCCTTCTTTCTATTTTTAAAAAATATTTTTTATTAATACCTGCAGCCCTGCTTCACCATTTGTGAAGCTTTCCCCAAGCAGGTGGGGACCAGGGTCTTGAACCCAGGTCCTTGCGCACTGTGATGTGAGTTCGTAACCAGCTGTGCCACTGCCTGGCCTCCCTTCTTTCTTTTCCTTTCCCTCCTTTCTTCATTCCTTCCTTGCTGTTTTTTCTCTTCTGTCTTATTAATTCAAAGAATACAGTGCTTAGCTCTGGCTCATGGTGACACAGGATAAACCTGGGACCTGGTGGCTGGGTGGTAGCATAGCGGGTTAAGCGCATGTGGCGCAAAGCGCAAGGACCGAGGTAAGGATCCTGGTTTGAGCCCCCGGCTCCCCAACTGCAGGGGAGTCGCTTCACAGGCGGTGAAGCAGGTCTGCAGGTGTCTCTCTTTCTCTCCCCCTCTCTGTCTTCCCTTCCTCTCTCAATTTCTCTCTGTCCTATCCAACAATAATAGTAATAACAACAATGATTAACAACAAGGGCAGCAAAAGGGAAAAAATGGCCTCCAGGAGCAGTGGATTCGTAGTGCGGGCACCGAGCCCCGGCAATAACCCTGGAGGCAAAAGAACAAACAAACAAAAAAAAAACCTGGGACCTTAGAGCCTCCAGTCTGAGTCTGTTTATAGCATTTTAATCACAGGGTAGATCCTGCTTATTCATTAGACTTTTCCAACACAGTTGTCCTGCATGCAGATAGATGCTTTTGGTGTTGTCTGCCTTCCCTGTCATTCTTGTACTAAAGTAGATAGAACTATTTTTTTAAAAGAATATATATATATATTTATATTTATATATATATCAAGGGTAACTGAATGGAATCACCATCAAGGGGATGAGGGCAACTCTGAGGCTGGTGATTTTGTGAGGTGAAGGAAACTAGAAGTTCAGGGGCCAGTTGGTAGCCCACCTGGTCAAGTGCACACATTACAGTGTGCAAGGACCCAGGTTCAAACCCCTAGTTCCCACCTGCAGGGGGAAAGCTTCATGAGTGGCAAAGCAGTGCTGCGGGTGTCTCTCTGTCTCTCTGTCTCTCTGTGTCCCTCTTCCTGTCAACTTCTGGCTGTCTCTATCCAATAAGTAAAAAAAGATAATAAAAAATGATAAAGAAATCAGAAGTTCAGTTTGGGATGTTTCCGCAACATCTATGGGGAGGTCAAGGTGGCAGAGCCTAGGGTTTGGGAGAGTGGCCTGGTTACATTGTCTACATGAGGGGATTACTGTCGTAGAGAAGACATACAAAGCCAGGGCCGGGGTGAATTAAGCAGGGAGTGAGTAGAAGTGGGTACAACTAAGGATGGAGTTCGGGCGGGAGATGCAACATTAAGAGAACAGATGATGGGCCAGCCAGATGGAATAGTGCTCCTGCTTTGTCTAGTGGTCCTGCTTTGTCCTGTGAAAGACCCAGGTTCAAGCCCAGCCTCCACTGCGTTGGAAGAAGCTTTGATACTGTGGTGTGTCCCACCTCCCCACACCTCACCTCCTGTGTCTGTTTTTCTAGGTGAAAAAGGCTTAGCCCAGTATCTATCTTGGGGTGGTGGTGGTAATGAGAGAACACAGATGAGACCCAAACGGCAGAGGAACTCAGCCTGGAAGAGGGGACCTAGGACTGAGGAGATAGCTCGGTTTCTTACAGTGCAGGACTTGTGTGCCCGAGGTTCTGGAGGTCCCAGGTTCCCAGCATCACCATAAATTAGTACTGAGCGGTGCTGTTGTTTTTTTTCTCTGGCTCAAATAAATAAATACATCTTTAAAAAATATTTTTCTGGGGAATCAGGTGGTAGCACAGTAGGTTAAGAGCACATGGTGAGAAGCTCAAGGACCGGCTTAAGGATCCTGGTTTGAGCCCCCGGCTCCTCACCTGCAGGGGAGTGGCTTCACAGGCGGTGAAGCAGGTCTGCGGGTGTCTATCTTTCCCCCTCTCTGTCTTTCTCTCCTCTCCATTTCTCTCTGTCCTATCCAATAACAATGACAACATCAATAACAACAACAATAAAAAATAACAAGGTCAACAAAAATTAAATAAATTTAAGAAAAATAATATATATATATATTTCTGGGAGTCGGGCGATAGCACAGTACCATAAGTGCACGTGGTGCAAATCGCAAGGACCAGCATAAGGATCCCGGTTCAAGCCCCTGGCTCCCCACCTGCAGGGGAGTCGCTTCATAGGCGATGAAGCAGGTCTGCAGGTGTCTGTCTTTCTCTCCCCCTCTCTGTCTTCCCGTCCTCTCTCCATTTCTCTCTGTCCTATCCAACAATGACAACATCCATAACAACATCGATAACAAACAAGGGCAACAAAAGGGAAAATAAATAAATATAAAAAAAAAATTAAAAAAAAATTTTTTTCTGTCCCCATATCACCGTAAATCAGAGCTGGTAATTGCTCTGGTACAAAAAGAAAGAAAAAATTCTTTCTTTCTTTTTTTAATTTATTTTTATTTATTTATTTTGCCTCCAGGGTTATTGCTGGGGCTCAGTGCCTGCACTACAGATCCACTGCTCCTGGAGGCCATTTTTTCCCTTTTGTTGCCCTTGTTGTTTATCATTGTTATTGCTGTCATTGTTGTTGGATAGGACAGAAAGAAATCAATAGAGGAGGGGAAGATAGAGAGGGGGAGAGAAAGACACATGCAGACCTGCTTCACTGCTTGTGAAGCAACTCTCTTGCAGTTGGGGAGCTGGGGACTTGAACCGAATCCTTAAATCCCTCTGTATTGTTTATTTGGTAGAGACTGAGAGAAATGAAGTGGGACAGGGGAGAGAGAGAGGGAGAGAGACATCTGCAGCACTGTCTTACCGCTTGTGAAGCAGTCCCCTGCAGGGGAGCACTGTGGTATTGAATCTGGGTCTTTGCACATTGTAGCATGTGTGCTCAACCAGGTGTACCACCACCCAGCCCTTAAAAAAAATTCCTTAAAAAAGTATAAATGGGGGGGGGGCGGGTGGTAGTGCACATGGCATGAAGCTCAAGGAACAGCAGCCTAAGGTTCCTGGTTTGAGCCCCTGGTTCCCCTCCTGCAGGGGGGTCGCTGCACGGGCTGTGAAGCAGGTCTGCAGGTGTCTGTCTTTCTCTCTCCCTCTCTGTCTTCCCTTCCTCTCTCAATTTCTCTCTGTCCTATCCAACAACGACGACATCAATAACAACAAGGGCAAGAAAAGGGAAAACAAAATAGCCTCCGGGAGCAGTGGATTCATAGTGCAGGCACGAAGCCCCAGCAGTAACTCTGGAGGCAATAATAATAATTATTATTATAAATATAAATATATAAATACACACCTATGTATGAACCTGGGAAGAACATGTCTTCTAAGTTGAGGGACTGGCATCAACAAGATGACAGTGGGTGAAAATCAGACTGGTTAGCTCAAAGCAAATGTGTTCAGTGCCCATGTTTTATTTTTTTTCTTAAGATTTTTAAAAAATATTTACTTTTTGTTGCCATTGTTATTTTTATTGTTGTTGTAGTTATTACTGCGGTTGATGTCGTTGTTGCTGGATAGGACAGAGAGAAATGGAGAGAGGAGGGGAAGACAGAGAAGGGGAAAGATAGACACCTGCAGACCTGCTTCACCACCTGTCAAGCGACTCCCCTGCAGGTGGGGAGCTGAGGGCTCAAACCGGGATGCTTAATGCCAGTCCTTGCGCTTTGCACCATGTGCACTTAACCTGCTGCGCCACCGCCCGACCCCCCTTTTTTGCCTCCAGGGTTATTGCTGGGGCTCAGTGCCTGCACCATAAATCCATTGCTCCTGGAGGGAATTTTTTTTCTCTTTTGTTGCCCTTGTTGTTGTTGTAGCCTTGTTGTGGTCATTATTGTTGTTGTTGATGTTGTTTGTTGTTGTATAGGACAGAGGGAAATGGAGAGAGGAGAGAAAGACAGAGAGGGGGGAGAGAAAGACACCTGCAGACCTGCTTCACCGCTTGTGAAGCGACTCCCCTGCAGGTGGGGAGCTGAGGGCTCGAACCGGGATCCTTACGCTGATCTTTGGGCTTTGCTTCTTGTGCGCTTAACCCGCTGTGCCACGGCCTGACCCCCAACCTGTGTTTTCTTGGGCTTAGTACTAAGTGCACTTAACTGGATGCACCACCACCCGGCCAGCCCCCGGTGTCCCTGTTTTCTTTCTTTTATTTTCCCAGGAATTTAAAACTTTATTCAAGAAAATTGAGAACAGTTGAAAGAGAGGGAGGGGGGGAGAGAGAGAGAGAAAGAGAGGAAGAAAGAGAGAGAGAAGCCCTCTTAGTCACATCTCAATGGGTGTTCACCTAGCAGACAGCAAGACAGAAAGAGGGAGAAAGAGAGAAGCCATTCAGAGCTCTTACAAACACGTCGACGGGGCTCTCACCTAGCAGAGTGTCCATGTTTCCTTACTCTAGTTTTCCGTTGAATGGGATCTCCAGTCACGTTCCAGCTACTCATTTCAGTGCAGATTCTGTTATCTAACTGGATCCATTAATGTTATCTCCCCTGCCCTACTGATCATGGTACTGGGGATTGAACATTGGAGCTCAGAGCCCAGGTTTGAAAATTGTTTGCAGAACCCCAGCTCTCTCTCCCCTTATTAGTGGGTCTCCAGCGAACTTCATGTGTCCTATTTAGAGTACTGTCTTTAAGAACTCCAGGCAGGGGTCAGCAATGTGTTCTGCAAGGGGCCAGCTAGTTAATATTTTAGACTCTGAAGGATATATATATATATTCTCTTTTCCAACTTCTTAGTTATCACTGGGGCTCGGTGCCTGCACTACTTATCTGCTGCCCCTGGAGGCTATTTTTTCCCTTTTGTTGCCCCTATTGTTTATCATTGTATATTTGTGCACCAAGCCCCAGCAATAACCCTGGAGGCAAATATATATATATATATATATATATATGTATTTTTTTTGGGGGGGACTAGATGGTGGCACACCTGGTTAAGTGCACACATTACAGTGCTCAAGGACCTGGGTTCAAGCCTCTGGTCTCCACCTACAGGGGGAAAGCTTTGCAAGTGGTGAGGCAGGGATACAGCTGTCTCTGTCTCTCTCTCCCCCCCTCAGTTTCTCTCTGTCTTTATTCAATAATAATAATAAAAGAATATATATAATATATTTTAAAGAAGTACAGAGTTCAGATGGAGCTTGGTTTGTATTAAGAAGTGAGTGAGTCGGGAGTTAGGCAGTAGCTCAGCAGGTTAAGCGCAGGTGGCGCGAAGCACAAGGGTCAGCGTAAGGATCCCAGTTCGAGCCCCCGGCTCCCCACCTGCAGGGAAGTCGCTTCACAAGTGGTGAAGCAGGTCCTCAGGTGTCTGTCTTTCTCTCCCCCCTCTCTGTCTTCCTTCTCTCTCTCCATTTCTCTCTGTCCTATCCAACAACGATGACAACAATAACTACAACAATAAAACAACAAGGGCAACAAAAGGGAATAAATATTAAAAAAAAAAAAAAAAAAAGCGAGTGAGTCCACAGGTCTTAGCTTATGTGGTCACAAGGTATTTTTCTTTTCTTTTCTTTTTATTATTATCTTTATTTATTAGATAGATACAGCCAGAAATTGAAAGGGAGATAGAGAGGGAGAGAGGCAGAGAAATACCCAAAGACCTGCTTCACCACTTGTGAAACTTTCCCCCTGCAGGTGGAGACTGGGAGCTTGAACCCAGGCCCTTACACATTGTAACATGTGCGCTCAACCAGTTGCATCACCACCCAGCCCCTCATGAGGAGGTGTTTTTTTTTACGCAAAAATGCATCATGACTTTGTTGAAATCCCAATGAATCCTAGTCTGTTGGCCACATTGGACCTTCTGATGATGGTATTTGATGTCTTTGAGTGTATTTCTTTTTCCTCCCACAGGAGCAGACTTCGTCCAAGGATGGTCTCCCACTCAGAGCTGAGGAAACTTTTCTGTTCAGCCGATGCCGTGTGCTTCGATGTTGACAGCACAGTTATTCGAGAAGAAGGAATTGATGAGCTGGCCAAGTTCTGTGGAGTTGAAGATGCAGTGTCAGAAATGTAGGAAACTAGATTTGTTTGTTTCAGTAGAATGATAAGTAATTGCAGACGAGATTGACTTTTCATGTCTGGCTGGATCAGAGTCCAAACTCCTGGGCTTTGGTCCCTCACTTTTAAACATGGGCACCAGGCTTTTCATTTCATCACTTAAAACTGTATCTGGTAGTCAGCAATAGTCATTCAGGGGGTAGATAGCAAAATGGTGATACAAAGAGACTCTCATGCCTGAGTCTCTAAAGTCCCAGGTTCAGTCCCCTGCACCACCATAAGCCAGAGCTGAGCAGTGCTCTGGTAAAAACAAAAACAAAGCCAAACAAACAACAATAATCATTCATGTAAATATGGTTAAAAACTAGTTTCTGAGGGGATCAGGTAGTGCAGCGGGTTAAGTGCACATGGCATGAAGCCTAAGGACCGGCATAAAGATCCAGGTTCGGCCCCCGTCTCCCCCAGCTCCCCACCTGCAGGGGGGTCACTTCAAAAGTGGTGAAGCGGGGGTCGGGCGGTGGTGCAGTGGGTTAGGCGCATGTGGTGCAAAGTGTAAGGACCGGCGTAAGGATCCCGGTTCAAGCCCCCGGCTCCCCACCTGCAGGGGAGTTGCTTCACAGGCGGTGAAGCAGGTCTGCAGGTGTCTTTCTCTCCCCCTCTCTGTCTTACCCTCCTCTCTCCACTTCGCTCTGTCCTACCCAACAATGAACAACATCAACAATGGCAATAATAATAACCACAGCGAGGCTGCAACAAGGAGGGCAACAAAAGGGGGAAAAAATGGCCTCCAGGAGTGGTGGATTCATGGTGCAGGCACTGAGCCCAGCAATAACGCTGGAGGGAAAAAAAAAAATTAAAAAAAAAAAAAAGTGGTGAAGCAGAAAAAAGTGGTGAAGCAGGTCTGCAGGTGTCTATCTTTCTCTCCCCCTCTCTGTCTTCCCCTCCTCTCTCCATTTTTCTCTGTCCTAACCAACAACATCAATAACAATAACAATAACCACAATGATAAACAACAAGGGCAACGAAAGGGAAAAAAATAGCCTCCAGGAGCAGTGGATGTGTGGTGCAGGCATTAAGCCTCACCAATAACCCTGAGGCAAAAAAAAAACCAAACAAACCTAGTTTCTGGGCTTGGGTGATTGCATAGTGAATGGTTCTGCAAAAGCCATTCATGCTTCAAGCCCTAAAGGCCCCAGGTTCAATCCCCAGCACCACCACCATAAGCCAGAGCTCAGCAGGCTCAGGGAAAACAAAACTAGTTCCCTCGGACAGACAAATGCAAATAAGACAACTCTTAGAACTCTTAGGTTGGTCAGAGGATAACTGTAACCAAAGAGGACAGGCTGGGGAGATCGAGAGTGTGACCTATCTGTCTGTCTCTCCTTCCCTCTCAATTTCTCTCTGTCCCTATATGATAAATAAGAATAAATAGATAAAATATTTTTTTTTAAAAAAAGTGATCTTTCAGGTTTGCTCACAAAGTAGGTTTATTTTATTTTGCCTTCATGGTTATCGCTCGGGCTCAGTGCCTGCCCCACAAATCCACTGCTCCTAGCGGCCATCTTTTTTCCATTTTTGTTGTTGTTGGATGGGACAGAGAGAAACAGAGAGGAGGGGAAGACAGAGATGAGGAGAGAAAGTCACTTGCAGACGTGCTTCACTGCTTGCGAAGCAACCCCCCTACAGGTGGGGAGCCGGGGACTTGAACCAGAATCCTTGCGCCCGGCCTTGCCCTAACAAAGTAGTATTTTAAAACACAATTTTTCTTCTTTTTTAAATATATATATATATTTATTTATTTACTTTTGTTGCCCTTATTGTTTTATTGTTGTGGTTATTATTGTTGTTGTTATTGATGTCATTTTTCGATAGGACAGAGAGAAATGGAGAGAGGAGGGGAAGACAGAGAGAGAGATAGACACCTGCAGACCTGCTTCACCGCCTGTGAAGCGACTCCCCTGCAGGTGGGGAGTCGGGGGCTCAAACTGGGATCCTTGTGCCGGTCCTTGTGCTTTGTGCCACGTGCGCTTAACCTCCTGCGCTACCGCCCAACTCCCTCTTTCTTTCTATTGACACCTCCCCTCTCAATTTATTTGTCACACCAAATAAAAATAGAAAGAAAAAAAAAGTGGGGGACTGGATGGTGACACACCTGGTTAAAAGCACATAGGACCCTGGCCAAGGATCCAGGTTTGAGCCCTTGGCTCCCCACCTGTAGGAGAGACATTTCATAAGTGGAGAAGTAGATCTGCAGGTGTTTCTCTCTCTCTCTCTCTCCCCCCCCTCCCCTCCTCTCTCCCTCTCTCTCCCTTTCTTTCTCCCTCTCCCTACCCCAGTCAATTTCTCTCCTACCCAATAAAAACAAAAAAGGAAAGAAAAAGAAAAAATGGCTACCAGGAGCAGTGGATTTGTAATACAGGCACCAAGCATGTACAAACTATTGCATTTTGTAAAACATTAATTCCCCAATAAGAAATTAAGAAATAAACAAACAAACTAATGAGAGAGAGAAACATGTGTTTAAGAAACGTTCTTGGGTATAGTGTGTGTACTTTTCTCAGACTGCTCCATGGTAGAGCTGTGGAGGCAAAGGATCTGGCTCCAAAATGTGAACGTGCCTCTCACGCAAACCTTGTGAATACTTGTGCCCGGCCTCGCCTCCATGCCCTGCGGCATGTCAGCTGTGCAGAGGGGCTCCATGCACCTTCCTCACAGACGGCTGCTGGAAGGAATTGGGGGTGGGGGGGTCGGATATGTGGAGCTCAGAGATGTAATCAGTCGGTTGATCTGACTGTGGGGTTTTCCTCCTAGGACACGACGGGCCATGGGGGGGTCTGTGCCTTTCAAGGCTGCCCTTACGGAGCGCCTAGCGCTGATCCAGCCCTCTAGGGAACAGGTGCAAAGGCTCCTAGCAGAGCACCCCCCACATCTGACCCCAGGCATAAGGTAAGAGATGCTCTGTCTGTCCCGTCAGCCCCTTCTGTGTGGGTCTTGGATATGATCTTGTGTGGCTGCTGGGTTCTCCTGTCTGCCTCCCTTTCTCCCTGGGGAGTGCCTAAGCCACCTCTTCATCTTGGGTTTCTAGGTCTGTCTGTGTACAGACTAGGGTTGTGGGCTGGACTCTTAAAGCAGCCAAGCCAAGATCTCTCTCTTTAAAGTTTTATTTGTTTATTTACTTATTTTGGAGAGATACAGAGAGAAATTAAGAGGGAAGGGGGGAGAAGGAGACACTAGAGCCAGATGGCAGCAGACCTGGGTAAGTGTACACATTACAGTGTGCAAGGAGCTACATGCAGGGGACAGCTGCATGAGGGCTGAAATTGGGCTGCAGATGTCTCTCTGTCTCTCTCTGTCACTCCCTCCCTTCGCAATTTGTCTTGGTCTCTGTCCACAAAAAATTTAAAATGGATAAAACAGTGGTCCGGGAAGTGGCACAGTGGATAAAGCATTGGGTTCTTAACCATGAGGTCCTGAGTTTAATCCCAGCAGGACATGTACCAGAGTGATGACTGTTTTTTTTTTTTTCTCTCCACCTATTTTTCTAATTAATAAATAAATAAAAGAAAATAAGGGAGTCGGGCGATAGCACAGCAGGTTAAGCGCACGTGGCGCAAAGCACAAGGACCGGCGTAAGGATCCTGGTTAGAGCCTCCGGCTCCTCACCTGCAGGGGAGTCGCTTCACAGGCGGTGAAGCAGGTCTGCAGGTGTCTTGTCTTTCTCTCCCCTTCTCTGTCTTCCCCTCCTCTCTCCATTTCTCTCTGTCCTATCCAACAACAACAACATCAAGAACAACAATAATAACTACAACGATAAAACAAGGGCAACAAAAAGGAAAATAAATAAATATTAAAAAAAAGAAAAGAAAAATAATATGAGAGAGAGAAAGGCCTGCAACACTGCTTTACCACTAGTGAAGTTTCCTCCTTTGCATGTGGAGACTGGGGGCTCGAACCTGGGTCTTGTACACCGTAGCATGTTCACGTTACCAGGTGTGCCACCACCTGCCCCTGAATCTCTCTCTTTAAAATATTATTTGTTTACTTCTTGGACAGAGACAGAAATCAAGAGAGAAGGGAGAGAGAGAGCGAGCGAGCGAGTGCGAGCGCCTTGCAGCACCGCTTCACCTCTCGTGAAACTTCCCTCCTACAGGTGGGGGCCGAGGGCTTGAACCCAGGTCCTTGAGCATGGTAACGTGTGCTTACTGGGCACACCACTGCCCAGCCCCTCCATGAATTTCTAAGTGCATCAGAATGACGTGCATAAAAGATTAATTTCCAAGACGACAGGCCTCGTGTTGTTTGGCAGACGTGTTCAGGAGACAAGTCTGTTCTCATTTTCTTTTCCTGTTTCTTTTGCATTAACTGGTACTGGAGATTTTCTATTTCTTTTATTATTATTCCCCCCACCTTTTTTTTGCAGGGAGCTTGTAAGTCGCCTGCAAGAGCGAAATGTCCAGGTTTTCCTCATTTCTGGCGGCTTCCGGAGCATCGTGGAGCACGTGGCTTCCAAGCTCAACATTCCGTTGACCAACGTGTTTGCCAACAGACTGAAATTCTACTTTAATGGTAACCTCTCCCCCCCACCCCGCCCTTCTTCTGTGTCTTATAATTTTTAGTTTTCTGTATTCTAGGTAAGGTCTGCTGAAACGTTGCTTGATGTGGCCGGCAGAATAACTCAGCTTGGGGAGTGCACTGCTTTGCCAAACCCTCGAGCCTGGTCCCCACAGCAGTGGAAGAGGCTTGGGTGCTGTGGTCACTCTTTCTCTGTCTCTGTCTGCAAAAAAAAAAAAAAAGTATAATAATTAAAAAATAAAAACCTGTGGTCTGGGAGGTGGTGCAGTGGATAAAGCATTGGACTCTCAAGTATGAGGTCCTGAGTTCCATCCTTGGCAACACAAGTACCAGAGTGATGTCTGTTTCTTTCTCTCTCTCTCTTCCTATCCCTCTCATTGATAAATAAACAAAATATTTAAAACATATATATAAAAACCTCCACGTGACTTTCGCTAGGGTTTGACAAATAGGTTTATTACTATGCTGGTTATTTGGGTACAAGACAAGCACAGGGACAGAGAGGCAAAGATCAGCTAGTCATGATGGCAGCGAGCTAAGAAGAGTCTTTCAGCTAAAGTCACCAGCACTCAGCTACACGTGATCAGGTCCTGGGTGGGGGTGGGGTGGGGAGCAGTATGGCGGGTCCCTGGGAGAAGGAGAGCAGGCAAGGGCAACAGGAACAGAGAGCACAGTTTCTTCCACACGTTCCCTTAAACAGCGTCCTATCCACCCACCATCCCGTCTGGGTGTGTCTCAGTCCACAGTATGCTTGTCAGGCTGACGTCAGCTATATGCTAATTATGTTCATGTCCCAACAAAAAAGGAACTTAAACGAGCTGGCATTAAGCATTGATATAAATGATTCTCTATCTGGGGCCAGGTGGTGGCACACCTGGCTAAGCGCTCACATTACAATGTACAAGGCCAGATTCAAGCCCCTGGTCCCCACCTGCAAGGGGAGAAAGCCTCGCGAGTGGTGAAGTAGAGCTGCAGGTGTCTGTCTCTCTCCCCTCTCTGTCTCCCCTCTCTCAATTTCTCTCTGTCGCTATTCAATAGTAAATAAATCAAAATAGTTTAAAAAGTGATTCTCAATCTATTGACATAGCGATTCAATTACCCACTGGGTATCCTTTGCTCTGGCCAGTAGTCTTGGATCATTACCTCTCTGAGCTTTGTTTTCTGTGGACATTTACTTCATCTACTTGTTAGGAAGATGTTGATTCCTAGATATTCCACATGGCTTATTTTCTTGTGGGTTGTTTTCCAGTCTTCTGAAAACTCTCGTTGTGTTTGAACCTGTGTAGACTCAGGGAGGAGAGTTTGTTAGTGAGTCACTGCATGGGCCCCCTATCTGAACCCCAGATATATTTTCAGTCACCTCAAGATGTTTCCTTTTTTTTTTTTTCATCTCCAGGGTTACTGCTGGGGCTCGGTGCCTACACTATGAATCCACTGCTCTTGGAGGCCATTTTTCTCATTTTGTTGTCCTTTTTGTTACCCTTGTTGTCATTATTGTTGTTGCTGGATAGGACAGAGAGAAATGGAGACGGGGGAGAGAAAGACAGACACCTGCAGACCTGCTTCACCGCCTGTGAAGCGACTCCCCTGCGTGTGGGGAGCCGGGGCTCGAACTGGGATCCTTATGCTGGTCCTTGTGCTTTGCACCACGTGCGCTTAATCTGCTGCGGCTACCGCCGGACCCCCAAGATGTCTCCATTTATGCCTAGCAGTAGCCAGTACCTTTGAAACTAAATAATAATAATTAAAATAATCTCTCTTTTTTTTTCTGCTTTTTTCCCCCCTTTTTTGCCCTTTTTAAAAATTGTTGTTGTAGTTATTGTTGTTATTAATGTCGTCATTGTTGGATAGGACAGAGAGAAATGGAGAGAGGATGGGAAGACAGAGGGGGAGAGAAAGATAGACACCTGCAGACCTGTTTCACTGCCTGTGAAGTGACTCCCCTGCAGGTGGGGAGCCAGGGGCTCGAACCCGGATCCTTTTGCCAGTCCTTGCGCTTTGCTCTACGTGCGCTTAACCCGCTGTACTACTGCCCGACCTCCATAATCTTTCTTTTATTTGGTAGGACAGAGAGAAATTGAGAAGGGAGACTGGAATAGCAAGGGAGAGAAATTTATAAATTAAATAATTTTTTCAAAAAAGCGCTAACCCCACTAATCTAACTCTAGGGCTCCTTAACACTAACTGCTCTTTTTAGGTGAATATGCAGGTTTTGATGAGATGCAGCCGACAGCGGAATCTGGTGGGAAAGGCAAAGTCATCAAGCTCTTAAAGGAAAAGTTTCATTTTAAGAAAATAGTTATGATCGGAGATGGAGCCACAGACATGGAAGCCTGCCCTCCAGCTGTATGTATGAAGACAACTATTTCCTTCCCTTTGTACTTGTGTTTCACTTGAAAGATGTATTTATGGGAGCCAGGTGGTGGTACACCCGGTTAAGCGCACATGGTACTAAGCACAAGGATGCAGGTTCAAACCCCCAGCTCCCCAGCTGCAGGGGGGACGCTTCAGAAGTGGCAAAGCAGGTCTGCAGGTGTCTGTTTTTCTCTCCCCCTCTGTCTCCCCATCCTCTCTCCATTTCTCTCTGTCCTATCCAACAATGACGACACCAATAACAACAACAATAATAACTACAACAGTAAAATAACAAGGGCAACAAAGAGGAATAAATATTAAAAAAAAAATTTCCATGAAGGGGAGGGTGGTGGTACACCTCCATCTCCCCCCACCCCTCACCCCCACTTTCTGTCTGTCCTGTCAAATAAAGGTAGCAAGAAAAAAAATGGCCATTGGGAGCAGTAGATTCATAGTGCAGGCACTAAGCCCCAACAATAACCCTGGTGGCAAAAAAAAAAAAAAAAAAAAAAGTGAGCTAGACACCTGTAGACCTGCTTGGGTACAGGGGCTCAAACTCAGATCCTTGTACATGACAGTATGTGCATTCAGCCGGGTGTGGCACACTGCTCGTCCCCCCTCCCCCCTTTTGGTAGAGCTAGAGGCAGAGAGGAGAGTACAGCACCAAAGCTTCCTTCAGTACAGTAGGAACCAGGCACGAACCTGGGTCAGGCACATGGCAAAGCAGCGCACTAGCCAAGTGAGCTGCGTCACCAGCCTGAATCCAGTTTTTTATATCCCCCTCCCCGTCAGAGAAGTCTGCACACCACTCCCATCACCAACCCAAGCCACTTTTCACCTTCATGTGCTGGGTATCCAGCACCCTCTCCCCCTCCTCTGCCAACTTCCCCAAGTCCGGAGTCTTTCTCTTTGTTGTAATACACTCCACTCAGTCCAAATTTCATCCTGTGTTTTCCTTTTCTTGCCTTACTTATTATTATTATTTTCCTCCAAGGTTATTGCCGGGGCTCAGTGCCTGTACCACGAATCCAATGCTCCTGGAGGCCATTTTTTCCCCTTTTGTTACCAACAATGGTTGTTTTACCATTGTTGTGGTTGTTATTATCGTTGTTATTGACATCGTTGTTGTTGGATAGGACAGAGAGAAATGGAGAGAGGAGGGGAAGACAGAGAGGGGGAGAGAAAGACAGACACCTGCAGACCTGCTTCACCGTCTGTGAAGTGACCCCCCTGCAGGTGGGAATTCGGGGGCTCAAACTGGGATCCTTCCGCTGGTCCTTGCGCTTTGCGTCACGTGTGCTTAACCCGCTGGGCTACCGCCCGATCCCCTCTTGCCTTGCTTATTAAGTACCACCTATAAGTGAGCCCTTCCAGTAGACTTCCTTAGGCTGAATGTAATGCACTTTGCAAAGTTTTTGTTTGTTTTACCACCAGCTTTGTTACTCAAGCTCATGGCTACGTGACTCTACTGCTCCTGGTGGCCATTTTCCCCCTTTTACTTACTCCCTTTTGCTGCCCTTGTTGTTTTATTGTTGTAGTTATTGTTGTTGTTGTTATTGATGCCATTGTTGTTGGATAGGACAGAGAGAAATGGAGAGAGGAGGGGAAGACAGAGGGGTAGAATAAGATAGACACCTGCAGGCCACTCACTACCTGTGACGCAACCCCCCTGCAGGTGGGGAGCCGGGGGCTCGAACCGGTATCCTTATGCCAGTCCTTGTGCTTTGAGCTTCTCTCTCTTTTTTAACCACTTTCCTGTTCTTCTTTTTAGGATGTCTTCATTGGCTTTGGTGGCAACGTGATCAGGCAACAAGTAAAGGACAATGCTGAGTGGTACATCACTGATTTTGTCGAGCTGTTGGGAGCCCTGGAAGAGTAGTTTTATCACTTTTTATGCAGCTCATAACAACTTCAGGTTAATTTTTAAAATTTCTACAGTTTGGTACTGTCTTCTTGCAATTGCCTATGACCATGTAACGTGTACATCTGAAACTGGTGATCTGTATTTCCAAGTACAACTACAGAGAATGTGACTTTTTTAAAAAATATATTTTAGTGCGAGGATCATGATCATTTATTACCGTGGGAGTTTTAGAATCTGAATTCTTTATGTCTTTTGCCTACTGTAGTTTATTGGAATCCTTTTACAGGTGGGCAGTAAAGGAAACATCCTCAGGATTGGAAATATAGATTAATCAGCTTTAAGTGAACATTGGTTTTCCCTTTGATATATGTATATATAAATAAAAAGTTTATCCATATATCAGAAACAGGTGTCTAATTTTTAGTCGTGTCCAGCAGGTATTTCAGTTTTCAGTGGTTCAGATACTTTGGGCAGAAAACAGCTTCCAGGCAGGGAACCAAGAAGCAGAGCGTGTACTCCAGAGTGAAATGCTAGGTCAGCGGGAGCGAAGTGCTCTTATAACCTCTTGGAATTTGCCATGTAGGGAATGTTCTAAATGCTTAAGAAAAAAGAAAAAGAAAGAAAAACGCCTTAAACAAAAGGACTGATTTTGAAAAACAGACATTGAGAATCACAGGAAATACAAGAACTAAAAACAAGATCTCTTCATCCCAAACGAAGATCAGTGTTTTCTGCCGAGTGAAGAAATAACTCCTATTTTTAGTGGCATATATATATATAAGCCTTTTTTTTTTTTTTTAACAGATGACTTGGAAAGACTGAAAGCCAGGCTCATGTTTATTTGTAGAGGTGCCAAGAAAGAAAAACTTGAGAACATGCTTCGACAGTATAATGAGATACCCTCCCTGATATAAAAATGGGGTTGGGGGGGGGGGGGCGGTAAAGGACGAGGACACAGATGTAGGAAGAGGCACGAGCTCCACGCTGCTAGACAATTGAGCCGAAAAGGCCAGGATGGGTGAATATTGGAAATTACCTGAAAAAGTTGTACCAACCAAACAGTCAGATTGCGTCAAATCTAACAGTGCCCGAACCGAATAATCAGATGCATCAGATCTCCTTCAGTTCCTACAGAGGAGGCAGCGAGTAGTTTTGGCAGCAGTGGATGAGATTCTGAACAACAGGGCTGTTGTTGGGGTTGGAAGGCCTCCCTGGCAGCGCTCCTGGGATCCCTGTGCCACTCAGGGCAGGACCGGGCACGCAATCCCTTGCGGGTGTGGACTGAATAGACTTGGGGCGGGCGGTGGCAGCTCCTGCAGCCCAGCTTTGGCTCCCAAGGAGGTTGAACTGCTGAGAAATTGTAATATCCCCATAGAAACACCCCCTCCTTTTTTTTTAATTTAAGCAAATCAATTGCACAATCCCTTTCTCTGCCCGGCGATCAGCCCGCAGCACAAAAGGCTTCTTGCACAATCCCTTCTTTGTTGTGTCGGATGCAGGGTGAGTTTGGAAAGGAACTAGCCCTTCTGGGCCTTTCTTCCCTCTGAGGATTGGAGGAAACAGCTGCCCAGTGGCGCGCCCTGGAGTCCTGCGCATGCTCACATCACACGGGCTGTCTGGGGCGGGGCTGGAGGCGGGGCCTGTGCACCTGGCTCCAGCCGGGCTGGGACTTACATCCTCATCTGAGCGGGTTATGCAGAATGTCTAATAAATAGCACTACAAAAAAAAAAAATTGACATTTATCATGGGACTAAACTGAAACCACTGAAACCCCTCAACGTTTTCATATACTTCAAAATAAATGAGTGTCCTGTGGT